>NW_027528623.1:30774-50379 GCF_008692635.1 Crocuta crocuta
ATATATATATATAATACTATTTCCTGTCCTTTCCTCTTCATTTTTACTTCTTTCCATAACACCTAAAACTAACTTTCTTAAATTAAGCAGTCTATTTCTGATAGTTTTTCTCAGCTCTAGTATTTTAAACTATAATTTTGCTTTACCGTTTTTTGAACAGTAAGCATTATAATCAGGGTTAAAATTTATTGTGTATTTACTAAAACCATGACCAGACACACTGTACAAAAATATTGTGCTGTAGTTTAGTGTCTCTCCCCCTACCTCTGCCTCCTCTTATTTAACATCTCCCTCCAAACATGGTTATACCCTTCAAATTTTAAGCATGCTAAAACTCCATAATCCCATATAATTCTCTCTCCTCTCTCTCTCTCTCTTTCTCTCTCTCTCTCTCTCTATCCTCTTAGCTACATATCTTGTGCCCAACCTTGTTGATTCCATTTAATCACTTCACTATTACTGCTCCATTTGTTTTAGCTTTTGTCTCCATTATGCTATTTAAAAATGTTCTCAAAATCATCAATGGTTTTCAGGTCCCTTATTTCAATTGAAGCTTCCTGTCCTTATTTTATGTAATGTCCAGCATTATTGAGTACTATAAATTACTCCCTTACTCTGGGAACATTGATTACATTTTATTTATTTATTTTTGCTTCATGAAATCTCACTCTTCCCATTTCATTCTTACCTCTTCAGCTATGATAACTCTGTTTCCTTTGGAGGTTAATCTAATTTATGCCCTTCTATTAAGAGCTGGGGTTTCCATTCTAGTCTGTCTTTTCTTTTATTGTATAATTTCTCCTTAATGAATCTCATTTATGTCCATGGCTTTATTTCAACTGCATGCAGATGAGTTGGAAATTTCTCTTTTCAGTATTGAGGATCAGCTTTCTATATCGAATTGCCAACTTAGTCTCTCCACCTTGATACATCAAAGGCACTTCAACTTCGACTTTTTCTTCTACCTTTTCAGATTTTTTTTCTCTTCCTCATAATCTGTCACACAGACTACTGCAGGAGACTCTAATTTGTTTCCTTGTTTCTCACATATCTTTCCAGTAATCTTATGTATAGAAAATGATATAGCACAGTGAAAAAGGCTTGTTTGGAAATGGACTGAACCATATTTAAATACCAACCCTGTTACCTTTAATAAATTATATACCTTCTTTTAACTCCATTTTCATTCATTATAAATGGGAGCTAGCTTCAAAATGGAAATTGGAAACACAAATGCATAATATATTTGTACATAATCGGTGCATTCCACATTTAGTCTCATTAACGATAGCTAGCTATGTAACACTGACCAAACAATATAACCTCTATGGGCCTTAGTTTCCTAATTTGTGAAATGGGAAAATTAACATTTACCTTTAAACGTGTTGAAAGGATGAAAGTAAAGACATATATTGCACAACAAAATGCCTAGGAAGTAGTGAATGTTCAATAAATGTTGGTTCCCTTTTTTTGTAGTCTCTCCTTTAATTATTCCAACCGCTCAAAATGTCATATTTACTATGCACAAGGTAAACATTTCAAACCATCTGAAGGGTTAAAAATTAAAAGTAAAGAGTGTCTGGCTGGATTAGTCAGTAGAGCATACAATTCTTGATCTCAGGGTCATGAATTCGAGCCCTAAACTGGAGGTAGAGTTTAAAAAATGAGGGGTGCCTGCCTGGGTCAGTCAGTAGAGCATGCAACTCTGGATCTCAGGGTTATAAGTTTAAACCTCACATTGGGTATAGAGATTACTTAAAAATAAAATCTTAAAAAAAAATAAAAGTAAAACTACCTCTTCTTCTCCAAATCTCACTTTGAAATCTCTGATATACTATATGAGTATATATTCCAGAATTTTGAATTTGTATCCATATTAAACAAATAAGATATTACTACACCGATATGTTTGCACTTTAGCTGTATCATTTAATAATATATTTTGGTGATATTTCATATCAGTGTATATAGATTTAACTTGGTTTTAAAAGCAAATATAGATAAAACTAGTTTTCTAAAACAATATTGTCATATCCATTGTACAGATGTGCCTTAATTCATTTATTAGGTACATGCAGTTTGCTCCCTTTCTTAGTTTATATAAACAAAAGTATACTGAAAATAAATACCTAGTTTTTTTTTTTTTAAACTTGTCAAAGTATATTGGCACAATAGATTCCTATGGTGGAATTAGCTGAATCAAATGGTGTATGAATTTAAAATGTGGATATAGGGGAGGAGGCAAGTTGGCGGAGAAGTAGGGAGCTCTGTACATTGTACTTGCTCCCATATCTCACACGGAAAAGATCTGAAGCCATAGGAAACCTTACAGAACCCAAGAGACAGGGAGAAAAAGGATGCAGAATCCACTGAGAAAGCCTTCTAATGGCTACCTCAAGAAACAAGCGAAAGTACACATGGTGGAGAGCCCAAATATCACTACGAGTAGGAAAATAAAATAACCAAGGTCTAAACAAGAGACACCAAAAGATACCATTCAAAAAACACTCTCCGAAAGGATAGGCCCTGGACAGTCAAAGAGTGTTCTTGGGTACAGCAGCGCTCGCAGGTGCAGAGAGCATAACAAGTCTTTAAAACGAACAAGAGAGAGAAAGAAACTAAAATGACGAAACGAAAGAGCTCTCCTCCAAAGAAATACCAAGAATAATTGACAGCTAATGAACTGCTCAAAACAGATATAAGCAGCATAACTGAACAAGATATTAGAACAATAATCATAAAATTAATAGCTGGACTTGAAAAAAGCATTGGGAACATCAAAGAAACTATGGCTACAAGCAACATGGAGAATAAAAATAGGCATGATGAATTTAAAAATGTGATGAATGAGATACATAATAAATTACAGGCCTTCAATGCACGGATTGAAGAGGCAGGAAGGAGAATAAGTGATTTAGAAGACACCATTATGGAAAAAGAGGAAGCTGACAAAAAAGAGACAAACTGATCCAGGAACATGAAAGAAGAGTTCGAGAGCTCAGCGATACGATGAAAGGCAACAATATCCGTATCATAGGAATCCCAGAAGAAGAAGAAGAGAGAGGAAAAGGTGCTGAAGGAGTCCGGGAACAAAATATAGCAGAGAACTTCCCAACCTGGGGAAGGAATTAAACGTTGAAATACAAGAGGCTCAGAGGACTCCCCTCAGACGTAATTTGAATCAATCTTCGGCATGGCATATCATAGTAAAAATGGCAAAATATAATGACAAAGAGAGAATTNAGTTTCCTTGTTAAAATTTTGTAGTGATTTATTCATCATTAGCTGACTTGAAGTTAAAACCAATTATTTATTGGGAATCCTTTCCTTCTTCAACTTAATTCAGACTTGATGGTGAAACATCTTTGAAATCTCTTATTTTCGGGTGCCTGGGTGGCTCAGTCCGCTAAGCGTCCGACTTCTGCTCAGGTCATGATCTCACGGTTCATGGGTTCGAGCCCCACGTCAGGCTCTGTCCTGACAGCCAGCTCAGAACCTGGAGCCTGTTTCATATTCTGTATCTCTCTCTCTCTCTCTCAGAAATTAAATTTTTAAAAAACATTAAAAATTTTGAAATCTCTTATTTTAAAATGACTAAACACTAAGATTCCTCTGGTAGTTCTATTTTATTTACGTATGGCTATAAGCACAAGTCATGTAAGACAATAAAGTCTACACCACTTATAAGAATGACTCATAGGCTGCCATACTGTATGTGAGATTTATCAAGAGCATACCACCATTTTGTCACCTTGTTCCCAAACCCATAAATGAATTCAGATAACACTTATCAGAGATGAAAACAGATAGGCTAACATTAGTTAAGGCTACCACTTTAAAGGTGAGCATAAGGAATGAAAATATCTCAACAGAAAGCATATCTCAACTGTGAGGACATTTTTACCAGAGCAGACAATTAGATCAGCAAAAAGGGGAATAAACTCACTAGTTTATCTGCCATAGTTTGATATCTCTTTTAGAAACACTATAGACAGTAAATCAGGAAAGCTGAACCTAAAGAACCTCATTTCAGGCGACAGATATCTTTAAATAGCAGGGGGCTGTAAAAGATTCTATGAATAAAAGGTGAATTCAATTTTGCCCCTGAACTACCTCACAAGTATTAGACTATGCTTTCATTTGATTGCTTTCTCAATGTGGTTTTTCTAAGTACCCTGAGCCTCTGTCTTGAGCCAAATTATAACTAGGCCACATTTTTGTTATATATTTCTTTCCGTCATCCAACCCATGTGATTCATCTCTCTAAGGTCAGTGCAATGTCAGCTCAATAAGGAGCTAATACACTTTGCAGATAATAGCAAGGATACAGCATTCAGGAAACGCTTGAGAGAGATTTCCAATGCTCTATACTCCCCCTGCCATCCACACCCAAGTTAATTTGATCTGCACTGTATTTGACTAAAAACCTACTGTTGGTTATTTTGTCCTTTTGTGTTTTGTACTTTAATAATAACATACTGTAGTAATAATAATACTAATTATGACCTACACTTAACAGAAAAAGCTGACCCTGAAGGTCTCAGATAATGGCATGAGGATTCTCAGTTTAGGTAAGCTCAAAGAAATGGAAATGCAGGGATAGAAAGTAATGATTATATTGTGAGTACCCATCATATGTTGATCATTCTATTACAAGAATTTTTTATTATTTCCCATTTAAAGCACATAAAAGTTTATCATTTGGTTGTTATACCCTTCCAGTTTTAAAGAAGAGAAAATATGCTGAAGAATATAAATTATTGCCCTAAATTACAAAGCTAGAAAATATATCAGCCAAGATTTGAGCAAGTCTAACTCCAAACTCATAGTACTTTCTACTTTACCAACTAGCTTGTCTCCCCACCTCCTCAAACTGGTTTCCTTGACGCCTCTAGAAATCATGAACCACTAACAGACCGAAATTCCACAAAAACAAATTTATATCAGATGGAGAAAATAACTTAACACTGTATCTATGGTGACCATCTGTCTTGGATAGAAAAAGTTTGAATTTAAATAGTAGTTCCATTACACATTAACTGTCACAAAATTAAAATATTTCACCAAATCAAACTATACTTCTTGGATCATCTCCTGGTCTGGAAGTATCACAAAACCTAAGACCATATATACTGAGTTTTCATAATTCAGAATGTAAGGTAAATCCTCCTATACTCCTTGTCATACCTTCAAAAACAAAACAAAAACACTAAAACATAGGACTCATTTATAAAAGTGGGGGGAAAAACAGTGTATGTCAAGAAGCTTCTTGTAGGATTAAAATTTTATTCTCTATGATGCTAGTTTGAAAAATAAATTTTTGTAATCCAGTAAGGAAGGACACAGCTGAAGAGGAGAGATAGTTACATATTTTATTCTGTTAGAACTATTGTGATAGAATTTAATCTGGGGTAATAACGAGACAGCAGATTAACTTCTCCATTAGAAAATCTGTTAATTTGTTAAATAAGTTTACTTTTTCCCAGGCAGCAACCTCTTTGACCTCAGCCACAGCAACCTCTTACTTGACATGTCTCCAAAGGCAAGGGAAAGAAAAGCAAAAATTTACAATTGGGATCTCATCAAGATAAAAAGCTTCTGCACAGCAAAGGAAACAATCAACAAAACTAAAACACAACAAATTAAATGGGAGAAGATATTTGCAAATGACATATTGGATAAAAGGTTAGTACCCAAAATCTATAAAGAACTTACCAAACTCAACACCTAAAAAACAAATAATTCAGTGAAGTAATGGGCAGAAGACGGGAATAGAAACTTTTCCAAAGAAGACATCCAGATGGCAAACAGACACATGAAAAGATATTTAACACTGCTCATCATCAGGGAAATGGAAATCAAAACCACAATGAGATACCATCTCACACCAGTCAGAATAGCTAAAGTTAACTACTCTGGAAACAACAGATGTTGGTGAGGATGTGAAGAAAGGGAAACCCTCTTGCCATGTTGGTGGGAATGCAAACTGGTGAAGCCACTCTGGAAAACAGTATGGAGGTTTCTCAGAAAATTAAAAATAGGGGCTCCTGGATGGCTCAATCGGTTAAGCGTCCGACTTCAGCTCAGGTCATGATCTCATGGTTCGTGGATTCGAGCCCCGCATCGGGCTCTGTGCTGACAGCCAGCTCAGAGCCTGGAGCCTGTTTCAGATTCTGTGTCTCCCTCTCTCTCTGACCCTCCCCTGCTCATGCTGCCTCTGTCTCTCTCTCTCAGAAATAAATTAAAAAAAAACAATAAAAAATTAAAAATAGAATTACCCTAAGACCCAGAAATTGCAGGACTAGGAATGTATCCAAAGGATACAGGATTGCTGATTCAAAGGGGCACATGCACCCCAATGTTTATTATAGCAGCACTATCGACAATAGCCAAAGTAGAAAGAGCTTAAATGTCCATCAACTGATGAATGGATTATTATTTGGTGTATATACACAATGGAATACTACTAGGTGATGAAATAGAATGAAATCTTTCCATTTGCAACAATATGGATGGAACTGGAGGGTATTATGCTAACTGAAATAAGTCGCTCAGAGAGAGACTGGTATCATATGATTCATTCATATGTGGAATTTTAGAAACACAACAGAGGATCATAGGGAAGGGAAGGAAAAATAAGATAAAACCAGGGAGGGAGGCAAACCATAAGAGACTCTTAAACACAGAGAAGAAACTGAAGGTTGATGGAGGTGGGGTTGGAATGTGAAGGAATGAATGATGAGCATTGAGGAGGGCACTTTTTGGGATGAGCACTGGGTGTCATATGTAAGAGATGAATCATTGGGTTCTATTCCTGAAGCCAAGAGTACACTGTATGTTAACTAACTTGAGAATAATAATTTTTAAAAAAGTCTACTTGTTCTAAAATTGCTTTTACATTCGGTTTTTAGAATAACAAGTCCTTAGAGTACAGTAACCCTTTATGAAAAACTATTTATCTAAGCGAGTAAAGATGTTCACTCTACTTGTCTGTTAGGAGATTTTGCTTTTTGAGTAGTGTAATCCTCTACAATTGACAAGGAGGCCTGCAATTCTGTGATTAGGGACTAATTCCACTGAGGAATTCTTGTTTGAATGAAATATTCCTGGGATACCTAATGCATTAATTTATTGCTTGTATTAATAATCTTTTCACAATTTATAGGACTGATTTCTAAACCACCAATTTCCAAACCATATGACATGTTGTAGGCAGAGGGAGAAGGGTAACGTTTACAGGATTAGAAAATTCTGATGGTGGAGAGCCTGGGTGTCTCAGTCAGTTGAACTTCNTGAGCAGGGGAGGGTCAGAGAGAGAGAGGGAGATACAGAATCTGAAACAGGCTCCAGGCTCTGAGCTAGCTATCAGCACAGAGCCCGATGCAGGGCTCGAACCCACGAACGGTGAGATCATGACCTTAGCGGAAATCGGATGCTTAACTGACTGAGCCACCCAGGTGTCCCTGAACTTCTGACTCTTGATATGGGCTCACGTAGTGATCTTGCAGTCTTGGGATCGACCCTACCCCCACTCCCCACGTTGGGCTCCATATTGACAGTGCAGGACCTACTTGGGATTCTCTTCCCTCCTTTTCTTTCTGCTTCTCTCTCTCTCTCTCTCTCTCCCCCCCCCATAAACAAACAAACATTAAAACAGAACATTTTGATGGCTGATTAGAAAAGGGGAAGG
The DNA here is from genome assembly GCF_008692635.1 of Crocuta crocuta. Taxonomy (NCBI): domain Eukaryota; kingdom Metazoa; phylum Chordata; class Mammalia; order Carnivora; family Hyaenidae; genus Crocuta; species Crocuta crocuta. Next base: position 38,465 of record NW_027528623.1, read on the forward strand.
ATATAGATCTTGGAAAGGTGCTTAGTTGAGAAGGCTGGGATTGAGGTTTGGGATGTATGAGAAGATGGATAGTGAAAAATAAGATAGGAACATCAAAAACAGCCCATCTACTTGCCAATTGTCAAAGTATGACCTTGGGAATAGGCATCACAGCATCCAACTGTGCCTCAGAAGGAAAAAGAGCTGCCTTTCCAGCTGGAAATGATTCCATCTAAGTTGCTTCTATAACTTCAGGAAATGAAAATACATAATAGTAAGTCTGAATAAAAATGTATGCCTCAAAATGAAGATGAAAACTGTGATGTCTTTCACAATAATCATTAGATTTTATAGACATATGGGAACAGAGATGGAATGATGGACAATCAAATGCACTATTAGCTCTGACACATTCTAAATATTGGCTGACTTTTGAAGCTTCCATGAAAATCAACCTTACAGAAACACTACACATATTCAATAATGTGTATTTGGCAAAAAGTATTTAACATTATTCTCCTCAAGCTTTTCCTTATTTCCTTAGATTACTTCCAGTAAGTATGTTTTCTTCATGCCATGCAAAAAATAAATCATTTGAAAGGGAAAGACAGAGAAATATGATTTTACAGTAAAAGTGTTTTTTTCTCTCTTTAACCAGATACCAATGGGAAAGTTCAGAATTAATGCTTATAGAGAACTGATTTGTTACTTCATTTTAATGAGTAGCTGGACTGTATCTTATTTATCTGCTTTAAAGCGATAAATATCTGTGGTAACCCAGAAGAATGCAAGTAATCTACTTATGTTGTCTAATTAGTTGAGACACTTGCTTTTGCAAGTTTGTTTGAAGAAGGATCATCCAGATTGCACCCAACACCACCATCCCTAATCTACCACCTGTTACTGGCATACATGTTTTCCTATCACGTTGTGATATCTTTGAAAATAATACTCTAAAATGTCTTCTGCATCCTGCAGCTAATAAGTGTGAACAAGATTCAGGAAAGCACTGTATTACTAAAGATTAAAATCAACAGAATGTAAGACTCTGCCAGTCAAAACTACAGGTGTTTGAGTAAAGCAGTTGCAGCACATAATTTTTTAAGCCAAGGAGAATTATTTGTCTTCAATCATGCTTATGAATAATTTTGATTTATTTTTTATGCATTAAAGAAAAAGGTGCCTTTCTACCTCATGCCCTATGACATGGTGACATATAACACTGTAGGGTACACATTCTAGAAGCTGTTGTATTATGTATGGAGACATAAGAAGAAGGAAAGGGGATTACTATGTGCCATAAATTAAATATGGGCTATTTGAATGCACAGGATTATGCCTTTAAAACATGGTGATACTTTTTTGCCCTACATGTCATGTGCCTCCAAAGTCAGAGACATATACAGTGATTTGTAAGCAATGTGTTTCCTTTAACCAAACAGGTACCTCCTTATTTGTGTAGACTTGGTCAGACCAGGTTCCTGCCAATGAAATGTTCCAAATAAATTCTGTCACCTCATTTGCTATGCTGAATCAGCACTCTCTGGGCACTGAGTTTTCTTGAAATTTTCTTCAAAATATTGCACTGGAGGGGATACTTTCACAAAGGCTGATTCAGCAAGTGAAACAAGAGACAAAGTGAGAGATTTATAGGGTTATTTCAATGCTGGAAGGAGCCCTGCAGACAGATAAGAAGATGATTATGCAAGTTAGGCTGCGTAGCCTGAGCTTCCAGAGAATGAGCTTCAATCACTTCATTTTGTTTGAAATTAACACTCTGTGGTGTAGACTTTTACTTCGCTGTTTATAGCACAGACATTCTAAGACACTTGCATTTGAATGCTACTTTTCACTTTCTTTTTATAGTTTATTGTCAAGATGGTTTCCAAATAACATCCAGTGCTCATCCCAACAAGTGCCCTCCTCCATACACACCACCTCCCTTCCCCACGCCCATACCCCCATCAGCCTTCAGGTTGTTCTCAGTATTCAAGGGTCTTTCATGGTTTGCCTCTCTGCCTCCCCCCAACTATTATTCCCCTTCACCTTCCCCATGGTCCTCTGTTAAGTTTCTCCTGTTCCACATATAAGTGAAAACATATGGTATCTGTCCTTCTCTGTCTGACTTATTTCACTCAGCATAACACCCTCGAGATCCATCCACTTTGCTACAAATGGCCAGATTTCATTCTTTCTCATTGCCATGTAGTATTCCATTGTATAGATAAACCATATCTTCTTGATCCATTCGTCAGTTAATGGACATTTAGGCTCTTTCCATGATTTGGCTATTGTTGAAAGTGCTACTATTAACATTGGGGTACATGTGCCCCTATGCATCAGCACTCCTGTATCCCTTGGGTAAATTTCTAGCAGTGCTACTGCTGGGTCATAGGGGAGTTATATTGTTAATTTTTTAAGGAACCTCCACACTGTTTTCCAGAGGGGCTGCACCAGTTTACATTCCCACCAACAGGGTAGGAGGGTGCCCGTTTCTCCACATCCTCGCCAGCATCTAGAGTCCTCTGATTTGCTGATTTGAGCCACTCTGACAGGCATGAGGTGGTATCTCAGTGTGGTTTTGATTTGTATTTCCCTAATGAGGAGGGATGCTGAGCATCGTTTCATGTGTCTGTTGGCCATCTGGATGCCCTCTTTGGAGAAGTGTCTGTTCATGTCTTCTGTCCATTACTTCACTGGATTGCTTGTTTTTCAGGTGTGGAGTTTGGTGACTTCCTTATAGGTTCTGGATACTAGCCCTTTATGCAATATGTCATTTGCAAATATCTTTTCCCATTCCATTAGTTGCCTTTAGTTTTATGGATTGTTTCCTTGGACGTGCAGAAGCATTTATCTTGATGAGGTCCCAGTAGTTCATTTTTGCTCTTGATTCTCTTACTTTTAGGGATGTGTCAAGTAAGACATTGCTGCGGTTGAGGTCAAGGAAGTTGCTTCCTGCTTTCTCTTCTAGGGTTTTGATAGTTTCCTGTCTCTCATTCAGGTCCTTCATCCATTTTGAGGTTACTTTTGTGTATGGTGTGAGAAAGTGATCTAGTTTCATTCTTTGGCATTTTGCTGTCCAATTCTACCAGCACCATTTGTTAAAGAGGCTGTCTTTTCTCCATTGGATACTATTACCTGATTTGTCAAAGATTAGTAGGCCATACATCTGTGGGTCCAATTCTGAGTTCTCTTCTCTTCTCTTCTCTTCTCTTCTCTTCTCTTCTCTTCTCTTCTCTTCTCTTCTATTCCATTGTGTCTGTTTTTGTGCGAATACCATACCGTCTTGATGATGACAGCTTTGTAGTAGAGGCTAAAGTCTGGGATGGTGATGCCTCCCATTTTGGTTTTCTACTTCAACATTACTTTGGCTATTCGGGGTATTTTGGAGTTCCATACAAATTTTAGGATAGTTTATTCTAGCTTTGAGAAGAATGCTGGTACAATTTTGATTGGGATTGCATTGAATGTGTAGATTGCTTTGGATAGTAATGACATTTTAACAATATTTATTCTTCCAATCCATGAGCATGGAATATTTTTCCATTTCTTTGTGTCTTCTTCAATTTCCTTCATAAGTTTTAGAACATGCATCAAGTTAATGTATTATATATGCCTGTTTAGGCTAACCTTACACCAGAATACCTGGTCCAGAGGAGGGGAGAGACAAGGATGAGATAAGGGAGAATATCTGTGTGAATAGCAAGAATTGATCTAGAATCAATCACAGAAATGTGTCAGGGTTGATCTTGGGAGAGGGGCTCTTTCCGTATCCAGGCTCCAGTATCCAAAGCAGCTACCTTTGGCAGATGGGTGTGGTTTGTTTTAGGCGGGTCTCGCCTCCAGTATGCAACCCTAGGGTTGCCTCAGTGGTTGTGGTGAGAAAAATGGAGACCCTCCCCCAGACCCCTCTGGAACCAGGCATTGCAAAAACACTTTTGGGTTGGATCTCACTGTGCTCCGGGCGCAGCCAAGGTGGGCTGTGTTTTATGTCCTGCACCCAGCCTCATTTCCAGATCTTACTCCGTTTGCATTAATAATACTGTCCGGAGTGTAATCCCGAAAGCCTAGGTATTTCCTACAGGGGGATCGATAATGGGACCCGCTCCTCCTGAATCCGACTGTGACTGCGATCCTCAGGCACCCAGCCCAAAGAATGCTCCGCAGCTAGAGAGAGGATCTCTCTGAAAGCCCTGCAGCTAGAGATGGGATGAAAAGATCCCTCTTTGTCCCAGGCGAGCATTTTTCTCCCTTCCAGGGATGGTTCTAAGATTCCCCAGCCGCTCTTCTTCTTTTTGTCTCTCCACAGAGGGGGCTCCCTCCCCTCCAGTGCCTCCGTGCTCCAGCCCATTTTTGTCGTCCCCAGTTCACAATCACAGACCTATGAAGCTGTCTTTTTAGTGGACTCCGTCTCTTTTCCTCCCAGCCTCTTGCGGTTCAGTGTCTCTTGGCTTCAGCTCTTCTTTGTTTGAAAGATGCATGCAGGAGATACAGAACTCCCTACTTTCTGCCATCTTGCCACCAGCCACTCAAGTCAGGGTAGATTATAGGAAATAGCTCTGTGGAAACGCTTGCAGTCTGTTCTCATTTAGAAATGGGGCAGGAATGGGGCTTGCTGACTGCTACCTTGCACTGTAATGTGACTAGGAAGAAACCCTGCCCCTTCACTGGGGAGCCTCTCCCCAAATGCTGTATCTGTATCTACTTTTTAAAACATTTTCACATTTGTTATTTCATTTGTTCTTCTTCATACAACAGTTGGGTATGCAAACCAGGCATGATTAGCCAAATTTGACAGATGAAGAAAATAAGGCAGAGGGAGATTAAATCACTTGTGTAAGATCACATAGTTAATTATGGACAGATTTGACACTGTAAGACACAATCCAGGTTTTGACTTCTATGAACTTTTCAACATACCTACTGTCTACATGTTTAGATGTGTAAATTCCATATGGAGATAGAGAGAGAAAGAGGACAAGGAAGGAGGGAGAAAGAAAGAGAGAGAGAGAGAGAGAGATTGCTGTATATCAGGGATTGTGCAAGGCACATTAGTTACCTTTATGAATAAATCAATCTCTGCCTTCCAGGGAAAGTGAGAAACGACAGTTTAAACTCAAATAACCATTTAAATCTCATACATTTTATTGACCAGCATATGAGGAAAATAAAATCTCTCAATTGTATGTAAGCATACATGTAGATATTAATTTCAGCTGTGATGCCAGCTTATTTCTAGAGCTATTGAGCATGTTTCATTATTTCACTAATTCCTGGTAGGGGTTTGTTGTTGTTGTTGTTGTTGTTGTTGTTGTTGTTTGATGTTAAGATCCCAAACACTGATAGAAGGTTTCTCAAAAGTAGATAGCTATAAAAACAAACAAACAACAAAAAGGTAGAGAGCTATATTTCTAGAGTTACGGAGTTCTTGGGTTGACAATATCAGATACTCATTTGATACTTCTTATATGTAGCACAGTCCATAATGGTAAGTCAAATGGGAATCTGATTAATTCTGCCTTACCACAAACAAGTAAACAACTTTCCATTTCTAACTGTCTTTAATTTCACAAGTGAAATTTTTCAATCTGTGTATAACAAGTTTTCTTAAAGCATAGCTTATGCCTTCATCTTACTCGGAAAGCTAGTGTGTTATCAACACAATCTAATTAGGGAAAACTGAAAATCCATTCATTTATTCACCAAATGATTATTGAGCACCACTATGAGCCAGGAACTATGTTTATGTGTTCAGGTGCCTGCACTCAAGCACTCATAGCATAAGGGGGGAAAGGCAGACATTAATAAAACAATTGCATGCACATAAAGTTGCAACTCTTCCAGTTTCTGTGAAGGAAACTCATATGTGTTATTTGAGTTTATAATAGGTGTATTTGACATAGTTATGGCAGTCACAGAAATTTGTCCTGAGGAAATATCAGTTGAACCAAGAGCCGAGGAATAAGGAATTAAATAGGCTAGGAGTTTAGGATAGACATTCCAGGCAGGGCCAGCATGTATGACTATAACACAGGAGGACACTTTTTTATACTGGAATAATGCCCCTTAGCATGGGATAAGAAACCAAGGAAATAGCAAATTCATCAAGAAAACAATTAGACTTTATTTGAATAAAGATCAGATGATTTTATGTAGATGCTCCTAGTCTTATTTTGGACAATGTTCACTTTGTAACAACCTCCTTTCCTGAAGGGCTATACTTCCAATTACCCACTTTAATCATTTACCCATTTGCCCCAAGAGGTGTCTTTAACTCAATTGCTTGAATGGTAATAGAAAATGGGGTTTACCTATGTTATGCCAATCTATTCAGTCACTTGGCATTGTCTCTGTCTACTGGTGGATGAAACATATTTTTTCTCTAATCAGGACAGAAGACAAAATGCATGTCAGATTCTTTGAAAGTAGCAAAATGTTTTACTTTATTCTAGAAAACCTAAACAGTCCATTCCAGGCAACAAGAGCTAGTCATCATACAACAAAAGTAGCCCTGCACTAAACACAGCCTTATAAGTCATCAAAGCAATTTAAAAGATCACTTTGATGTTTGATAGAGTCAATATCTATATCATTGTTTTGTGATTACATGCAGAAGTAGCAGTTTACTCAGCTTTGAGCCTATGCAGCAGTCTCAGAAGATGAGTAAAATCAAATGAAAAAATGATAAGAGACTAACAATGAAAGCCATTCTGAGAATCTGAAAGTAAGTGGGTAACCATCTCTACTGAATGCATAAGATGTGGCAAAAAAAAAACCAATGTGAAAAAGACTTGCCTGCTCCTATCAACTCAGCTAGCCTTTCCAGCTGGCCTGTTTCCTTTGATTCACATGCTATAGCCTTCACAGATCATTTACACTTCACTTATTAAGCCTTACTTATTATTTATCACTCTAGTATCTTCTTTCCCCAAGGAGATTATGAAGTCCTTGAGGAGAGAAACTATGCCTTCTTTCTACTCTCTTTGTTATCTCAGGTACTTTTTCTAATTCTATGTATACACAACAAACATACTAAAAACTGTGCACGCTAGTTGAGAAAATGTGCCATATTGTATTAGACATCATCCAACTAGCCAAAATTTTACTAGCCAAAATTAAATGGCTAGTAAATGGTGAAGCCTGTATTTGTACCCTGGTCTGCCTGGCTCCAGTGAGGTCTAAAGTCAGATAGACCCAGATTAGAATCCTGGCTCTACTATGTAGTTGTGAGAAAATCATAAACTCATTAAGTGCATACTATGAGCTAAGCACTATGCTAATTTTCTATTATTACTCAGTCTTCTCAACAATCCTAAAAGGAAAGGGCTTTTATTATTCCTCTTCCAGAAGAGAGTGTATCAAGACCAAGAAAGGTTGAGTAATCTGTCCAAGGTCACAGAGTTAATAAGTAGCAGAACTGTGATACAAACTCAAGGCATTTAACTCTCAGCTCATCAATGTAGCTGGTGTTGCCTCCTTAAATGTAATCAACATTAATTGAATATGCACTAGGTCAGATACTCCTGAACACTTGGAATTGTATGGAAAATTTTACTCTCTGTATATACATATTTTCCCCTGAAAATTGCTTTCATCAAGTTCTCAAAGTTGTCCATGAATCCAAAAAAGTAAAAGAACACTCATTAGGATCAGCGGAAGGATTATGGAGATATAAAGTAGTGTAGCACATGTTCCCTGCATTCCAAGAGCTCATGATTCACTTGAGGAGCTAAGATGGTAAAAGGTTAATATGGTATAAGATACAAGACAAGATACATTCACTTCTAAATAAGCAGGTTGGAGAGGGAAAGATAATTTTAGCTGAGGCAATAAGGAAAGACATCAGAAGAACAGTAGATTTGAGCTGTGTCTTGAAATATGGGCAAGATTTTAAGACGTTTAAAAATGGGAAAAACAAGCCTTGTAGGCTGCAGGGGTTGAGGATGTAATGTGAGTAAAGACAATGTCACCTGATGTTGATACAGCTTGTGAAACATCTATAATGTCTCCTTACTATTCTATCATAGCTCTGAATGTACCTGCTCACAACTGATTTTTGTAGATGTCCTGGTGACTTAGAAGGCTTGGCATAAAGTTTTATAGAGCACCTGTTTTAAGCTAGTGGTTTTCGCAACCTTGCATTCAAGCATCCCAAAGCCAAAGTGAAATTAAATTAATTTGACCCTTAAAAATTATATTTGTAATAAGGAGAACTAAAGACCATAAAATGAAGATAGCACAACAAAACAGGAATCAAATTAAGAGGCTGTCCTGAAGACCTTTAAGGTGAGGAGAACCTTTTATGCATTGGGTGTTGTTAAATCATTCAGTTCATTTCACAGTGATTTGCTTTTGATGCAGTCTAGGATGAAATGTATTTCATTGCTCCTGTGCATAATTAATATCATTCTGTAGTCTTCATCAGATAGGTCACCTCTGGATATAAAGTAATTGTATTTTTCTAGAATTTCTTCTTGTAATGGATCCTCAAAACATACTTGAGGGACCATAGAGGAGTGTCTGAAGAACTGTAAATAATGTCCTTTAATGAACTTGGCCTTCTTGTCTACAATTCACTCATCCATTTATTCAAGCATTAATTCCTTCATCTATCCATTAAATCAATAAATATCTATTTAAGGTTTTGTTTGGTTGTCTGAGTGTCTATTTCAATAAGGCACTGTGTTGGGCACTGGGTATATGAAGATGAGTAAGACAGGTTCTATCTGTAAGTTCACAGTCAAGTGGGGAAAATTGGCATATAAGCAGATAAACTACAATGTAATAGACAGGCTAAATTTTCATTTTTTTAATTTAAAATATTTATTTAATCTTGAGAAAGAGGGAGAGACAAAGCAGGAGGGAGTGAGGGCAGAGACAGAAGGAGACACAGAATCCAAAGCAGGTTCCAGGCTCTGAGCTGTCAGCACAGAGTCTGATGTNATTGAAGAGAAAAAAATACGTGTAATAAAATAAATTCAAACAGTACAAAAGAATTTATAATAAAAAGTGATACTATCATCACAAACAGTCCCCTATCCAAGGACAAACACTATTCAGTTTCTTATATTTCTTTCTAGAAATTTTCATAATACGCATGCACATCCACATGCATTATGCCCACTCTTGTGCATCTTGTTTTTTTCATTTAGAATGTCTTGGGGAGTTTTCCATATCAGTACCCTCTCCTCACTCTATTTAATAACTAAGTGGCATTTTATTGTGTGGATTTAATCCACATTTACTTTACTGGTCTCTTCTTAAGTACATCTTGTTAGTTTTCATTCAGGCGGTTGTTATTTCAAAGCAAAGAATATTCCAATAAAAGCTTTGTGTTTATCAGTCATTGTGCAGTACATTCCTAGGGGTGGAAGTTCTGTAACACAGGTTATGGGAATATTGCATCTGGAAAATATTTCCCAATTGCCTTTCAAAAGACTGGTTTGTTTTCATTTAATGAAAGGAAAGTCTAGAAGTGAGAGCAACTAATTCTGCCTGGCAGACTAGGGTAGCTTTTTCGAACAAGGAGAGTTTGAGTAGGGTATTAAAGAATGAGTTCACCAGGTAGAGAATATGCACACAGTTATTCTTGGTACAAGGAATGAAGTTGAAGACACTTGAAAGAATGTAATGTGTTCAGAGAAAGTCAACAAGTCCTATAACTGTAGGGCATAGTGATTAGAGGCTAAAGACAAGAGGAGATTGGAAAGGCAGGTTAGAGCCAGATAATAATGACTTTGCTAAGAAGTTTAGAATTGTTCCTGTAGAAGAATGGAAGCTTTGGACATTTTTAAGCAGAGGAGAGACATGATCAATTGCTTTTAAAAGGTTATTCAGGCAGCAATGTTTAAAATGGCTGGGAAAAGAGGAAAAGGAAACTGGTTAGAAAGGCATTACAATAATTGAGGAAAGAAATAGCTTTGGTTCCTTTTTTGGGGGTTTGTTTTCTTTAATACCTTTGTTGATAGAGACTTATTCACAAATGTTACCCTAATGTAAAACTCTCTGCCCTATCCTAGTACCCGCAAAGGGCTGCACTCTAGAATAGTGGGTGGATAGTACTCTAACACCTTAATGCATTGGTCTTGGACTGCTAGTGACCACAGGTGTGAGGCAGGAGGAAAGCAGTTCTTTTCTGGAGAAAGTTAACATCACGTTAAAAAAGAAATTATTTCTAAAAATATTTTTTCAAATAAAATGCATGTCAAAAAATCAATGACGAGGCACATGACAGTCATCTTTAATTATAAGATTTAGACTGGAAAACTGTGCTTAATATACTTATGGAAATAAAATCCTAACTTTTAAAAATATAGAAGAAACTGGAAATCATGAAAGCTAATAATACAGATTTGAAAATTAACCAACCAGAAATTATGGAACTGAAAAATGTAATAATCAAACTTAAGAATTTATTGGATGAGGTTAATTAGAAAAATAGACACAGTTAAAGGGAGAATTAGTTATCTAGATTCTAGAATATATGTTAGAAAAACTGTACAAATCAAAGTACAAAGAGATGAAAAAAGAAAAGGTCCCAATAAATCTCAAAGGACTAAATATGTTAAAAATAATAGAATGAATAGCTCATATCTATCACCCAATTTAAGAAATACACTATTACCAGTGTCATTGCAACCTTTTGTGTCTCCTTCTTGCTTTAAATCCCCTTTTCTCTCCATCAGAAGTAAACCCCATTCTAAGTTTTGCGCCAATTATTTCATTATCTTCCTTACTGTTTCATCACATTTTTATGCAGCTCTAAAAATATACCTTTAGGTTGTACCCATGCTATGAACTTGCTGTGTATGGAATCATATTGTTTCTATTATTTTGGCTTATTTTTATCTCTCAACATTATGTTATATTTTTTAAATTCATGCATGTTGATGCATGCATCTGTAGTCACTATTGTATAACGTTTTGTTGAACATGAAGAGATCATAGTTTATATATTTGTTTTACCACATCACTTGAACTTAGTGTTGATTTTTTTTCACTATAACAGTGCTGTTATTGGCATTCTGCTACATGACTCCTGATAAAAATATATGAGAGTTTATCTAGGAAGAAAATATTTTAGGTAACGGAATCATAGGTTGTAGGATATAGCCATATAGGTAGTGCCAAATTATTTTCCAGAATGAGTGTAACTATTTACATTCCCACAGTGGATGAGAATTCCAATTTCTCAACATCACTGAACACTACCTGTTGTAAAATATTAAAATTTAGCTCAATCTGGTTGATAATGGAAAAAATAATGCATTACAGTTTTACTCTGAATTTCTCTGATTAAAAATTAGATTAAATGTATTTTCACACTTATGGATATTCTTCTTCTGTAAAATACTTGTTTTGATTTTCAACTAAAAAAAAGAATTTAATGTTTATTTGTGAGAGAGAGACAGACAGAGCTTGAGAGGGGGAGGGGCAGAGAGAGGGAGACACAGAATCTGAAGCAGGCTCCAGGCTCTGAGTTGTCAGCACAGAGCCCAATTTGGGGCTCAAACTCATGAATCATGAGATCATTAAGTGAGCCAAACAAGACACCCAGGCGCCCCTCAGGTTTGCCTTTAGATTCCTTCCTTACGTCCATCTCTCTCTTTTTCTTTCTTCTTTCCTTCCTTCCTTCCTTTCTTTTCTTTCTTTTCTTTCTTTCTTTCTTTTCTTCTTTCTATTTTTTTGTTCTTTCATACATAGATGTCCAGTTGTTCCAGCACCATTTGTTAAAAATTTTTCTTTACATTTTAAGATTATTTTCTGCTTACTCTTTTGAATCTTTGCATTTCCTATATAGACAACCATGCTGTCAGGCAATAATGAGAGCTTGTTTCTTCTCTTTTAACTTTACATGTTTTTAAATATATTTTCCAAATGTATTGACTAGAGCCTCCAGTGCTATGTTAAATTGATGTAGTGATGGAACACAAAAT
>NW_027528623.1:50407-50722 GCF_008692635.1 Crocuta crocuta
CTTTTGTCTATATAGATTTGCCTGTTAAGGACAGTTTGTGTGAATACAATTGTACAATATGGGACCTTTGTGTCTGGCTTCTTTCACATACCATAATGATTTAAAGGTTCATCCATGTTGTAGCAATATCAGTATTTCATTAGTCCTGATTACTGAATACTACTTTATTGTATGGATATACCATTATTTTACAATAAATTCATCAGTTGATGGACATTTGGATTGTTTCTACTTTTTGCCTTTGTAACATAATGCTGTTATTAATAATTATTGTATATGTTTTAGTATATACATATTTTCACTTATCTTAGGTAT
>NW_027528623.1:50950-51271 GCF_008692635.1 Crocuta crocuta
AATTCTGCTTTAGAGTTTATGAAGTTTTTTTAAATGTTTATTTACTTTTGAGAGAGAGGAGGGGGCTAGGGGCAAAGAGAGAGGGAGACAGAATCCGAAGCAGATTTCAGGAACTGAGCTGTCAGCACAGAGCCCGATGTGGGGCTCGAACCCACAAGCTATGAGATCATGACCTAAGCCAAAGTTGGATGCTCAACCTACTTAACCACTCAGGTGCCCCTAAATAGTTTTTTTTTTTTAGTTGTTTTTTTTTTTTTACAAATAGTTTATTGTCAAGTTGGTTTCCATATAAACCCCAGTGCTCATCCCCACACGTGCCCT
>NW_027528623.1:51460-51768 GCF_008692635.1 Crocuta crocuta
TCTTTAACAGATGGTGCTGGGAGAACTGGATAGCAACATGCAGAAGAATGAAACTAGATCATTGTCTCACACCATACACAGAAATAAAATGGTTTTTTTTAAGTTAGTGCAGTTTCTTTGTACTTTGGTAATTTATATTAAAATGATGAATGGATGTTGAATTTTACCAAATTATTTTTTATGCATTTGTTGAGTTAATTGTATGTTTTTTCCTCCTTAATTTTAAATGTGGTAAATTACATCAGTAGATCTTCTAACATTGAATCAAATTATCATTCTTAAAAATAAATCCAAATAGTCTATAATGA
>NW_027528623.1:54666-55142 GCF_008692635.1 Crocuta crocuta
TGTCCTTCTCTGCCTGACTTATTTCGCTCAGCATAACACCCTCAAGGTCCATCCATGTTGCTACACATGGCCAGATTTCCTTCTTTCTCATTGCCATGTAGTATTCCATCGTATAGATAAACCACATCTTCTTGGTCCATTCGTCTGTTTATGGACACAGCAGGAAAGAGTATCCAATGGAAAAAAGACAGCCTCTTTAACAGATGGTGCTGGGAGAACTGGATAGCAACATGCAGAAGAATGAAACTAGATCATTGTCTCACACCATACACAGAAATAAAATGGTTTTTTTTAAGTTAGTGCAGTTTCTTTGTACTTTGGTAATTTATATTAAAATGATGAATGGATGTTGAATTTTACCAAATTATTTTTTATGCATTTGTTGAGTTAATTGTATGTTTTTTCCTCCTTAATTTTAAATGTGGTAAATTACATCAGTAGATCTTCTAACATTGAATCAAATTATCATTCTTAAA
>NW_027528623.1:55326-63181 GCF_008692635.1 Crocuta crocuta
CATTAATAACCTAGTTGCTCTAATGTTAGTGGATAAGGGTCCTATACTTTTTTCTTTTTAAATTTTATCCTTTCCTTGTGTTGGCATAAAAATTATAATACTTTTGTAAAATTGGTATGGAGTATTTCTTTCTGTTTCTATTCCTTTCAAGTTTAGAATATTCCTTTTCTTGAATGTCTTATAGAAAACACACATAAAACTGCCTGGGTATAGTGATTTTTGTGTGATAAAACTTCTAAATACTGTTTTTATTTTGTTAATAATCATAAAAGACAAATAAAAAGCTTTATTTCTTTTACTTCACTCATGTTTTCAAAATGTCCATAATATTTCCCATTTATCTTTTAATATTTGCTGTGTTTGTATTTACAACTTTCCCTATATTTTAATTACATAAACTTAGTCCAGAAATTTTGGTTTCCAGCATATATCCAGGAAAAGCTGTATTCTGGACTGTAGCTATAATTGAAATTGGGGAAGAAGTGAGTTACCTAGAAGTTCCATATGACTTCACTCTCTTCTAATTACAAAAGGAAATTATGGTTGTTTAAAAAAATAAAGTGATAGAAAAATACATGATTGGAAAAATTTTAGTTTCTTATTTTTTTCCAGGTGTAACCACTATTAACACTTTGGAATATATTCTTTCCAGATATTATTTATTTGTTATCTATCTATCTATCTATCTATTTATGTCTATATAAATGAGAGCATGGTAAATATACTCTTTTAAAATTTCGCTTTTTTTAACTTAATATTTCTTGAGTAATTTTCATGTTCTATATCTTGGAATTTAAGAATATTTATCATAAGCTGTGTACCAGAAGTCTAGTCTATTTTCCTTTTATTTTCTTTTTGAGTAGGCTGCACAACCTTGAACTGATAACTTGAACTCATAACCCTGAGATCAAGACTTGAGCTGAAATCAAGAGTCAGATGCTTAACTGACTGAGCCACCCACATGCTCCTAGAAGTCAAATATATTTTCATTTCTACAATGACTCCCCTTTTGAATACTCCACATTTGCTTCTCCCTTCTTTGACCTCCATTAATATTTCTCTTATTTAATTCCTCTACAATCTACCATTTGATTATATACCATCTTCTATTTTCCTTAATACAGTGTTTTTATTTTTTCATATTAACTAGTCCTGTTTCCTTGGTAAGACTATATTTTGTTTTTTCTTATATCCCATGATCATAGTAAAAACATAGTGGATACTCACCTACTTGTTAACTTAATTTGACCTTATAAATCTGGGCTTCTCAAGTTCAGCAAGCAAATGCATACAAATGATGTTCATATTGATTTCTATTTAACCAGGAAATATTGTTCTCCCTATAATCTTGAAGAAAGAAACCATATTAGGCTCACATTCTGCACAGCTGCCAGCACACTCCCCAATCTCAATAAATGTTAAACAAGAAAAGCTGAAATATATTAAACATTGCCCTGCAGTTCATTCTCTGTGCAGATGTCAGTATTTGTTCTAACCCAAGCTTTTTCTGCCCTACAGTTGATTTTCATAAAGGGATTCATCTGTTCTTCTGTCATCTTATTTCAGGCCAAATGTGTTTACATGCAGGGACGAGGTTGCTGTGGAAATAGTTCAATATTTCTAATTATTTTATTTGTTCATTGACAAATAGGACTGTTCTTACATCAAAATTTTTTTTAAAAGCTTTTTGGTGCGCCTGGATGCCACAGTTGGTTAAGCATCCGACTTCAGCTCAGGTCATGATCTCACAGCTTATGGGTTCGAGCCCCACAGTAGGCTCAGTGCTGACAGCTAGCTCAGGGTCTGGAGCCTGTCTTCGGATTCTGTATCTATCTGTCTCTGACCCTCCCCTGCTCACTCTGACTCTCAAAAATAAACAAAAAACATAAAATGTTTTTTAAAAATCCAAATTCTTTAAAAAAAAAAATCTTTAGAGAGGAGGCAAGATGGCAGAGAAGTAGGGAGCGCCATACATTTCACTCACCCACATCTCTCAAATGGAGAAGGCTGGAAGCCATAGGAACCCTTACAGAATCCAGGAGTTTGGGAGGAAAAGGAGACAGAGTCCACTGAGAAAACCTTACAGTGTGAGTGCAAACTGGGGAAAATAAAATCAGGCTGGAATCGGAGACACAGAGGGAAGGGGGGAATCCCCCTTTGCAGGAACCCCAGTGTGTCTAGGGGGAAAAAAGAAAGAGTGGCCAAAACTGATCAAGACACTGTCCCTGTCGCTAGAGAAGAGAAAAACCTCTGCTCTGGACACAGAGGGACCCGGTTTCCTGTTGTCCAGCTGACCCTAGGCAGATGCACTCGTCCCAGGTGACCCTGGGAGAAACTGCTCTTCACTCGCCAACTCAACCTGGAGGGGACGCGAGCAGCGCCTGAAGCCGTGCCTTTGTGCTTCTGGCTCGGCTGGACTCCCAGTGGGGATGTGAGAGGCTTGAAACTGCTCTGAGGGACTCGCCTGCAAGTTTATATTTTGGGCAATATCAATGGGGCACATGGACTAAGATCTGGAAACAAGGCCTGGCTTGGGATATAGAACATAGTCCACCTTGGCTACACCCCCGGCACAGGGAGATGACACCCAAAAGAGTGAGTTGCAGTGCTTGGTTCAAGAAGGGACTGGGGAACCACCACTTTTCTCCCCACAACCACCAAGGCAGGATCCCCGCGGGACGCACTAGACCAAACCATGCCCATCCCCGCTAGAGAGCTGCCTTTTTTGTTGTTGTTTTTTACCAGAACCTGGGCAAGACCAACAGGGATGCACTGCCCTGATTAATTCTGGTCACTGGCTTGTTTAAACAGTCACATTTAATCCATTTTCTAGATGTAAATTCTAAACCTCTACCGTTACCTTTTTATCTCTCTCTGGAGAAATCAGACTATATAGTTTCTCTGAGTAGCATTATCGTCATTTCTTTCACTTCCTCTCCAACCATATTCCCCTCTTTTTCTCTCTGAATTAAGCCTCTTAGTCTTTCTGCCTGCTCATTTCAATTCCAATTTCCCTTCCTCCCAGCCCTGTCATTTCTCTCTTTGTATATGCTCTTCCATCGGCACAGAATACACCTGGCTCTTTAATTGTAGCTGGGAATTCTGGTTCTATCTTTAGACTGTCGTTTGTCTATTGAGTTTCTTCTTTCTTCCTTTCTTTTCTTCTTTTTATAAATATATTTTATTGTTATTATTTNAGTCACATTTAATCCATTTTCTAGATGTAAATTCTAAACCTCTACCGTTACCTTTTTATCTCTCTCTGGAGAAATCAGACTATATAGTTTCTCTGAGTAGCATTATCGTCATTTCTTTCACTTCCTCTCCAACCATATTCCCCNAAGAAGAGGAAGAGAGATGGAAAGATGCTCAAGGAGTCCTTGGACAAATTATAGAAGAGAACTTTCCCAATCTGGGGAAGGAAACAGACATTGAAATCCAAGAGGCACAGAGAACTACCAGTGGACGTAACTTGAATCGATCTTCTAAATGACATATCATAGTGAAACTGGCGAAATATAAGAACAAAGAGAGAATTCTGAAAGCAGCTAGGGACAAAAAGGCCCTAACATAAAAAGGGAGACCTATCAGAGTAGTTACTACTTATCTACTGGAGGTTGGCAGGCTGGAAAGGAATGGCAGGAAATCTTCAATGTGATGCACAGAAAAAAGATGCAGCCAAGAATCCTCTATCCAGCAAGTCTGTCATTCAGAATAGGAGAGATAAAAGTCTTTCCAAATAAACAAAAATTGAAAGAATTCATCACCCCTAAACTAGCCCTACAAGAAATCTTGAGGGGGACTCTTTGAGGGAAATGTTGCAAGGAACGCAAGATACCACAGACACCATCACAAGCATAAATGCCACAAAGGAAACGATGACTCTAAACCCAATTTTTCAATAATAACACTGAATATAAATGGACCAAATGCCCCAATCAAAAGACATAGAGTAGCAAAATGGACAAAAAAAAAAAAATTCCATCTATTTGCTGTCTACAAGAAACTCATTTTAGACTGGAGGACACCTACAGATTGAAAGTAAGGGGATGGAGAAATATCTATCATGCCACTGGAAGTCAAAAGAAAGCTGCAGTAGATATACTTGGACAAACTGGACTTTAAAGTAAAGGCAGTAACAAGTGATGAAGAAGGGCATTATATAATAATTACAGGGCCTATCCATCAGGAAGAGCTAACGATTATAAATGTCTACGTACCAAATATGGAGGCACCTAAATATATAAAACAATTAATTACAAACAGAAACAATTTTATGGATAAGAATGTGCTAATAGCAGGGGACTTTAATACTCCATTTACAGCAATAGATAGATCAACTAGACAGAATATCACTAAAGAAACAATGGACTTGAATGACACATTGGACCAGATAGATTTGACAGATATATTTAGAACTCTACATCCTTGGGCGCGTGGCTGGCTTATTCAGTTAAGCATCCGACTTCGGCTCAAGTCAGGATCTCATAGTTCGTGGATTCGAGCCCCACGTCAGACTCTGTGCTGACTGCCAGCCCAGAACCTGGAGCCTGTTTCAGATTCTGTATCTCCCTTTCTGACCCTCTCCTGCTCACGCTGTCTCTCACTTTCTCTCTGAAGTAAATAAAACATTAAAAAAAAAAAAAGAATTCTATATCCCGAGGCCATGAAATTCACTTTCTTCTCAAGTATACATGGCACAGTCTCCAGGATAGATAACATACTGGGACATAAAGCAGACCTCAAAAAATATAGAAAAATTGAGATCATACCATGCACGCTTTCAGATCACAATGATATGAAACTTGAAATCAATCACAGGAAGAAGTCTGGGAAACATCCAAAACATGGAGGTTGAAGAACACCCTACTAAGGAACGAATGGCCTAATCAGGCAATTAGAGAAGAAATTTTAAAAATATATGGAAACAAATGAAAAAGAAAATACAACAATCCAAACTCTATCGGAAGTGACAAAGGCAGTCCTAATAGGAAAGTACATTGCACTCCAGGCCTATTTCAAGAAATTAGAAAAAGCGCTAGTGCAAAATCTAACAGCTAACCTAAAGGAACTAGAGGCAGAGCAACAAGAGCACTCCAAACCCAGTAGGAGTAGAGAGATAATAAAAATCAGGGCAGAAATAAACAATATAGAAACCAAAGAAACAGGTGAACAGATCAATAAAACCAAGAGTTGGTTTTTTACAAAAATAAACAAAATTGACAAACCTCTAGCCAGGCTTCTCAAAAAGAAAAGAGAGAGCACTCAAACAGACAAAATCATAAATGAAAAAAGACTTATTACAACCAAACCCTCAGAATTTCAAGCAATTATCAGGGAATAATATGAAAAATTATATATCACCAAATTGGACAACATAGAAAAAATGGACAAAATTCTAAACAAACACTCACTACCAAAATACACACAGGAAGAGACAGAAAATCTAAACAGACCTGTACCTAGTGAAGAAATTGAATCAGTTATCAAAAATATCCCAACAAATAAGAGCCCTGGACCTGATGGCTTCCCTGGGGAATTCTACCAGACATTTAAAACAGAATTAATCCCAATTCTTCTCAAGCTATTCCAAAAAATAGAAATCGAAGGAAAACTCCCGGACTCATTTTATGAAGCCAGCATCACTCTGATTCCCAAGCCAGACAGAGATCCAGCAAAAAAAGAGAACTACAGGCCAATATCCTTGATGAATACGGATGCAAAAATCCTCAACAAGATCCTTGCAAATCGAATCCAGCAGCACATAAAAAGAATCATCCACCAAGATCAAGTGGGATTCATTCCTGGGTTACAGGGCTGGTTCAACATTCGCAAATCAATCAGTGTGATACATCACATCAATAAAAGAAAAGATAAAAACCATATGATCCTGTCAATAGATGCAGAAAAAGCATTTGACAAAATACAGCATCCCTTCTTAATAAAGACTCTAGAGAAAGTTGGGATAGAAGGAACCTACTTAAACATCATCAAAGGCATCTATGAGAAGGCTTCAGCTAACATCATCCTCAACGGGGAAAAACTGAGAGCTTTCCCCCTTCTCTCCTCTCTTGTATGTAGGATTTGCATTTAGCAAGATATTTGATGTTCCAACTCAATATCTATCAGTCTTGTATTTGGTATCTGGACCCATATCAGATGACAAAGAAAAGGGCTATCCTTAAGGGACCTACACACAAAAAAGAAAAGATTTGTTAGATACACTGCTATTGGTTGAATCCTGAAAAGGTGTGCCTATAAGTATGTAAGAAATACTGGTAAGGTAATAATATAGGTCAATGCATAGCATATAGTATGTGTTCAATAAATTTTTGCTATTATTCCATCAAAGCATAAATAATTACATATTCTCTATTGTATTTACTATTTTCTATTATTTTTATATTTTTTCTTATTTGGATTACTGTTTGTTTTCATTGTCCTTTAAGTTTTTTAGGATCAGAGCCTCCAAAGGAATGCTCTCCAGTGTAACTCTGCAGAACACTATATATATAGTGATTTTCCCATATTAAGTTCTTAATAAATGCCCACTTTGGATTATTATGAAGAAAATTTTAATACCTCTCTGCCTATGGTGTAATTATATTCTGGTTCTCTTCCTATATTTCCAGTTCCCTCAACATAATCTTTGTTAACTTTCCTTTTTCTTTTCCCCCCACTTGAGTGTTGCCAGAACAAAGAAAGTAAGCAGTCCCTATTTCAGTGGCTCAGAATGGTGTCTCTATAATTCCCTAGCATTTTTAGTTCAGACAGGGATATCATGCCCATTATCTCAATTGATTACAGCAAAAGAGATCCTTCTTTGACAAATAAAAAATTCAGTTTCAGGAACTCAAATGACTTGTCCTTGGTCATTCAGTTAGTTAAGTGTTGGGGCTCAGATTAAAGCTCCAAATCTGAAGCAATTTTCATGCTCTTAGTCTCCTTAACTTTTTTCAAAACACATATATTATTCATGGTGCGCCTGGCTGGCTCAGTCGGTTAAGCGACCGACTTCAGCTCAGGTCATGATCTAGCAGTTCGTGAGTTCGAGCCTCATTTAGGGCTCTGTGCTGACAGATGCTACATCCTTGGTTCATATTAAGGACACTAAACTAGGACTAGGACCATATTAGGGCTGTTAACATGGACTAGGCCCTTGAGCACAAATGTGTTATGAGTTTGTACATAAAGGTACAGCACCCTGGCCCTACTGCACACTTCCTGTTAGTATAAGGACTCAGGCAGCTAGATTGCCACACTGAGGACTCCTCCTTGTGACTGAGAGTTTTCCTTTTCTTATCTATATTTTCCTTCAGGCTATGTCATTTCCTCCCACTTCCTCCCAAATCCATTCTTTCTTTCGTTTCTCAGACAAATCTCATTTGGTCAACTGCATTAAATTTGTCATTTCTTCTACAAAGGGAAAAAAATGGAAGGGGAACAGAGGGGGAAATGACTAGATCTCGAGAATTAAAATCTTTATACTCCACTTTTCATTTCAAACCCAGAAAGGATGACAGAAAAGCATTAACTTTTTTTTTTTTTTATATTAAAGATACAATACATGGGGGCACCTGGGTGGCTCAGTTGGTTGAGTGTCTGACTCTTGATTTTGGCTCAGGTCAGGATCTCATGGCTCAACGTCTGTGTTGGGCTCTGGGCTGCTGGAGCAGGACCTGCTTGGGATTCTTTCTCTGGGAATCTCTGCCTCTCCCCCTACCCCAAATAAATAAATAAACTTTAAAAAAAAAAACTTGCTTTCAATAAAATGAAAGAACACACCAAAAAAAAAAAAAAGAAAGAAAGAAAGAAAAAAGCAAAGCCAAAAAAATATTTAATTTAGGTAAAATTC
>NW_027528623.1:63258-65951 GCF_008692635.1 Crocuta crocuta
CAATTTGAGTCTTGAGAAAAGTCAAAAGATTTGTATTTCCTTAGCTGGACTGTAGTTCTCTCTGGGACACTAGAATAAATCACATTAATGTTGATAGTTTCACTCTTTTAAACAACAGAACAGAAAGGAATATTGTCCTGTTATCTCTTCTACAAAGACATGTAAAAATTGGTCTGCAGTTCTCTTGATTGTCCCTACACAAGCCACTAAGACTTTTTTGTTTCTTTTATAGAGCTGAAAAACAACCAGGACTTTGAAAATTACCAAGTGAAACACTTCATAGTAGATTTTCCCTGGAAGCAAAATATCAGTAAAGACAGCAAGGTAGCAGCTTCCTGGACAATGCATATTAGTACAACCCAGAGCTATTTAAAGAAAAGTTTCTGGGTGGAATGAGGTTCTTTCAGCAGGTAGAATAGAATTTCAAAGTGCTGTTAGTGGGTAAGGGAAGGGTGAAGTAAGTGGTAATTGGAGAAAAGAATTTGTACTGTTCTGATTGTTAAGTGGTAGGTTTTATTTTAGTATAGCACATCTAACGAAGCCTTTATGATCATAATGGGACCTTAAAATACCTCATGTAAAAATTGTGTCTTTCCTTTAAGCACCTATTTTAATTTAAGTGGTTCAAAGATTAGCCATAGCTCGTTAGAAATTCTGTTGGTAAGGAAAGCAAGTCCCTGGACTTGCATTTGAAAATAGATCATTGAACAGATTTCCAAGGATTCTGTTGCAGAATTTTTTACCTCAATACCCAGGATTCATTGTCTCGCCACTTAGAAGAATGAAAAGGTGGACACAGAATAAAATGAGCAGCAGGCAAAAATTTATTAGAGTATAAGATCAGAAAGTAGGAATAGTATGAAAGCTCTCTACAGAGACGGGGCATTCAAAAGTGAGCGCCCACGACTATAGGAAAGGAACTTTTTGCTTTATAGGGTTTTGATTGGTCCCTTTCCTTCTCCCTTGTTCTTTCTCGGGTTTTATCCTTATAGCTAGGTAACTACAAATTCCTAGTCATTCCTTTTTGATTTCCATTGTATGAGGTGTGGTCTATGGCCATAGTGTTCCTTGTAGGTCACATGTTTTATGGTCTACTTATTTTTAGTCAAGTTTTTTGTTTGTCAAATTCCTGAGAGAATTCTGAGTGAGGAGTAGGTGGTGTCTGTTACATTTTTAAGAGGAACTTTAGGCCCAAGGGAGTTTGCTCAAGGTCAAACGTTCCCAGAAGAGATGATTTAAAATATGTGTTTTTCCCCACCTAGGGACCTTCAAGCCCTAGCCTCTCTCTTTCTGCCTACTGAATCTTATCTTTCCCTATCATAAATTCCACTGCACAGCTAAAACTGTATAATAATATCAGTAACAGTTTATAGGAAAAATGGAATGGGCTATGAAAATTAGAATTTGTAATATCTAGGGTAGCAATAAACAAGGTGAGGTGAAACTGCCCTTTGTATCTTAGAATTACAGAAATAACCCTATCCTAATTGCTATGGTATGCAAATAAAAAGGACAAACAAAAAAATCTACATACTACTTACCTGGGATATTTTCTTGAAAAAATCTTGACTTTTTTTCAGTGTCTTTCTAAAATGTCCTCAGATCCATTCTCTCACCATTTCGTCCATCCAAAGAGTAACTAACTCAGATTTCAAGTTATATTTAATGTGTTCAGGAAGCTGCCACATACTCATTACTGATAAATCTCATGGCAAAATGGAAGCCAGCCATGCACTGGAGAAAAATACACTGGACTATAAATGAGGAGACATATTTTGACCCTGTTCTTCCTTGAATGAGTGTCTCAATCTTTCTCTGTCTCTGTTTCTGTCTCTGTCTCTTGCTGCCTAAGTTTCACCTTTTGTAAAATAAAGTGAATCAATTATATGTTCTTAAAAGTTCTTCCAGATATGAAGTTCTTTGGTCCTATGACATTGTTAAAAAGTAACCAGCAGAAGCACCTAGGTGGCTCGGTTGGTTAAGCATTGGACTCTTGATTTCAGCTCAGGTCATGATCCCAGCCAAGGTGGTGCAATTGAACCCCATGTTGGGCTCTGCACTGGGCATGGAGCCTGTTCAGTTCTCTCTCTTTCCTTCTGCCCTCTCTCCTGCTCGAGGCTCTCTCTGTCTCTATCTGTCTCTCTCTGTCTCTGTCTCTGTCTCTCAAAGAAATAAATAAATAAAAATAAACAAAATAAAATCTAGTTGTAGTCCAAGCAATAGCCAGGAAAGGTAACACATCTTTTTTTAAAAAAAATATTTATTTTTGAGAGAGAGCAAATGCAAGCGGGGGAGTGCTGGGTTTTAGTAGATACATAAGAACTGTTTGTAATTAATATATTAGGTATCTAAAGGTACCTGACACCTAAGAACCTTTGGAAGATTCCTTAACTATTTTTAAAAAATTTTTTTAAATTTTTATTCATTTTTGAGAGAGAGAGAGAAAGAGAGTCAGAGAATGAGTGGGAGAGGGACAGCGAGAGAAGGAGACACGAAATCTGAAACAGGCTCCAGGCTCTGAGCCATCAGCACAGAGGCCGAAGGGGGGCTCAAACCCACAGTGAGATTGTGACCTAAGCCAAAGTTGGACACTTAACCAACTGAGCCCCCCGGGCACTCCTCTTAACTATTTTAAACATACTCAAATCTAGTTTATCTGGCACCAAATCTTCTATGTCGAGTGAAGGTTGATT
>NW_027528623.1:66251-67167 GCF_008692635.1 Crocuta crocuta
AAAGAATGAGCATTGGCCCTGGAACACCTCCTTATCAAGAGATAAAGGGCTCACATGGACTCTCCTGGGCTTATCATCTTATATAACAATATCTTTTCCTATTTAAGATTCAATGTTTGTTCCTATTTTTCTTAAACAAGTACTTTATTGGCTCTCAGACATGCCCAGCTTTCGGTATTTCACACTGCATGAGGAAGAAGGGGGTCTTTCTGCTGGAGCATGACAGTGGTGCCCATTGACTGCCCGGGACACCCACTGGCCCTGAGGGACTCATGTTCATTCCTGGAGTGATCTTGCTCTGTTTCTTCTCTAGGTGTGTAAAAATTTTTGTTCATTTAGTGTATAACTGTGTTATGTTTTTCTTGGCAACTCCGAAACCAAAATGCAGTGGGAAGAAATATTTAGACTTTTATACCTGGTGGTTGGCATGGTGATAATCTTTACTAATCCTTTATGTAATTTGAACTCCTTCCCTGGCATTGGTTACCAATACATGGTGTTTTTCTCAACAATTATAGATAGTGATAATGAGATGATACTGATGCAAATGATAATAGAAATCATAAGGGTTTCAAAGTCAAATACCACTGTCTGTATATAAGAATTCTTTCTTTGCCAAATAAAATATCAATTTCTTAAGAATGCATGGAGGCATAAACTAAAACCCAGAATAAATAGTTAAAAGCTTTAGTTTAAATGTGTTTAATAATTGATTATACAAGGTGAGAATAACAAGTTGGAAATATCCATATTTTTTTGGACATCACAGTTCAAAAAGAAATTATAAAATTAGTTGTCTTAGTTAAAACTTGAAGTTTTAAATTTGAGGAGGCAGCTGTGGGACATCATTTTTATGTTCCTTCTTCAATGATGGCAAAGTCCTCTCCATCAAATTTGCTGCTTCGCAGCAATATCT
>NW_027528623.1:67354-68179 GCF_008692635.1 Crocuta crocuta
AAGCCACTAGATTAAAACCCCTCTGCCTTTGCAAAATCTAAGCACCTAATTAGACATAGTAAATATTTCTTTCATTCTCTAGAAAAATACCATGAGGACTAGTCATTTTTAGATCCAATTATGTAGCATGCTTATTTTCTATTTCTTATTTCTCATTCTCTGGGTGCATCAGTGGCACAAAAACAGACACATAGACCAATGGAATAGAAGAGAACTCAGAATTGGACCCACAAGTGTATGGCCCACTCATCTTTGACAAAGCAGGAAAGAGTATCCAATGGAAAAAAGACAGCCTCTTTAACAGATGGTGCTGGGAGAACTGGACAGCAATGTGCAAAGAATGAAACTAGATCAGTTTCTCACACCATACACAAAAATAAACTCAAAATGGACAAAGGACCTGAATGTGAGACAAGACCATCAAAACCCTAGAGGAGAAAGCAGAAAACAACCTCCTTGACCTCAATCACAGCAATTTCTTCTTGACACATCCCCAAAGGTAAGGGAATCAAGAGCAAAAATGAACTATTGGGACCTCATCAAGATCAAAAGCTTCTGCACGGCAAGGGAAATAATCAATATAACTAATAGGCATCTGACAGAATAGGAAAAGATAGTTGCAAATGACATATCCGATAAAGGGCTAGTCTCCAAAATCTATAAAGAAGTCACCAAACTCNCATCAGAGTGGCTAAAATGAACAAATCAGGAGACTCTAGATGCTGACCAGGACATGGTGAAACAGGCACCCTTCTACACTGTTGGTGGGAATGTAAACTGGTGTAGCCCCTCTGGAAAACAGTGTGGAGGTTCCTCACAAAATTA
>NW_027528623.1:68246-75260 GCF_008692635.1 Crocuta crocuta
AATAAACTATTTTTAAAAAAAGAAAATAAATATATAAATAATAAAATGCTACCTATAAATAAATAAATAAATAAATTTTTTTCTAAGTAGGTCCACATACAATGAGGTATTCATGTTTATGTGACATTTACTAATTAAAAATAGATGTCTTGTCAACATTCCAACAGAAGCCTGCTATTGAGATGATTCTAGCTATTCTGCCAGAGTTCTAAATATATAAATCCTCCTCTTCTATTTAGAAGAGGTTTCATGGAAAAAATTGTTTACGATGAACTGTATCAGCAACTGGATACACTCAAAATGAATGGTGTAGGAAAGTGGTGAGTAATCGTTAAATTATGACTTTTCAAGCTGTCTTTATTTTGTGCTACTAAATTGATCCTTTTTCCTGGATTATGAAATTAAGTTGTATTATGGAGGGAAATATTCCTCCAACTAGTTTTAACATGTTTTATTTGAATGTATTTTTAGAGGAGAATAATGTAAGAAACTAAATTGATCATTTCAATATATTAAAATAGTCTGTGTAGATGGTCTGACGGTAAGGATAACATAGCATTAAACATTTATTGGCATCACAATAGTTTAAAATCTTCCGTGTTATAATTAGATCTGTCTCTGGCATTATGCACATTCCTAGTACACAGAACTAGAGGCACTGGTAGGCAAAGAGACTCTCAGTTTTGCATTCCTACTGCTTTTTTAAATCTAGATGCTAATCAGCAGAATAAGCCATGCTAGCTCAGAGTTAGAAATAAGAACTATTCTNTATTTTAAAATCACTGCATTGTGTTTTTTAAAAAATGTTTTATTTATTTTTGAGAGAGAGGGAGAGACAGAGAGAGAGGCAGTGTGAGCAGGGGAGGGTTAGAGAGAGGACGACACAGAATCAGAAGCAGGCTCTAGGCTCCGAGCTAGCTGTCAGCTCAGAGCCCGATGTGGGGCTCGAACCCACGAACCGTGAGATCCTGACCTGAGCCAAAGTCAGACACTTAGAAGATTGAGCCACCCAGGCACCTCTGTATTTTTCTAACAAAATGTTTTTACCTGCTTTGACTAATCCTATTTTAAATACTCTAAATTTAAATAGGTCACAGGGCAGTACCTGTGGCCATTACCTTGATATAACTGATTTCATTCTTAATTTAATCCTGTGACAACTCAGATCTTAAAAGTAATCTATTGTTCCCTTGTCAGACTTAGAAAAGACTGATACATCCAAGTGCATACTTCCTGGTTCATAACAAATTGATGGCTGTGTCTACAGAAAATCAATACACTGGATGATTGAGCCTGTTATATAAATTTAGAAAAAAAATTAAAGAAAATTCTCCAATTTGATGATTTCAGGCTAGAATAGTCAAAAATTAGCCTTGTGAAATGGGTTCCATAAGATGTTTAGTAGATATATCATGAATGAGAGCAGAATATTATCACATTTATTTCACATTATTTGAATCAACATAGCATTCAGCATTCAGCTTTTAAAAAAGACTATTTTTTAGAGCAGTTTTAGGTTTACAATAAAACTGAAAGTACAGAGATTTATCATATACCCCGTACCCTTACACATGCATCACTCACCAAAAGAGTACATTTTTACTAATCACAACACATCCTAATCACCCGATGTCATAGTTTAATTTTGGGTTCACTCTTGGGGTTGTACATTCTGTAGGTTTGGACAAAAGCATAATGGCATATATCCATAATTATAATACCATATGGAGTATTTTTACTGCTCTAAGAATCCTCTGTATGCTGCCCCTTCATCCCCCATTCCCAATCCCTGGAAACCACTGATATTTTTATTATTTCCAAAGTTTTTCTTTTTCCAGAATGTTATGTTCTTGGAATCATGCGATATATAAGCTTTTCAGATTGGCTTTTTTCACTTAGTAATATGCAGTTTAAGGTTCCTCCATGTCTTTTTATGGCTTGACAGCCCATTTCTTTTTAGCACTGAATAATATTCCATTTTCTCAATGTACGATAGTTTATCCATTCACCACTGAAGAATATCTTGGTTACTTTCAAGCTTTGGCAAACATCTATGTGCAGGTTTCTGTGTGAACATGTTTTCCATTGCTTTGAGTAAATACTAAGGAGCATCACTGCTGGATCTTATGACTATGTTAGGTTTGTAAGAAACCACCAAACTATTTTCCAAAGTGGCTGTATAATTTTGCATTCCCACCGGCAATGTAGGAGAGTTCCTGTTGCTCCACATCCTTGTCAGCATTTGGTGTTGTCAGCCTTCTGGATTTTGGCCATTCTAATAGGTGTGTAATGGTATGTCATTATGTTATAATTTGCATTTCCCTGATGACATATGATCTGGAGCATCTTTTAATGTGTTTGTCATCTGTACATCTCTTTGGTGAGATGTCTGTTAAAGTCTTTGGATCATTTTTTAAATAAGTTATTTGGTTTTTTATTTAATTAATTTTTAAAAGGGGTTTTCTGTGTATTTTGGAAAACAGTCCTCTATTACATGTGTCTTGAAAATATTTACTCCTAGTCTGTGGTTTGTCTTCTCATTCTTTTGGCATNAACTATTATTATTTTTATGAATTATGCCTTAGATGTTATATCTAAAAAGACATCACCATACCCAAGGTCATCTAGGTTTTCCTATGTTATTTTCTCAGAGTTTCACAGCTTGTATTTTACATTTAGGTTTATGATTCATTTTGAGTTAATCTCTGTAAAGGGTATAAAGTCTGAATGTAGATTCATTGTTTTTACATGTGTACGTCCAGTTGTTTCAGCACCATTTGCTGAAGAGGCTCATTCTTCTGTTGTAACATTCAATTTTTTTTGTAATTTAGACTTTAGTGATGCCAGTAGAAATTGGTACGCTATTCTCTCACTTCAGATAATAGCTGCATTTCTATTTTCTTTTTATTACAAATCAATAATGCAATTAACATAACAAGATCCCCAGAGCTATTTATGTAATTATGGCTTTTATAAAGAAAAGAACCACTGCATAAGATGTAAAGCAACTTAAAACAAAATCATATAACAAGTTCCAGGAAACCACTCTTCTGGAAAACAGCATAGTGTATGTTTTACACAATCTGTTTTCTTTAAGATTTTGTAATAACTGAAGATAGACTAGCACCAGCCAAATCAAGGAACTCACTCTATTCACTGAAAGAATCAACACAATCCAGTTTGGGTTCCCAAAGGAAAATGTGCTGTCTTTCAATTATGTTGATACTATTTTAGACCAATAATTCCTTTATTTTGTTTAACTATGGAAAACAACTTTAGTACAAGAAAAAGAAACTAAGCAGTCTAACCATGCATATACACCACTTCCTATATTAGTCAAATAAGTTGTAAACAACTTAATCTGATGTGTATTTAATGACATTAATGAATTGCTTGCAGGATAAGTAGGCATAAATTATAAGTAGTTAACATACCTCTCTTTCTTTCTTTCTCTCTCTCTCACACACACATACATACACACACACACACATTTCTTGTCTTACTTCAAACACCATTTGAATTATTTTATAGACTGTGAATTAGAGACAGTGAGGGTTAGTGACAGACATGCATATTAAGATAGATCACAATGTCAGATAACTGTGGGAGATGCAAGCATCAGGGACTCAGGTAAAGTACGTGTAGGTGGATAATTAGTGTTGAAAGTCTTGGTGCATAAGTAGACCATGAGATATGGCATCCAGAAGTGGGGCTCCAGGATCTGAGTCTATAACAAAATCCATAATTAATACATGATAACAACTAGAAGGAGGTAGGGAAACAGGTTACTTTCTTTTTTTTTTTAATTTTTTAAATCTATTTATTTTGAGAGACAGAGAGAAGAGAGGAGGGGAAGAGAGAGAGAGGGACTCCCAGGCAGGTTCCATGGTGTAAGTACAAAGCCCAATGTGGGGCTCAATCTCACAAATCACGAGATCATGACCTGGGCTGAAAGCAAGAGTTGGAGGCTTAACTGACTGAGCCACTCAGGCTCCCCACTTTTTTAACTTTTTAAAAAATTATTTACTTTGAGAGGCAGAAAGAGATCAACAGGTTACTTTCAAATCTGGAGAGGAGCTATGGTCTTAGGTCAGAAAGGAACTCTGCCAAAATTAAAGGACTTCCGGTTCAGGTAACATTGGAATCACTACTTGAGAAATAATAGCTGAAGACTCATCAAAACTTCATATTCAAAAGAAGCCAGAAGGGCATGCAGGCCTGCAGACTTTTCCCACCCACTCTCTCACCTCCAGAAGGAAAGCACACTTTCTCTGCTGTATGTGTTGATATCACTGACAGAGCAACTTTCCTTTGATGATTTTCAAGAAAGCTGTACTGTGAAGTGGCAAAGTCTCCAGGAAGCAAGATGTCATTGCCTCTGGGGAAACTGGTCCTTTTTTCCAGTACAGTAGTAGGTGGAGCTGTGCCCTTACATATTATCTTTTAAAAAAAGCTTTTTCCAAGGCTTCCTATTACCAGCTGGTATTGAAGCTGTGTGCACACCTCTCAATGTCCACTATCTCCACCTCACTGACAAGTACAACTCCGTGGATATTGCCAATACCCAGTTGAAGATTCCTGTCTCTGGATCCAAGTCAGAGGGCCATCTCTATGTCAGCTCATCCAGGGATGCCCCCTTTCAGAGATGGCACCTTCAGGCGGCCTTCTTAAATCACAAGAATGGTCAGCAGATTCCTGTGTTCAAGTTTAGTAGGGACAGTGATGATGATGTAGAAAAGGAGTAAACGTGATCAAAAAGACTCAACTTTCTCCAAGCATGGCCTTTCCTCATCACCATGGCTGTGAGCCAGTTTTCCAGCCGCAGGGGATGATTATATGTACTGTCATATGATAATTTTGGTATAATTCTAATTTGACTACACTATTGTGAGGTTTTTATTTAATCAGAAATGAAAGTTTTACTATAAATTTATAGGAATTTATTTGAAAACTCACTGTCTAAAAGCAGAACATAGAATAAAAGGAATCAGTATTTAAAATATTTAAAAGAAGGAGAAGGAGAACAAGAACAAGAACAGGAACAGGAACAGGAACAGGAACAAGAACAAGAACAGGAACAGGAACAGGAACAGGAACAGGAACAGGAACAGGAACAAGAACAAGAACAAGAACAAGAACAAGAAGGTGAGGGAAGAAGACTCCATCTCCAGAGTGACTCTTCTAAATGAAAATCAGGGCATTTCTTGCTTGACATTTCCAATGGTTCTCCATCACATTTAGAAAACTTTACCATGGCTTATAAGACTTACCTTGACTTGCATTGCACCATCTCTACCCCGTTTTTTTATATTCCTTGGAACATGGCAAACTCACTCTCATCTCTGGGTTTTTGTACTTTCTGTATTCTTTGCCTACAATCTTTGCTCATTCCCTTAATGACCATTAAGGACTCTACTCAAATGTCATCTTCTCAGAGATGTTCTCTCAGAGAATCTTTTTATTTATTTGTTTGTTTGCTTGTTTATTTATTTATTTATTTTAGAGACAGAGAGGGGAAGAGGTAGAGGCAGAAGGAGAGAGAGAGAATCTTAAGCAGGTTCCATACTCAGCACAGAGCACGACTCTGGGATCATGACCTTAGCCAAAATCAAGAGTCAGATGCTCACCAAAGTGGGCCACCCAGACACGCCTAAGAATCATATTTAAAACAGCAACCTACCACTCTAGAACTTCTTACCACTTTTTAAAGGCAGAACATTCTATTGTGTCACTCTTGTAACACTAGCATGAGAGGGAGAATTACTCCTATGAAGATAGTTAAACGCAAACTTCAGGAACTCTCATTTGCATAGCCTTCTTTCAATGCCCTGCATGTAATTCTGTGTTTTTCAGTCTTCTTTTGAAGGTGACGTTATCAAAATCATGTAGGCTTTAGACTCCATTAAATCTCTGTTTAGTATCTAGTGCCTGTCATTTTATAAGCCCTCAATAAATATTTTTGAATGAGTCAATTTTTAATGCTTTATTTATTTCTGAGAGAGAAAGAGAGAGAGCAGGAAAGGGTCAGAGACAGAGGGAGACACAGAATCTGAAATAAGCTCCAGGCTCTGAGCTAGCTGTCAGCACAGAGCCCGACGCAGGGCTCGAACCCATGAACCGTGAAATCATGACCTGAGCCGAAGTTGGAAGCCTAACCGACTGAGCCACCCAGGCTTCCCTGGGTGAGTGAATTTTAAAAATGAATGAACACCTTAAATATCTTAGGATAAAGAGATTTGTTAGCTCTCTCCTTGATAGCAAGCTTAGATAAGGGTTGGTCTTGATTGAGAAGTGAAAGATACTGGCTGTCCATTGAGGATAATGGAACAAGGCTGTTCTGAAGGATACAGAAGATATACTAGAAAAGGACACTGTGGGCTCTTAAAGTAAACTTTGTTTACTTCATAATTTTTCCTAGTGTTGGGATACTAAATTAGGCCAAACATACACATTATGATTTAGCACCTTAATAAATGAGGCTCTTATTATAATTCCATTCTTTGTGAAACAGCCTTTTTTCTCTTATATTTCCTAAGATATGAGCTATCCTTTCTAGTATATCTAGGGAGTATCCACAATTTATGGACATCGTTGAAGCATAACTGTGTCCTCATTACTGTACTGAGTTATTTCTTACTTTCTCCTACACTGTTTTTATAGTTCTCAAAGCTTTTAAGAAAGTTTATGTATTCTACCAGGATTGTGCAATAGTGGCATTTGCCCAGTGGAAAAACAGATGCACATTATATGTATACCTTATACAGTTAAATATATATATTTAAATGTATATGCATATACACACACATACAAATGTATTTTATACAATAAATGTGAAAGAAAGAGATCTAACAAGCAAACCTTAAGATTTATTTTCATTTGTTAATTGTAGCTCCCCGATAGAATCATCCAGCTCTTCCTGAGTCATTAATAAGGAATTCATAAAAATGAGTCATTAATAGAAGAAATTAGTTAAATAATACATTACACTTTAAATAATGGTCAAAATTATTTACA
>NW_027528623.1:75799-76616 GCF_008692635.1 Crocuta crocuta
GAATTGATCACCCTCAATTTATAGAAGCCCATCTGCCTTGGTTTTTAATCTACTCAAATTGTTTTTTGGCTAGTAGCACTGCCTGAGGCAAATTTATATCAACCTGACAAAAAGAGATAGAAAGTCTTGCTTCAGAGACTCATTGCTTAAAGCTACAATACTTCTTTAAAAGCTCCAAGGTGTTATAATTAAAAATGTATCAATTGCTTAACTTGTCAACCAAAGGCAGTTATTGTAAAGCATTATTTACCCTCAAACAGATAGACTCTCATTGCTCATGTGTGATTGCATTTGTAGAAAAAAATATAAGTAAAGTGTAAATTTAACTTCTGGGAAGTAAACCTCATCAAAACATTTCCAAAACCTTCTGGAATCTGTTCACTTTCTGAGAAGCTGTACACACTAACTTTCCATTCTCATTTATAAACATGTGCAAACACAACATGCAGATTTTTTGACGGTGACTTAAGAGGAGGGGTGAAAAAACTTTCTTCAGAATGCTAATTTGACTTTAGTAACAGAATGACATTTGAAACTGTAGTTTAAGATATTTCTTTTTAGTGATTTCTTTTTTATTTTATCCTTCCCTTGCCCCCTCTTTTTCCCCAAGAAATGAAGAATGCAATTAGTAGCATAATGATTAAAGAAATAATTAGGCACTGCAGGCTCACATCACAATAATTTAGGACAATTTCATGCTTTTACTACCATATCAAATTAACAAATTTTCTCTGTTACAAAAAAGTTCATAAAATAAAATTACCTTATCTTCCCTTGATTCCACTGCCAATAAAACATAAAACAGTCACATGGATGG
>NW_027528623.1:76708-89008 GCF_008692635.1 Crocuta crocuta
TGGAAAGATTTTATTTTAATTAAGTAAGACACTCAACCCACTGCAAATAATTGTGTTGTTAATCTCACTACACTACTTTGAACTGAAGTGAGGAAAAACTGGTCAATGTTAATCAATTGCCTCGGAGGAACACAGAGCTCTTTTGACAGAGGTGCATAATGGATGAAGCACAAAATGAGATAATTGGGAGATGTTTATCCTAGAGGGTGCTAAATTCATAATTACAATTAAAAAGTTCTCGTTTCCTAATATTATTTTTTGTAAAGACACACACTCTGTCTTCATTTGACTGCATCAATATATATTTTTCCAAATCAATAAAGTTCATCTATGACCTGCCCTGAAGTTATATATCTAACAGAAGAATGTAAATAATGCCAACTATTCATATTTTTTCCCTAATGTGAGTGCTATTGAATGGTCGTTCAGAGAAAGTTTCTTAACCAAAGACGTAATGCCTTTCTTAAATATATGACCCCATAGTGGATCTGGAAAAAATAAATATTTGAATGTTTTATTCCAAAAATTTAAAAATGACTTGTTTCAGGATTATGTGTTATAAACTTCAAAATCACCAAGTGAATGTCTCTAGATTAGGATGTTAGAAGATTCATGAACAGATAAAGAGTTTTTCAGAGGTGCTTTATATAAGTAGTGATAGTTAAACAACTTCTTTCTATCAAGAAAATTACAACATGTTGTCGACAGCTCTTTTTGACCTGTCATATAGTCAAGGTATCATCCTTTAACACATAACAATAATAGAATTATTAATATATTGCATTATGGTATTTCTTCACCATCTAAAAAACACTTTTGTTTGTTTACAACCCTGAATATTCCCTCCCATATGTGGAGGGCAAGGAAAGACTGAAGAAAGAGGAAGACCACCCCAAATTGGTAGGTGGCAGTTTTAACAGACAAGAGAACTTACACACTAGGCTTGTGTTGGGTAGATGCAGGACAAATAGATCTCCATACCCAACCACCCAAATCTTAAAGAGTTTAAATAGAGGCCTTAATGGGGCTAAGTCATGCATATAGTCCAGATGGTCTCAACAACAACACTTTACTCTCTTAAGGCTGCATCTTTGAAGGGATTCCTAGTGTGGGAATGATGAGCTGAATGTACATTCCAAGGACAAGGAAAAGGGTAAGGAGCCTCCAATTGGGTCTAGCTCACGGGTCAACCCTCAGTCACGACCTCTCAGTGACTTCCTCTAATACCTTTCTTCTTTACAACAATATTCTGAAGTAAGTACAGCAACTTTCATCAACTCCATTACCATTGTATAGTTGAGAATATTGGGGCTTAGTCAGTGAGTATCAGAAAGAGAATTTGAATTCAGGTGTTCTGACTCCAGGTCTAATGCTTACTTTCCTATGCAACATTAAGACATAATATTGTGAAAAGCCAAAGAAAAAGATAGAAAGGGATTTAAACCATGATACTGGTACCCATTCTTTTGCAGGACAGTCACAGATATATTTACTAGCTTTATTTCTTTCACATGTTTTACAGTGGTAATAATGCAGATCATAATGCCCAGCTATGTGACTGGTTTGTACAGATTATAGAAAACACCATTTTAATTTAAATATTTATAATTTACATCTCTCTGCCAAGACATATCCTCCAATTGGTCTATAAGCCCTTAACAATTACTTTGAGAAAAATTTTACTGTGGCTAGAGCTATTATTGGTAAAAAAGGAACATCTCAAGAATCAATGCTCAGACAGGAATGGGGACCCTCAGAAGTTTCATAAGACATCAATGCTGATGTCTTCACTGTTGTTTAAAAGCTTCACTTCTGTTTCAAAGCCTAAGTGCTATTTAAATCTTATTATTTTCAGGGTAAGTACACACAGTATTTTAAAAAACCATTTAATGCATCCAGGTAGTTTCAAGAAGGTTATTTAACATTAAGGCTAAAAAGAAACTCAGTATCTACTTCAACTCTTTTCTTTGCATAAATAAAAATGCTAAGGTTCAGAGGTGCTATAACTTATCCAACTTCTCACAGTTAGTGGTATAATTGGAAATGCAATTCTGCTTTCTTTTATGCCACTTAAACCTCTTTCCATCAGATCCCTTAAATCTCTCCTCACTCCACTGCAAATGTAGGTTTGAATAAAATATACAATTTTAATATTAGAGTAATGACAGTTGCATGAAAATTGGTACCTAAATAAATTAAATTTTATCTTGTGTTTAATAATATGAATTCTCAATGCTCTTCACTAGTAAAAACAACATTATTATCATTACAACTTACATTATTATGTTTTCTAAGTCTTTATTACTCTCAGATTAATGTTTTTAATGTCAAAGCCTCAGGGCTTCATTTAATCTACTTGTGTTTATCAGAATATACCAATATGAACTATTTCTCAATAATTACATGAATAAAAACATTGTGTGTATATATGACTTATAAGCTTAACGTTTAAGACTATTACTTTTTTAAGATGACATGATCAGCTCTATAAATGAAGACCCCCCACCTTCACTTTTATGTTTTCTTAGAGCAGTGACAATTGGTTTGCTATAAATAAAAAAATAATTTTAACTTACTTTGCATCACATGAAAATATTTTTTAATGTTTTTTATTTATTTTTGAGAGAGAGATAGAGACAGCGTGAGGAGAGGAGGGTCAGAGAGAGAGGGAGTCACAGAATCTGAAACAGGCTCCCGGCTCTGAGCTGGCAGTCAGCACAGAGCCCGACGCGGGGCTCGAACCCACGAACCGCGAGATCATGACCCAAGCGAAAGTCGGACGCTTAACCGACTGAGCCACCCAAGCACCCCTAAAAACATTTTATGTGGTAGAACACAATATAATGTAAAGAAAAAAAAAACAAATTGACTTCTGTATTTTACATTTTTTCAGAAGCTACAAAACAGAGACATTAGAGCCTCAGAGGTTTAACATGAGATATGATGTCTAGATAATTCTATGAATGTTCACTGAGTTCTTGTTCTTATTCTTCTTTATATGTTTTCTCACTGTAATTCCAAGAGTTTTGTAAATCAACCTCACTGCCTCTAATTTCTCTCTTTATAATTCTGAATTAAGCTATCAGATTAATCTGTCTAAAGCCATTTTCAGGATAAGACTTTTAATTGTTTCTAGATACTTAAATTTAAATGCTTCCACAATCTCTCCCTACCTATCCTCCCCCAGCTTTTCTCCTGCTTGAGCATCATAAAGCCTAGTGCATTTCCAGCACTGTCCAGGGGAGGGTGCCCTTATCCACAAATAAGAAATGTTTGCTTCCTGGCTAGCCCTGAAGTGATTATGGGAACCTCAACATCTCTCAGGTAGCTAACAGGAACTATTAAGAGCATTTGAAGATAACACTAGTCTGTAATATTTTTAAGTCAAATATAAGACAGTGGGTGACAGCACTATGAATCTTCAGTTAGTAACACTTACAATACTCAACTTTGAACCCCAATAATCTCTCCTCTCTCTTCCTTCTTGCATATACTACTCTCTCCCTCAAGTATGTCTCTTCTTCATCTTCCTAAATAATTCCGAGTATATGGCTTAAGCTCTCTGTATCCCAGTTTCCTCATCTATAAAACGAGAATAAAAATAACACCTAATCTGTAGAGTTAATATGAGTATTGAACATAAATCATGGAATAATGTCTGACATATAATAAGTTTTCAATAAGTGTTAACTATTATTCATTTTGTCATCATCATTGTTAACATCATTATCATTATTTCCCAGGAACCCCTAAGCATGACATAAAATTGAAGAACACAGGGGCACCTGGGTGGCTCAGTCCATTAAGTGCTTGACTCTTGATTTTGGCTCAGGTCACGATCTCATGGTTCATGAGATAGAGTCCCACATCGGGCTCTGCACTGAAAACAGGAAGCTTGCTTGGGATTCTCTCTCTCCTTCTCTCTTTGCCCCTCCCCTCCCTGCTCATGCGCTCTCTCTCTCTGTCTCTCAAAAATAAATAAATATTTTCACAAATGGAAAATACATTTTATATCTTTCCTACCTATTACATTTAAGTTTAGGTTTCTATCTTTAATTCAAAATGCTATATATTGAATTAATAATACATAATTAAGAAAATAACCAAAAACCATTTAATTAATTAGTCTATATAACTGTTTTTCTCTTGCAATCAAGAGCCTTAAATAAGAAGATGGGAGTGGAGATCCCTCCTTCCAGGTAAGGTGACCTTTTTAGAAAAAAAGAGGGAGGGAAATGGGGATAAAATAGAGGGCAATAACATTTTCACAGCACAGCAACCAAGAGACACCTCATTCAGTTTCAACTACCTAGGGTTTGTGAAGTCAGAAATGTTTTCTCCTTCAATTTTTGTATAGAGCTAAGGTGCGCTTATTGTGGGAATGATGCCTTCTCTTTTGAACGTCTTCCAGTCAGTATAAACAGCTTACTCTCCCTTCATTGTTTTTCATTACATGTATTAACATAGAGATTTGTGCTGTGTTTCGTGTTCAATGAGGGTGTTTGCAAAATCATCGTTGTTTTATGTCCTCTATTACAGATTATAAACCTATGATTAGAATATTTCAATTTCCTACTAAAGGAAACCTCAAGATGCCAGGATTTCTGTAATACACCTCATTTAGCTGGTAGTAACAGAAATGGACTTGGAAGTTGGGAATGATGTTTCTACCCCTATGAGTCAAAATTTCAGAGCTGGAGAGGAAACAGACCTCAGAGGTCTGTATTGTAAACTCAATGGTAATAATTGCAATGCACCTTAGTTAGAAATAAAATATCTTCTGCCTTTAGTAGAGGAAAGTGCTTTTTGCCTAGTTTTAACTTAATGACTTCCTGTTATAGCCATTGAATTTTAAATGACAAATTTGCCCTTCAGTTTTCACACTGGATAAAAGAATTTGGCACTTAGCATATCTGTAACTCAACCAAATTTTAGTGATAAATATTTGACATTTCAGATAACATACTTAATGAACTCATGGATGTTTCAAATACACTATGCCACTTTTCTCATTTGTGTATGGATTTTATTACTAGTTGAAAACTCTGAACACCTCTCTCTTTCCTCCTTTTCTGTCCTGTCCTTTCCCCTCACTCTGGAAGTCTTTTAGTGAAGGTGCACATCTGCTGCCATAAACACACAAATTAGCACATCAATGTTTCTGATAAAAAAAAAAAGTCAGTGCAATAAGAGAATGTTTTGAAAGCAAACCAGTTTGTCAGTAAATTATAAGCTTCATTACCATAAAACTCTAACAAATAGAACCCACATCTCATTAACTGAAAGCACAATATGACTGCAGCAATATTCATCTCCCCAAAGAGTGCTTATCCATAGGAAAAAAAAGATAAAAGTTTTGCTTAGAGCTGCCACTAATGACAACATTAACTTTATTTATTAAAGAATGTCTAAACATTTTGCAAATGTACATTTTACCCCCTCCCCCATCTTTTTTCTGATTAAACATAGTGACAGGTTGTACAGTACAAAAGTTATATGATGGCTAACTTCATTCTACTTTAACACCATTCTAATTATGCTCTACTAAGGATGGAGACCATTTCTTCCAGGCACTGCTTCTGTCTATGGCTGGTAAAATTCTTCCACATTACATTCAAAGCCAAAATTCAATATTCCATTTATTTCCCTGATGAATTGAGTTCTATAAAGGTAAAGGAGAAGGAATTCATTTCACTATTTTTTGTGAAATAGAAATTTATTTTCAAACCTAAAATGTTCTATTATTTGGCAAATGATTGGGTCACCCCAAACCAACTTCTAATTAAGTTGTTGTTCATTATTGTAAAAACAATTATTTAATAACTATGCTATGATGTGTGTGGTTCTGTATGTTTAAGAATATTTTTTAAATTCTAAGAAAGCAAAACTATTTGTAGTAAAGTTTTTGCTAAACACTACCAGTTTGAGAAAGAAGACTTAATCCAAATTAGATAGTTCAAACTGATAAAGAGTGCCACTTTCAGAAAGGAGAACTAATCCCAAATTAATTAAGCAATTAGGCTGACAGAAGGGAACACAGAGTAATGAGGAGTAAAGGCATTGCCTGTATAAGAGGAGTAAGAATGGTTGTTTAGTCAACTATTTAATTAGAGGCCAAGTTTGTGAAAATAATAGCGTAAGAGTTTAAATGACATAACGTCTTAGATTTGCTTAAAAATACTCTAGAAAGAAAAGCAGGGGGACAAATAGATGAAACAATACTGGAATAAAATATTGGTAATCATTGAGGCTGGGTAATGGGTACATGGGAGTTCTCTATACTATTGTCTTTACCTATGTGAATGCTTGAATTTTTCATAATTTAAATTTTAAACAGGGAAAAGTATTTTGAAGCATATTGGGTAAGCAGATGTGACCTCCCTTTTTATCAGTTTCTTATTATACAAGGAATACAGGAAAGGCTGAGAAAAAGACAGTATTGTGGAGGGAAAGTCCTATTGTGTTCCATTATCAGAAGAAGAGTTGAATCCTGAATATGCCAGCTATTAGCTTTTATGGTTTCAGCAAATCTCTGAGCTTACTTCTTC
This sequence comes from Crocuta crocuta, assembly GCF_008692635.1. Lineage (NCBI taxonomy): Eukaryota > Metazoa > Chordata > Mammalia > Carnivora > Hyaenidae > Crocuta > Crocuta crocuta. The sequence continues at coordinate 83,257 of NW_027528623.1, forward strand.
ATTTATGAAATAGAGATGATTATTCATGCAACACATGGTCGTTATGAGGATTAACTAGAATAGGATATGGGCAAATGGGATGAGCATGTAAGTGTTACATAAATGCTCTCTTCTTTTACCTAGAAGTAAGATTGCTAAGTAAGTAAGAAGTTAAGACAACAATCTAAAGGGATGCCTGGGTGGCCCAGTCGGCTGGGTGGCCAACTTCGGCTCAGGTCATGATCTTGTGGTCTGTGAGTTCAAGCCCCACAGGGGGCTCTGTGTTGACAGCTCAGAGCCTGGAGCCTGCTTTGGATTCTGTGATTCCCTCTCTCTCTGCCCCTCCCCCACTCAAGCTTTGTCTCAAAAATAAAATAAACGTTAAAAAAATTAAGAAACAGAAATCTTAAAAATAAAGGAAAATAAAAAACACAGTTTAATTAAAATTTCAAACAAAGGAATAATTTGTAATACAAGTATGTCCCTTGCAATTTTAAGGCAGAAGGAGACCAATTTACCTGAAAATCAAATATAACTTTTAGAGTCCTATATTTGAACTGGCAACCACATTTGAAAGGTATGCTTTAATAAGTTAAATAGTCTTGCAAAGTCTTGACATACAACCACAATGCACTCCCAGATAAGAGTTAACTCTAGTATTAGGGTAACCACCTGATTGGAGATTTGGCATCGAAAAACAGGAAAAGAAAAATAGGGAAATTTTCAACAGAGTGATAACAATCCAGAAATATAAACAATTCCAAATCTCCAAGGGCTAAATATTGCTTGAGAATATCCATGAACAAAGGGCAGGAGAAAAAGGAAGAAGCACTTAGAAACCTGGTTTCCCAAAAAGGTTATAACACAAGAGGTTTCTGACTTTAGGGAAAAGAAGAATACTATATTGATTTGTTTGCTTGCTTATTTTTATGAAAGCTATGTTTTTTTTCAAGTGTTTTTTTAAGAGAGAAGGGGGAATAGAGTGAGAGGGAAAGAGAGAATACCAAGCAGGCTCCATACTCATTGCAGAGCCTGATGTGGGGCTCAATCTCATGACTGTGAGATCATAACCTGAACTGAAATCAAGAGTTGGAAGTTTAACCTACTAAGCTACCCAGGTGCGCCTTAAGTGATGCTTTTGATTAACAGTGTGACTTGGAAATTTTGTTAAACATGTGTGTCTGCGAGATCAATGTATTTAAAATTTTTTAAGTTTATTTATTTACTTTTGAGAGAGAGAGTTGGGGAGGGGAAGGGAGAAGAGGGACACAGAATCCCAAGCAGGCTCCAAGCTGTCAGTGCTGAGCCTATCGTCGAACTCGTGAACCTTGAGATCATGACCTGAGCTGAAACTAAGAGTCTGAGGCTTAACAGACCCAGCCACCCAGGAGCTGCTCAATGTATTTAATTTAAATTCATTTTCTCTCTGTCTCGGTGTTTGTTTATTTGTCTCTCTANCCCACACATGGTTTTAACTTCTCTGTTTCTTCTTCTATTCAATTGTTCATCATTTCTTTAATATGTTACTTGATTTTCTATATTGATTTTACTAAGAATATATCTCTTAATGTTCTTCATATTCTTTTTGAATTTTAACAATTATTTTGTAAAAGGTCAGCCTTAGATCTATAAAATGGTGTGATGGAAATTCTCAGTAAGCAATGTCTAAAAAAGACTTAAATTCAAGGTTTTGTCTACCAAATAAAGGAGTATCTTCTCAAATGAAACTAATACAAATTTTTCTCCACTCTATGTGTAGTATTATTATTTCTCCTGGGAGCATAGTTAAATAATTCAACTCTATCTATAGCAAATCAAATCCATACATGTTTTAACTTTAAGTTAGAATTTTAAAAAAGCAAACCAACCTACTGGCNGAAGTTCTATGTACATTTATGAGCTGCTATAGAAGTAAAATGTACACAATTATGAGCTGACACACAAATTTAAAATACCCATTTACCACAAAAAATGTCCATTCACTCAGGGAATCTCTATTTCAAATACTGCTATCTTTTTAGCTTGTCCGTATCCAGACATAAATTTAATATTGTTCTTTACTTGTTTCATGTGATATTTAGATATTTCTTCCTGCATGTTGCCTTTATATTCCCCGTGTATGTTTTGTTTCCCTTGAGGGAGCATATATTTTCCTTCTTTTATAATACTTCAGAAACACCTAGTGCAGTGTTTTACAAAAAATGCACAGAATGACCAAAACTGATTTAGAAATACCTAATAATGTTATATTGTTTCTTTTAAGGAATCGAATAACATCCAGTACATAAAGGTCAACTCTTTAAACGTGACCCAGACTAGAGTAAGGCAAATAAGGTATATAGGGTGCAGAGTCAAGGAGACACTCATTCTCAATGAAGGTATGGCACTATTGTGACTCTGAGAGCTAAAACCTTCTCAAATTTTGCACTCAAGCTGCCTCACTTGCCTCACCCTATTTTAAGCTCTGCCTTTAAAAGTGCCAGCATGCCTATAATAGCACTTGTATGTTTAAAGCTCCACTTTTGAAAAAAAGGGAACAAAAAGATTTCTTATGAAAACTTTAAGAAGAATGCATCAAAGAACTTTGCCTGAATAAGGCACAGTTTTTCTCCAGCAGGTATCACAGTCATTCCTGAACATCTGCTCACCTTTGCCATCTGCTTTCAGCTTCTTGACATAGGACTACTTCCTGATTGCCACCTGCTTGTGCAGCTCACGCTTTAAACCTTGTCATCCTTTACCAATTCTTGCTACTCCTCTGGGACCAAGAGTAAGACAGAAGAGATTCTTTGTATTCTTAAGACATTACATTTGAATATTTTTGGCTTTTTTCCCTTTTCTCAGATTTTCTCTTCATAGTCAAGATGTCTCACATCCCACAGTAAAATTTTAACAACATTTATTCATAAGTGTTAAGATAATAATGAAACTGTAATTAGCATGATGACATTAAACTCTCAATATTACTTGACAAAATTACTGACCCACATGTGCTTAGGAAAATGTTGGATTTGCTTATGTAGTAAAAGGTTACAACATACTTCCTTCTCAATGTTCTTTTTATGCATTAGAGAAGACTCAGTAAGATAATATGAAACTAATTACTGCAAACTAAGACTGAAGCTGTGATCTTGATATTATTACCATAATGGGAAAAATGCAAGCTATTGTGGTGACATATTCTAATGCTCTAATGTCATAAAATAAAAATAAACATCTGTGATGATTTTTTAAATTTTTTAATGTTTATTTATTTTGAGAGAGAGTCAGCGTGAGTGGGGCAGGGGCAGAGAGAGAAGGAAACGCAGAATCTGAAGCAGGCTTCAGGCTCCAAGCTATCAGCACAGAGCCTGATGGGGGACTTGAACCCACTGACTGTGAGATCATAACCTGACATGAAGTCAGACATTTAACCAACTGAGCCACCCAGGCACCACTGTCTGGTGATTTTAAAAAATAGTTTGCACATGTAGGTGGATTAGGAGGAAGCTAATAGAGGACAAAGTGAGAGAAGAAGGGTAAAAATAGTGGGGGAGAGGGAGAGAGGCAAACCATGAGAGACTCTTGAATGCTGAGAACAAANTAGTTTGAAGCAGCCCAAAGACATATGCATACTTCTTGTGTAGGAAGAACACAAAGATAAAGTACCATTTTTATCACATCATATCAAGAGCACATACTGTTAACATGACTCATCTCTCTTGATGCTGACCTTGATCTATAGGCTGANTAGCTATATAAAATATTTAGAATTATTATGCAAGAAATGTTGTCCTTAGTCCCATTTTTATTTATTCATTCAATATTTTTATTTATGTCATCATGAACTCAAGGATATTTAATTTATGCTTGAGTTATAATCCAATATTACTTAAATTAATTTGTTCAAAGTGTTCCAACTTTCTTCATTCTTTCAATGAAATACTATGTTCTTTTGACATACTCCCTTCATTACAGTTTTCCCTTTATATTTTCTTTTTATTTTTGCACTTCCTTTCGTTCTGGCAGTATAAGATGCTCCAGTTTCATCTTGTACATTTCCTGTCCCAGTCTCCACTCAACTGTATCTCCAGGCTTCCCTGGTTCCCTTACTGGAGAATGATATTAGAAAACAAGATCTAGGGGCACCTGGGAGGCTCAGTTGGTTAAGCATCTGACTTCAGCTCAGGTCATGATCTCATGGCTCATGAGTTCAAGCCCCACATCCGTCTTGGTGCAGACAGCTCAAAGCCTGGAGCCTGCTTCAGATTCTGTGTCTCTTTCTCTCTCTGCCCCTTGCCCACTTGTGTTCTGTCTCTCTGCCTCTCAAAAATGGATAAATGTTAAAAATAAATGTTTTAAATACAAGATCTAGATACTAAATGTATTCATTGCTACTGAAGTGCTGTTTCTTCTTGCCCCCCTCAGTTGACAAAGCAAGGAATATATGTGTGTATAATAAACAATGTGTATACAACTATTTAAAATATTTTTATTTGCAACCATCTTTATATTAAGCTAAATTAACATGAGTTCATACTGATGTTTCCTACTCTAATCCTTTACCACATGCATCATTCTAGCCTCCTTCCCATGTTTAACTGTCAACTCTCTCTCTGATAGTGACAAGCCTGGTTCCCACCATTTGCCATCTATTTACTTAATTGTTTAATTCCTGTGCATGTCTATAAAAATATCAGAATTGTTAATCCATACAACCATGGGAAAGTGACTTATCAACTAGAGCTTAGTGTTTCTGTACAGCTCCTTTTACCTTTAGTCTTACAGACTAGTCATTTCCAAAAGTTACTTAGGTCTGAAACTTATTCCTCCACCTCTTTTAGTGAAGTTGCTTTATATATTTGTAATTTATTTGGCTAGTTTTGTCACGTTCTTACAAAGGATGTTTTTTTAACTTGTATACATTAAGATTACTTCCTTGAGCTTTGAAGTTTAATGGGTTTTGACAAAAAGATAGTGTTATGTACCCACACTTAAAAGCACCATATCCTATACTTCCTCTGTTCTCAACAGTTCCCTGTGGTTCACTTGTTCAACCCTCTAAATTCACTGCAATCCTCCAGTAACCACTAATTTTTATAATCTTTATAGTTTTGCCTTTTATAGTATGTCATATAATAGGAATCATACAGTATGTAGCCTTCTAGGACTGGTTTATTTAATTTAGAAATATGCATTTAGAGCTCATTCATTTTTTTATGGCTTAATAGCTCATTTCTTCTTACTGCTGAATAATATTCGAATGTCTGGTTGTACCATAGTTTGTTTATCCACTTACTTATTGAAAGTCATCTTGGTTGTTTCTAGTTTTGGTGATTATGAATAAAGCTCTATAAACATTAACTTGTAGGTTTTTGGGTGGACATAAGTTTTCAAGTCAATGGGGCAAATAACTAGGAATGTGATTGCTGATTCATATGCTGAGACTATGTTCAGCTTTGTAAGAAACTGTAAACTATATCCAAAGTTACTGTACCGTTTTGTATTCCCACCTAGCAATGAATCAGTTTCTGTTTTATGTCCTTGCTGGCTTTTGGTCTTGATTTTTTTGTGGTTTTTAAAACTTTTATGCATTTTAATAGATGTATAGTAGTACATACTGTTATAATTTGAAATTACCTAATGAAAACTTATGTTGAGCATCTATGTTCATAGATAACATAGTTCCTGTGTTTATTTGTCATATTTGAGTTTTAACTGTTTTTAATATATTTTTGATACAAGTCCTTTATCATATATTTTCCAAATATTTTTCCAGTCTTTAGGTTGTCTC
>NW_027528623.1:89077-90806 GCF_008692635.1 Crocuta crocuta
AGTTTTACGGGGTTTTTTTTCCACACTTAGGTCTACACTCCATTTTGACTACAACTTATGAAAGGTATAAGGTCTATTTGTGTTCATTTTTATGGATATCCAATTTTTCCAGCACTACTTGTTTAAAAGTATATTGTGTATTTGATATCTTGAAAAAAACTTTCAAGGGGCGCCTGGGTGGCTCAGTCGGTTAGGCGTCCAACTTCGCCTCAGGTCATGATCTCTCCGTTCGTGGGTTCCAGCCCTGCATCGGGTTCTGTGCTGGCAGCTCAGAGCCTGGAGCCTGTTTCGGATTCTGTGTCTCCCTCTTTCTCTGCCCCTCCCCCACCCATGCTCTGTCTCTCTCTGTCTCAAAAATAAATAAAATAAAAACTATAAAAATTTTTAAAAAAACACCTTTCAAGTGAGAAAGAGACTGCTTCTCCCTGGGCTAGCCAATTGTTAGAGATAGCAAAGTGCTATATCTCCTCTACCTGGTCTGTATACCTCAAGAGGTAATATTCCTCTGCCTTAAATATCCCAGATGCAGGTACCCAGTAACTGTAGTCTAAAACCTGACAAAATTATTCAAACTAGCCAGTTCTAAGTTGTTTATCATGTACTGTTTTGCCTCTCCTGCAAAAATCCCAATAAAGGTTATGGCCTAAACCTTCCTCCAACTCCTGTCTTCTGCCTCTTGACCATCCTGCTGTCTTTCTCATGTGGCCTATGTGGTGTGCTATGCCTTTTGTCTCTAGCACCTGTAGGTAAACTTTGTTTTTTTCCCTGAGTTTCTTCGTCTCTTACTATGACTGCACCTGACTGATCATCTCATGAAAGAATATGAAACAAAAAGCTTTTCTCCATTGAATTTCTTTTGCTCCATTGTCAAAACTCAGTTGACTTTATTTATATAGGTGTATTTCTAGATTATTCTGATCCATTGATATATGGGCCCGTTCTTTTGCCAATACCATGCTGTTTTTTTTTGTTTTGTTTTGTTTTTAAGATTTTTTATTTTGGAGGCTCCTAGGTGGTTCAGTCATTTAAGTGTCTGACTCTTGATTTTGGCTCAGGTCATGATCTCATGGTTCATGGGATCGACACCCACATGGGTCCCTGTGCTGACAGTGTGGAGTGTGCTTGGGATTCTCTCTCTCCCTCTCTCTCTGTTCCTCCCCAACTCACACACATGCTCTCTCTCTCTCTCTCTTTCTCTCTCTCTCTCTCAAAAAAANTTTGTTTTTAAGATTTTTTATTTTGGAGGCTCCTAGGTGGTTCAGTCATTTAAGTGTCTGACTCTTGATTTTGGCTCAGGTCATGATCTCATGGTTCATGGGATCGACACCCACATGGGTCCCTGTGCTGACAGTGTGGAGTGTGCTTGGGATTCTCTCTCTCCCTCTCTCTCTGTTCCTCCCCNCCCCCAATATTATACTGTCATGATTACTGTCTTGGGACTGACTGATTATTGTCACTGTATAGGAAGTCTTGTAATTTGTTATTGTGAGTCTGTAATTTGTTCTTCTTCAGTATCATGTTTGCTACAAGTATTTTGCATTTCCATATAAATTATAGAATCAGATTGTTGGTATACATAAAAAAAAGTAGCTTGCTGAGATTTTGGCTTAGAATAATTCAATCTATAGATGAAGTTGAGAAGAATAGACATCTTAACAGTATTGAGCCTTCTAATTCATAAACATTTATTTAGATCTTTGATTTCTTTTATTGGAGTTCTCTAGTTTGT
>NW_027528623.1:100246-100566 GCF_008692635.1 Crocuta crocuta
GTTTTTAAGATTTTTTATTTTGGAGGCTCCTAGGTGGTTCAGTCATTTAAGTGTCTGACTCTTGATTTTGGCTCAGGTCATGATCTCATGGTTCATGGGATCGACACCCACATGGGTCCCTGTGCTGACAGTGTGGAGTGTGCTTGGGATTCTCTCTCTCCCTCTCTCTCTGTTCCTCCCCAACTCACGCACATGCTCTCTCTCTCTCTCTCTTTCTCTCTCTCTCTCTCAAAAAAAAAACCTTAACAAAGAAAAGATTTTTTATTTTCTAAGTAAATTTTACCCTAAAGAGGGGCTTGAAGTTACAACCCTGAGATCAA
>NW_027528623.1:100792-106224 GCF_008692635.1 Crocuta crocuta
AAAAAAAAAAAAAAAAAGAATTGTATACTCTACCAACTGAGCCAGTCAGGCACCCCCAATATTATACTGTCATGATTACTGTCTTGGGACTGACTGATTATTGTCACTGTATAGGAAGTCTTGTAATTTGTTATTGTGAGTCTGTAATTTGTTCTTCTTCAGTATCATGTTTGCTACAAGTATTTTGCATTTCCATATAAATTATAGAATCAGATTGTTGGTATACATAAAAAAAAGTAGCTTGCTGAGATTTTGGCTTAGAATAATTCAATCTATAGATGAAGTTGAGAAGAATAGACATCTTAACAGTATTGAGCCTTCTAATTCATAAACATTTATTTAGATCTTTGATTTCTTTTATTGGAGTTCTCTAGTTTGTTGCATATAGATCCTGGACATATCTATTAGACTTACACTTAAGTATTTCATTTTTATGATGCTATTTTAAATGATAATTTTTTTAAAAATTTATGTTTATTTATTTTTGAGAGAGAGAGAGAGAGACAGAACATAAATGAGGAAGGGGCAGAGAGAGAGGGAGACACAATATCTGAAGCAGGCTCCAGGTTCTGAGCCATCAGCACAGAGCCCAACACAGGGCTCGAACCCACAAACTGTGAGATCATAACCTAAGACGAAATCACTTAACTGACTGAGATACCCAGGTGCCCCTTAAATGATAATTAAAACAAAATTTATTAGGGGAACCTGGGTGGCTCAGTCAGTTAGGCATCCGACACTGGCTCAGGTCTTGAACTCATGGTTTGTGAGTTTGAGCCCCGTGTTGGGCTCTGTGCTGACAGCTCAGAGTCCAGAGCCTGCTTCAAATTCTGTGTCTCCCCCTCTCTCATTCAGGGAATCAATTTATTTCATCAAATTATAAAAATTTTTAGGCATACAGATGTCCTTAACACTTCTTACAATTTTTAGTAGTGATGACCCTACTTTCTGATATTGTTGTCTTGTGGCTTCTCTCTTTTATTTCCTTCATTAGCCAGGCTAGAAGTTTATTAATTATAATGATCTTTTCAAATAACCAGTATTTTGGTGCATGGATTTCCTCTACTGTTTTCTTGCTTTTTATTTTAATTTTTTTATTTATTATTTTTTATTATTGCTTTCCTTCTGATTGCTTTAAATTATTCTTTTTTCTCTTGCCTTCTAAGGTAGAAGTTGAAATCATTGATCTTCTTTTACAATATATGTATTTAATGCTATAAATTTTTCTCCAAGCAATATTTTCTTCTGCATCCCACAAGTTTTGATAAGTTGTAGTCATTTAATTAATTTAACTGAAATAATTAATGTGTTGTCTAATTTCTAAATGTTTGGTAATATTCCTTTTACCTTTCTGTTATCAATTTGTAGTTTAATTCTATTAGACTCTGAGAACTTTTTATGAATTTACTTTCCTAAATTTATTAAACTATTATTGCCCAGAGTGTGATCTATCTTGGAGAATGGTCTTTGTGAGTATGAAAATGTTTATTTTGCTGTTGTTAAATGGAATATTCTATAAATATCAATACAATCACATTGATGGATGGTGTTATTTAGGTCAACGATATGCTTACTGATGTTCTGTTTACTTGATTTATTGGTTACTGAGATAGTGTTTTCGAAGTCTCTAGCTATGATAATGGATTTGTCCATTATTAAAGCTTTTATTTTAATTCCAATTAGTTAACATATAGTGTTATATTAGTTTCAGGTGTACAGTATAGTAATTCAGCAATTCCATATAACACCCAGTGATCATCACAAGTGCTGTCTTTAATCTTCATCACCTATTTAGCCCATACCCTCGCTCACTTCCTCTCTCATAATCATCAGTTTGTTCTCTATAATTAAGAGTCTGTTTTTTGGTTTGTTTCTCTCCCCCTCTCTTTTTTCCCTCTGCTCATTTGTTTTGTTTCTTAAATTCCACATATGAATGAAATCATATGGTATTTTTTCCTATAGTTTTGTGTTTTTGTTTCATATATTTTGATGCTTTGTTGATAGATGTGTATACATTAAGGATTGTTATGCTTTAGGCAAATTGACACTTTATCATAATGTAATTCCACCTTTATTCCTAATAATTTTCCATTTTCTGAAGTTTGTTTTGTCTGAAATTAATATGGTTGTCCTATTTTTTCAGTTATTGTTAGGATTATGCATGATATGAGGCATACTTCCTTCTCATCCAACAGCAGCAGTTTCAAGTCTATATTAAAACAAACACATATTCATATATATATATATATAGCTCCAATCTGGAAGCAATTCTAAAGTCCATCAACAGGAGCAAGGATAAATACACACTTCTACTTTCATACAATGAGATACTACTCGGCAATAAAAAAGAATAAACTACTAAAACAAGAACTAGCTTGGAAAAGTCTCAAAAACAAAGAAGTTAGTTAGGCATAAGAAAGTGCATATTTATAAATAACTTTTAAATATTATTTTGGAGCTGGCAAAACTATTCTACAGTGATAAAAAATTAAAAAGCAACTGCCCCTGAGTGGAGGGAAAATTGACTGGAAAGAAACATGAAAGAAACTTCTGGGATGATGGAAATGTTCATTTGCATTTTGTTTTATGCAGTGATTACATTGATGTACACAACTGTCAAAACTCAAATGGAACACTGAAGGGACATGTTATTATATATGAGTTAGATATCAAAAAAAATTACTTATATTCACAAATTAGAGAGCAACAAGGTAAAAAGAAGGAAATGTAGTAAATGTATTAACTTTGCTAAAAACAATTAGATGATCTCTCAGGAGTTCATTCCAGTCATTAATGCTTCCAGTGTAGATAAGTAAATATATGTGTGCATAGACTAAGTGTGTAAGGTCAATAGTGAAGTAGACATGCTGTAAGAGGAAGGAAGGAAGGAAGGAAGGAAGGAAGGAAGGAAGGAAGGAAGGAAGGAAGTTAGTTAAGCTATTAGTTTCTCCTGTAGGCTATTAGCCAAAGAAAGAGGCAAGCAATTTGTCTAGGAGTAGACAGAAATATCTTGGGTGAGATGACTAGTAAAACAACTCTTCAATTTTGTGGGGACTAGAGAATTGTCCATTTATGAGGGAAACATTTAACCTGTTGTCTGAATTCATTCAGAAAGGACTATACCAGAGGTGCCTAGGTGGCTCAGTTGGTTAAGTGTCTGCCTTTGGCTCAGGTCATGATTTCACAGCTCGTGGGTTTGAGCCCCACATCAGGCTTTGTGCTGACAGCTCAGAGCCTGGAGCCTGCTTCAGATTCTGTGTCTTCCTCTCTCTCTTCCCCTCCCCTGTTCGTGTGCTTCCCCCCACTCCCCGTCTCTCAAATATAAATATACATTAAAACATTTTTAAAGAAAGAACTATACCCATGGAGTTAGAAAGAATTAACTTACTGGCAGGAATCAAGTCTTACCCGTTAGTGTGGACTATTAGTAGTTCTATTCACAAAAGATTATTCACCAGGTACTGTATTTAATTTACACGTGTTCATCAAATGTTTCATATGAGAAGATTATGGGGAAGAGGGAAGACTATGTTCATACAACTAAAACTGTAACTAGCCTTTTGTTTTTTCTCTGTTGATAAGAGTGACATATCTTATATCTTTGTGTTTGAGTCTATTCTATCTACTATAACAAAATGCCCTAGACTGTGTGGCTTATAAACAACAAACATTTACTTCTCACAGCTATGGAGTCTGAAAGTCCAAGATTGGGGTGCCAAGCATGACATGGTTCTGGTAAAGCCACTCTTCTAAGTTGCAGACTCCCAACTTTGTACCGTGTCCTCACATGATGGAAGGGACAAACTAACTCTCTGAGGCCCCTTATATAAGGGCACTAATCCTATTCATAATGACCTAATCAACTCCCAAAGGTCCCACCTCCTAATAACATCATCTTGGGCATCAGGTTTTCAACATATAAATTTGTGAGGGAGAGCATTCAGACCACAGAATTTCATCCCTGACTTCCCTCCTCAAAATTCATGTTCTTCTTACAAGTTATTAACTCAAAAGTATAAGTTCAAAGTCTTATCTAAATCTCATCTAAATCAGATATAGCTGAGACCCAAGGTATGATTCATTCTGAGATGAATTCTTCTCCTGCTGAGAACCTGTGACATCAAACAAGTTATGTGCCTATAAAATACAATGGTGGGAGTGGAGCAGGTTAGATATTCACAATTTAAAAAGGAAAAATAGAAAAGAAAAATGGAGTAATAGGTCCAAGGTAAGTCCAAAACCTAAAAGGGCAATCACTAGAAATCAAGTCTTGAGAACAGTCCCACTTGGCTTGATGCCCTGCCTTACCTATCCTTTAAGGTGAGGTTCTGGGCTCCTGGGTGGTTCAGTTGGTTAAGCATCTGACTACAGCTCAGGTCATGAGTTCCAGTCCCACACTGGGCTCTGTACTGACAGCTCTGGAGCCTGATTCAGATTCTGAGTCTCCGTCTCTCTTTGTCCTTTCCCTGCTCTCACTCTGTCTGTCTGTCTCTCTCTCAAAAATAAATAAACATTTAAAATTAAAAAAAAATAAGGTGGAGGTTCTGCTTCCAGATACACCAGTGCATTCTCTAACCCCACAACTTTGCTGGGTGCTGCCTATGCAGCAGCTATGAGATTCTAGTGTGTCTGTGGCTGTCCTAGGCTGGAATCACACACCTGAGTTTTACTGGTCTGGAGTCACAGGGGCAGTCCCACCCCCGACAGCTCTGTTTGGCATTGAGGCTTTCTCTAGTGGCCATGTCCTTGCAGAGGCTCTATGCCTTGGTTGCATGTCCTGGGTTCCAGAAGACTCTATCATTCCAAATTTAGGTAAGGCTAGCTACTCACCATGGTTTTGCTGGGGTCTTGTTTCCATAGCTTTGGGCAAGGATCATCTGGCTGGTTAAAACCCAGGAGATGCCCCTCTCTACTTTTAAAACTCAGGAGGAAACCCTGATGACAATTCAGTCTTTAAATTATTTCTGCACATGTACCCCAATGTTCATAGCAGCACTCTCCACAATAGCCAAAACATGGAAAGGGCCTAAGTGTCCATCAACAGACAAATGGATCAAGAAGATGTGGTTTATCTATACGATGGAATACTACATGACAATGAGAAAGAATGAAATCTGGCCATGCATAGCAACATGGATGGACCTTGAGGGTGTTATGTTGGGCGAAATAAGTCAGGCAGAGAAGGACAAATAGCATATGTTTGCATGTATAGGAAGATTAGGAGGAACTTATCGGAGGACCATGGGGGAGAAGAAGGGGGGAAATAGAGGGGGAGAGGGAGAGNGGTGTTATATGGAAACCAACTTGACAATAAACTATTTGTAAAAAATTAAAAATAAACAAAAAATAAATTATTTCTATTTTCTCCCATTTTACTATAAGCATTCAAGAGAAGCCAAGCCACACCTTTAACACTTGGCTTAAATAGATCA
>NW_027528623.1:106427-108531 GCF_008692635.1 Crocuta crocuta
GGCTGGAACACAATTCAGCCAAGCTTTTCACCACTTTATAACAAAGATCACCTTTCCTCCAGTCTTGGATAGATGCCTCGTGTGCATCTCAGGCCCAATCAGAATGGCCTTTACCATCCATATTTCTACCAATATTCTGTTCATGAACACTTAAATATTCTCTAAGAAGACAAAGGTTTTCTCATATAGCCTCTTCTCGAGTTCTCACTAGAATCACCCTTAACATCCCTTCTTGGTGATGTAGGCTTTTTCAAGAACGCACCTCAAGGGGCGCCTGGGTGGCTTAGTCGGTTAAGCGTCCGACTTTCGCTTAGGTCATGATCTCGCGGTTCGTGGGTTCGAGCCCCGCGTCGGGCTCTGTGCTGACTGCCAGCTCAGAGCCTGGAGCCTGTTTCGGTCTGTGACTCCTTCTCTCTCTCACCCTCCCCTGCTAACGCTGTCTGTCTCTCTCTCTCTCTCTCCTAGAAATAAATAAAACATTAAAAAAAAAATAAAAAAAAGAATGCACCTCAAAATTCCTCTAATCTATACCCATTACATGGTTCCAAAGCCACTTCCACATTTTCAGGTATTTGTTAGAGCAGCATTCTTCTCACAGTACCAATTTTCTGTCTTAGTCTATTTAGGTTGCTATAAAAAAATACCACAAATTGTACAATTTATAAACAATAGAAATTTGTCTTTCACAGCTCTGGAGACTGGAAGTCCAAGATCAGGACACCAACATGGTAGGAGTCTGGTGAAGATTCTCTTCCAGATGGCAGACTGCCAACTTCTTGTTGTGTCTTCCCATGGTAGAAGGAGCTTCCTTTCTGAGGCCTTTTTTATAAGGGCACTATCATGAGGGCTCTATCTTCAAGATTTAATCACTCCCAAAGCCCTCACCTCCTAATATCATCACCTTGGGCATTATATTTTCAATATATGGATTTGGGAGGGACACAAACATTTATTACCACAGCACTTTACTATTTTGGAAAAAGACCTAAAGTCCATACCATTAGGCTATATTAAACAAGACTTTAATGGAATAGCTATCAGACCTAAAAGCAACATGGTTTGAACAGTAGTATACATAAATCCATCTAATAATGAGCCCTACTAATTCCAGGTTCTGCTTCTAGTAGCATAAAGCCAGAAAGATTATTAAGTTCTTTCACCTTACAGGTGAGAAAATTAAAGTTTACAGAGATCAAATGTCTCAATTTGAGCCCTGTAAGGGCAACAGGCAGGCTGTCCCAAGATGGGTCACTTCGGCATAAACATTATTTTCAGTTAAAAACAATCAAAACCCAGTGAATTCAGGAAAAATCCTAGCTCCCCCTCAACTGTCTGCTTATACCATAGAGAAAGCGATTAACAAAGATTCTTCTTTAACTAAGAAATTTACATACATGATAGGAGAGCCTTTGTTTTCCAAATATCTTCTTTCCCCTTCCTGCTAATGGTCCTTCTCCTCTTTGTATCCTCAGACCCATTCCCCTTTCTTTTGCTCACATAAACATCATGTTGCCTCACTGTCTTTGGAATTTCTATGTCTATTGTATTCCCCTGCTAATCTGTGTCATGTCAATTTGATTCTTAGTCCAGGTAGCAGGACCATGAAAGGCAGAGAAAATTCTTCCTCCACAACATCCCCAATTTACACATATGAGTTAGTGGCATAGCCAGGACTAGAACATATTGTTACTCCAAGTCAACTTTTTCTAATTAATTTTTGTCACAACTCAAATTAATATACTGCACTTTTCACATACTTCACTTAACAAAACTGCCCAAAATGACTTAATGTTGAGAAATCAACTGTGGTTGTTTAGATAGAAGGAAGGATAGCTCAATCTTGTTTAGGAGAAAATAAGTTTAGAAGAATATAAAATGCTTAATTAGAATAAAATAAAAAAAATTAAACACAGTTAAATCCTTTCAAATAGATCAATTTAGGTTCTATTCCATTCTCATCATTATATCTGAATCATTATTATTTCTCACTCTATAGGATGATCTATCTGTGTCTCCAATGAGAAATATTCAAAAAGGAAAAAAAAAATGTCATTTTACAAGCAAAACAAATTCTTCAACTTCACTTTGTAAATGTTGTACCCTG
>NW_027528623.1:108744-125411 GCF_008692635.1 Crocuta crocuta
TTGCTCCCAAATTTTTAATAATGAAGACTACTTTTAAGTTCTAAAAATTGTATAGATATCACATAAAAGTTACATTTTAGTATTTGTTGATTAATAAAGTATATAAACTCTAACATCCATTCCATTCATTAACACTTTTAAATGAATTTGTATTTTTGTTGTTGTTGTTATTTAATTTTTATGTTTTATTTATTTCTGAGAGAGAGAGAGACACACACACACACAAAGTGTGAGCGGGGGAGGGTCAGAGAGAGAGGGAGATACAGAATCTGAAGCAGGGCCCAGGCTCTGAGCTAGCTGTCAGCACAGAGTCCTACGCATGGCTTGAACACACGAACCGTGAGATCATGACTTGAGCCACTTAACCAACTGAGCCACCCAGGCGCCCTTGTTGTTGTTGTTGTTTTTTAAAGTAATGTCTGCATACAATGTGGGGCTTGAACACACAACCCGGAGATCAAGAATCATGTGCTCTACTGACTGAGCCAGCCAGGCAATCCTGAATTTATATTGTTCTAATCACATCATGTGCATATATTTAAAAGTTGTAGATAATTATTTGTAAAGCATGGTATTTATTCAGTTGCCCAGAATCTACAGTTCTACAGACTCTCCCAACACCAACAATGAACCTGGGTTTGAACCCCACAAATTTCCCTGTGAAAGCTTTGTGTCTGTAGAAACCTGGAAAGAATCCACGGAGGAAATCTACACTGGTCCTGCTTCCTACTCATAATCTTATTCATACTCATATACTATCAACTTCAAGAAGACTGAGACTTCACTCTAGACTAGTCCACCATCCCAGTTGAAGGGTTTCAGGGCATGTTTCCCTCTCCCTAAATGTGCCACTTTGACATGTAGATTATTTTGAGCTGAAGGCACTTTAGACTCTGTGGGCTCAAGAGAAACTTTTGTCCCTCCCTCAACAACACAGAAGAATCTAAATTGGGGGTCTTTCCCAGAAAAAGAATTACTAACATAGATAAATTCTATCTGGGTGACCCATCTGTTATGATAAGGCAAACATCTAGTTAGCAAACATCTGCTCTTATCACCTTGTGAAATGCATTCCTTTTCTTTGAAATTCCAGACTCCTATCCCCTTCTCCTTTGTTCAGAATGACATACATACCCAATTTTCCTGTCTTTGGAATTTCCATGTCTATGTGGATTCCCTGTATGAACACCTATTAAATTGAATTTGAATTTCTCCTTTTAATCTCTCTCATGTCAATTTGATTCCTAGTCCAGCTAGAAGGACCTCTCAGGGGATCAAAATTCTTGCTCCCTGACACAGTGCTAGAAAAAATGCCTGGCTCATAGGCTGTCTTCAATAAATATTTGATGAATATAAAAAAAATCTGCAAAGATACCATGTTTAAGCATGCCTCCAATCAAGAAATTTGCTTTACCCCAGCTCTTTAAACCTGACAACTGTGGAAACACCTATGAACTACCTAGAAATACCCTCCCTCTGACAACATAAGCATTTTAATGCCAACTAGGGGATATATATTATCCAAGGTAATAGAATATTTAATTTCAAGTAAGCCTAGCTATCCAAATATTTGTTTTCTGAGTTTGCATAGGGTCAGTACAACATCAGATACAGAGGGATGCCTATTTTGGAACCACAGGGCAATAATTACAATAGTAAATATTTTAGTATTTCCAAAAGCTGTATTATAAATCTGGAAACTTTCTGCATAAATGATGTAACAAGGTTATTGAATAGTGATTACTTACCAGGCACACTGCTAAGTATTTTATGTGCACTATTTTATTTAATTCTCACAACAACCCTATAAGGTTGGGAATATTATTATCTTTATTTTACAGATGCAGAAATTGATGTTAGGAGAAGGTAAATAATTTATCCAAGGTCACACAGGTAGTTCCAGAGCCATTACTCTTAACCACTATGTTCAAAGACATGCTAAGGGAAAATTTCAGTAGCTTCTTACTTAGATAAGTTAGAACATTTCTACCTTTGGGGCGCCTAGGTGGCTCAGTCAGTTGAGCGTCCAGCTTCGGCTCAGGTCATGATCTCACGGTTCATGGGTTTGAGCCTTGCATTGAGCTCTGTGCTGACAACTCAGAGCCTGGAGCCTGTCTTCAGATTCTGTGTCTCCCTCTCTCTCTCTGACCCTCCCCTGTTCACGCTCTCTCTCTCTCTCTCAAAAATAAATAAAAACATAAAAAAAAGAAAATTTCTACTTTTATCTTTAGCTCACTTAGAATATTAATTTCAATTGTCATTTCTCATGATTGTGGTTGTTTAGTTATGTGTGTTATTTTCCACTTGCTGCTTTAAAAGAGGGAAGAATTGATAAGTAACATTAAAAATGATTTTGTAAACACTAAATTTTATCAAAAGTCACATCTAGAATTCACAATTAGTAAAACTGAACTCCATACTCTTAGGTGGAGTTTCATTATAAACAAAAGTAATTAGGTCAGAAATTGTCGGGGAAGAACCTAGGTGGTTGTGAATTAATTTCTTTATAGTGTTACCAAAAGGTCTATCACAGCTGCTAACTCAGGAAACAAATGCTGAGCCCCAGTGTGCTGCTGTGGCCAATTGCTCCATCCCAGGGAATCCTGAGGGGACTAGACAAATCAAGAACATAGCTCCTGGTTGGGCTTGCCAACAATGTTACAGAACAAACTTGGATTAACTTGTCACAAGAGAAGCCAATAACTCAAGCAATGAAGGTTTGGGAAAGAGAAAGGGAGAAATTTATATTGGGTGCCAGCAGCCAGGGGAAGTGACAGGCTCAAGCCCTAACAACTGACTCTCTACCCATAAGATGGACACCTAGAGTTTTACAGAGAGGCTTGGGAGGTACCTGCTAAAGAGGAGGCAAAGAGTATATGTCATGGGAGGGGAGTCGGTATGTGTTCAGCCCATGATCATGGGCAGGGAAGGGAACATGTGAGTGTGCTCTTGTAGGCATTCTCTTGCTATCAGGATTTTTCTGGTCTGGCTGTTAGGATGTTCTAGGTCATTGCAAAACATCATCAATGCCTCAAGAAAATGCAGTGAGAAACAAGCATTATGGGATTTAATTAGAACATGAGTTAAGCAGTCTTGTCTATTTCTGGTTTTAACTATAGGGTCTGTAATTGAGCAAGAGGGCTTGCTAACAATAGTACTTGCCATCAATTTTGACCTAGCAGTTGTCAGTTCTCCTTTTTTTTCTGTTTCAGTACCTTTTTCAGAGTTATTTTAAATCCCAAAGCAACAACAACAAAAATATAAACAACAAATAAACATTTGTGGAGCTTGCCCTGTAACTCCTAACCAGACATTTGCTGTTTGACTACTTCCAAATCTTCTGAAAAATTAGGCATTTGACATTTTGTCTTTGCATAAGGACTACTTTTCTCTGTGTTTCTTCTTACCATCTTCTCTCACTGTTTTCTAGGTCCTATCTGATCTTACACATACCCAGGTGCAAAAGATGGGTGCATATTTAGAGCTGAAGGGTTGGAATAAGGCAAAAGCTTTTCGCGGAATATCACCTTTGATCTTACTAGTTCATTTTGTTGTGGAAATCTGGTCTGGATCACTGGCGGAAGAACCAAGTGGCACTCAGAGATCTTGGAAGGGAGGAGGTTTATTTTACACCAGTGGGCTCAGAGGAGATCATTCTCCAGAGGTCTGAGCCCTGAACAAAGGTGGTCATTTGTTTATAAAGTTAAAAGAAGCCCACCCATACCGGCAGAGGTGTTTAAAACTGATTGGATGTATAGCGGTAGGGTGACTTGGGGTCATTGCTACGCAGAGGTAGGGAAAGGAAATGGGCGTGGGGAGCACCCGGCCTCGACAGTTTGGGCAGTTCACCATTATGACCTATATGACCTCAAGGGGTTTTCCTTTATTTTCTCCATTAATTTCACTCTCTTGTCCTTGTACTTAAAGTAGTATCAGCTATTTAAGAGCTCAGTGGCATGAATGTCAAACTAATTGTCAATAGGTGTGAGTGGGGTATGGGCAATTTCAGAGACCAGTTACAAGTAAGTTTTCGGGGTGCCTGGGAGGCTCAGTTGGTTCAGTGTCCAACTACAGCTCAGGTCATGATCTCATGGTATGTGAATTTGATCTCCATGTTGGGCTCTGTGCAGACAGTGTGGAGCCTGTTTCAGATTCTCTCTCTCTCTCCCTCTCTCTCTGCCCCTCCCCAGCTCATGCTCACTTGCTCTCTCTCAAAATAAATAAATAACTAAATTTTAAAATAAAGTAAGTTTTCATCAAAAATGGAAATATATTTTTGTTTCCTGACTTACAAGCATGGAAGGCCATTATCAGCATGCTTTGCAACTCTCAAGAATTTGGTTATAGTCCTAGTAATGGTATAGCTTACATTAGTTCACATTCCCCAAAGAAAATTTCTTAAGATGCTTACTGTTTCCTTCATTAATAATCTCACCGTGATCTCTTTTAGCATGTTTAACTTTCTAGAAAATAGATGCTTATAAATTTTTGTTTGCCATTACCGCTTCTGGGTTCTAAACTTTAAATAAAATGTGTGCATAAAATGTTTTTGTATAGGGACGCCTGAGTGGCTCAGTTGGTTGAGAGTCAATGTGTGTTTCAGGTCATGATCTTATGGTTCATGGGTTCAAGCCCCGCATCTGGCTCACTACTGTCCCTCTCTCTCTCTGCCCCTCCCCCACTTTCTTTCTCTCTCTCTCAAAAATAAAAAAGTTAAACATTTAAAGTGTATTTGTACATCTAACAACAAACCAACCAGTAGTGAGGTACTTAAGATTTGGATCCTTTAAATATTTGACAGATATATTGAATATGTTTATGCTTATATTAATGCACATATTAAGTTCACACGGATAAAAATATAATGCCACATGTGTTTAATAAGTTGTCTTCACAATTTCAAGTTTTAAAGACTCTGTAGCATCAATTTTCCTTTTACTGCAATTTCCTGTTATACGGTGGTATATTCCGGTATGTTGCCATGAAATGAATTTATATTTAAACCATATTACATTTCCAAAAACCTCTAAGTTAATTTTGTACTGTAAGTTTTTTATAACAGAGAGTTGAGTAGCATGAACTGTGAATTCACCCAAGCCATGGAGGAAAATGACTATGTAGATGTATCATATATTAGTTTATGTTTAGAAGGTAATGGAATCTAAAATGTAGCTTCTAGGGGTGCCTGGCTGGCTCTATCAGAAAAGCACGATACTCTTAATCACAGGGTTGTGAGTTCAAGCCCCACATTGGGTATAGAGATTACTAAAAAAAAACATAGACTTTAAAAATTTTTAAATAAAAAATAAAATGTAGTTTCTGTTGGCAAACAATAAGGTGTAAGAGAGGAAAACTTTTGCTCTACCCTTCAAAGTTCTTCTGGGTGGTGTAAGAATTAAATTGATATGAGACAGTTTGGCAGGAGAAAATCACATTTAATTACATTACATATGTATGGGGAATCCACATAAACATGAGAGATTCCAAAGATAGGCAAAATGAGGTATATGTCATTATGAACTAAGGGGAAGGAAGAAAGGGGCTGGGAAGGAAAGCAATTCACAGGAAGATGAAAAAGAGTAAGTTTTTGGCAAATATGTTTTCTGAGCTGCACAGAAACAACAGGATATAGAGAAGGATTTTAACAGATTTTGCTAAATTCNATAGGCATCTTAACAATATAGTCTTCCTATCTATGAACATGAGATGTGCTTTGTTGGGGAGAAAAATTTTTCTTTACCCTTTGAGGTTCTTTTGGCTGGTATAAGAATTATATTGTCATGGGACAGATTACAGGGGGAAATCAAGTTTAATCATGCACCTATGGGAACTCCATAAAAATATGAGACCTCTAGGCCATAAGGCAATTGAGGCTTTATATACCATCTAGAGCTAAGGAGAAGGGGGTAAGGGTCTGGGACTTCAAAGGGAAGGAAGACAATTCACAGAAGGTTGAAAAAGAGTAAATGTTTGGCAAACAATTATTTACTGGGCCATGCAGAAACAATGGGACACAGAGGAATTTTAACATTACTCCATTGGGTTCCTTCCTGTCTACTACTAGTTCATATTATACTGTAGTCATCTATGGTGATCACTCCCTTCCTGGAACAGGTTCTCTATCTAAATTCTTTTAGGCAGTTAGTGGGAAAGTCAAGGTTTCTTCTTAAATCATCTGGGTTTTGTTTTCAGCTTGAAAATAATCTGCAAGCTAAAATGACATATTTTAGGGCAACTGGTTCTGAGCCCCTTCAAGGGTGTGTGATATAATGAATACTGAGAATTTTATATTGGCAATTCCGAATCTCATTTCTGTGAGTGATTCAAAGCACAAGACTAANTTTGGTGACAAGCTGTAAATATTGAAAAGGAGGCTGAGCTTTCATCAAATCTATCTGGTGTGCACCCTCCTTTTGATGATTTTTATATTTGCATAATTAAAACCTCTCTCCCCTGCTGTTTTCTCAAGTCCAGTGAAATCATGGTGAAATTTTCTTGAAAATACAGGGTGAAGAGGGCAAGAAATAAAAAACTGTTTTTGTTATTTTAATCTTATAGAAGCCAAATAATTGTACAATATCATGCACAGTAAACACATAGGAATGGTCTTCTTTCAACTGAGTACCCAGAAACCCTTGGGGAAGTCTTTCAGAGACCTTCACAACTGAGTTAAAAGAAACCAAATATAATGATAAAGGTGATTTCTTTCTCCAGTATAAAAATAAAGTCTGATGAATTTAGAAAAACAGGAACAACTGCTTTCATTTACTAATGATATAATAGAAAGGATCAACATGAGGAGATTTTTAAGTGAATTTTAAGTCACTATCAACATGGAACAGAGAAAAGACATTGGTTCCTTCTCTGGAGCAGTTGGAAAAGTTCCCAATAGCCATTACAGAGCTCCAGGAGCAAGTAATCCAGCAACTGGACACTTCATATATAATGCTAGCTGGAACCCCCTAGAATGTGTTTGAGTCTCAGCATATAGCCTTCAGTCTGAAATAGTTTGACCAGTTAAAAATACATAAAACAGAATCCAGTAATAAACAAATTTATTTACCCAGAAGTGTATAAAAATGAGGTAGCTACATAGAATTAATAAAAAAGGGAATATCTGATTTTGAAGCCAGGATTTGGTAACAGTTTTCTATGTGGCTTTGGCCAAAGGCCAAAGGTGGGCAGAAAAAGTCTGTGATAATTATTTGAGTTGGGCTAATTCCATTGGAAAAACTGTTTCTTCTTAATTTCTAAGACACAGAGGCAAGTGCTTTAGTATGTTTTTGTCCCAAATAGTCTGGATTCTGCTTTAGATTTCTGAGATAATATTTTTTGCTGTTTCAAAATAATGTTATTGGAAAAAAATAACAATGTTATTGNGGCACCTAGGTGCCTCAGCCAGTTGAGCACCTGAGTCTTGATTTTGGCTCAGGTCATGATCTCAGGGTTTGTGGGACTGAGTCACACTTTAGGCTCTGCACTCTTAGTGCAGGGCCTGCTTGGGATTCTCTCTCTCCTTCTTTCACAGTCCCTCCCTCCCTTTCTCGCTCTCAAAATAAATAAATAAACATTTAAAAATAGAAATGATATTGTTTANGGATTAGGACCTGAGGTCCCTGGGTGGGGAAAGACATATTTTGGAATAATGCTGGGAATGTCTGAACACAGCAACCCCCCTCAGGCAACTCCCTCCTCAGCTTCTCTTCAGGAATTTGACAAAAGACTTGACTAAAAACTAAGTAGACCATAAAACCTATGACCCACAAAGAACTGGTATGGCCATAACCACCCTTCATACAATGGAAACAACCCAATCAGAAATGGACAACACAGCACGTAGACTATCAAGCCAATAAGGGTAGAATCTGAGAAGAAACAAGGGGAAGGGGAGGGAGAAGGCTGACCAAAACCTTATAAAACAAGGACCCTCCCCCAGAGTCCTTGTGCATTCACTTTCAAAGGTCCCTTCTGTATAGAGTTTTCCTACTATTCTTCCTTCCTAATCATATATCTAATAAACTTTTGTCTGCTGCTCATTTTGTGTCTACCTCTTCATTCTTCAAAGCAGTGAGACAACTGAATCCCAGGTATTGTGTGTGGTAAAACATCCTGCAACAGTAGGTCCTAGGAATATATATAATTTGAGAACTTTTTTTTTATTGGTAAAATATTTTTCATCCTTTGAATAAGGCTGCAGTTTTACCTCTCCCAAGAAACCCTCTGTGATCAGATTGCTTAGCTACCACCTATCTTTGCTTTTTTTAAATTATTTTTTTATTTTGTTTTTAAAAACAATTAATGTTTATTTATTTTTGAGAGAGAGACAGAGTGCAAGTGGGAGAGGGTCAGAGAGAGAGGGAGACACAGAATCTGTAGCAGACTCCAGGCTCTGAGCTGTCAGCACAGAGCCCGATATGGGACTTAACTCACAAGTTGTGAGATCATGACCTGAGCTGAAGTCAGAAGCTCAACCAACTGAGCCACCCAGACACCCCTGCCTTTTTTTTTTTTAATAAATGGGAATTTATTAAGAAATAATAATTGGAATTTTTAAGAAAATTTTTATTTTTATTTTTATTTGAGACAGAGAGCACTAACAGGGGAGGGACAGAGAAGGAGCGGGAGAGAGAATCCCAAGCAGGCTCTACACTGTCAGTGCAGAAGCCCCCATAATTCATGGGGCTTGAGCTCATGAATCATGAGATCATCATCTGAGTCAAAATCAAATGCTTAACTGACTGAGCCACCCAGGAACCCCACCCAGCTCTGCTTTTGATTAATTTTAAGGAAAATACTGTAAATATTCTATATTTAGACATTTATTTAGTATGATTTATTTTCATTTCCCCAAATGAATTTAAGTTCTTCAAGCCAAAACATATTTTCATCCCATATACAGTGACTTACACACTATTGATAATACAGGAGATATCCAATAAGTCAGTAACTGTTGACTTGTCTTATACTACTCATTTCTATCTTAAAGATTTATAAAAGGATGCAAAAATTAGGAATTTGAATATTTTAACAATGTTTGAAATTTGCTTGAGATTTGGAAGTAATCTCATCAATTTACATTAACTGATACACATTTAAAGCTATGCTTGGTTAGGGGTGTCTGGGTAGCTCAGTTGGTTTAGTGTCTGAGTCTTGGTTTTGGCTCAGGTCATGATCTCACAGCTCATGGGTTCAAGCCCAACATCAGGCTCTGCTCTGGCAGTACAAACCTGTTTGGGATTCTCTCTCTTTCTCTCTCTCTCTCTCCCCTCCTGCTCTCTCTTCCTTAAAAAAAAAAAATGCTTGGTTAAATAAAACATAAATTTTTAATCTTTTTGATCTAAGACTATAAGTGAACCAAACAAGAGTTTGTCCACCTGATGCAGTGGACACTTGAAGCCAATAAAAACTGGCACTGAGCTTTTGCAGTGAAGAAAGATAGGCTATTTATTGGTATGGCACTACCCAGGAGAATGAGAAGGGTGGGAGAGGGCTAATGCTCAAAAGTTCCCAACTTCTTGATGGCTTGCAAGTGAGGGTTCTTAATGGCAAATTTGGGGGCAAGGGTCTCCTGAAAGAGTGAATGTCACTGATTGGAGGCCCATGAAGTCATGCTAGCAGGTGCTCTTGGTGTCATTTTGTCTGTTTCCCTGGAGGTCTTCTTTATGTTACTGATTTCATTAGGTACATTTGGTGATTATATCTTTTGGGTAGTGCTGATTAACTACTTGTAAGCTAGTGGGGTTGCATTCCTATAGACTGGTCCAGTATGACCTCTAGTGTTCATTCTTTCATCCTAACTGGCAAGATGGATGCCAGCCTCAGGACCACTTTTTTATAAATTTTTTTTTTAATGTTTTATTTATTTCTAGGAGAGAGAGAGAGACAGCGTGAGCAGGGGAGGGTCAGAGAGAGAGGGAGTCACAGATTGAAACAGGCTCCAGGCTCTGAGCTGGCAGTCAGCACAGAGCCCGANCAAACCCCAACCCAGAGATTAAGTGTTGCATGCTCTAAGTACTGAGCTAGCCAGGCACCTCATGGACCATTTTACACTCTTAAAAATTATCCAGAACTCCACAATGAATTTTTGTTTGGGTGTGTTATATTTATCATTATTTATCATATTAGAAATTAAACGAAAAATTTTAAAACACAGGGATATACAAACACATATGCATTAGTCATCAAAGCAGTGACATCTCATGTAACCTCTGGAAAACTCCACTGTACACTCATGAGAGAGTGAGAGTGAAAAAAGCAAATAATGTCTTCATATAATAGTGAAAATATTTTGACCTTGTGAATTCCTCAAAAAGGTCTTGACAGCCCCAGTTTTCCCCAGACCACACTTACAGAATTGCTGATCTAGATGAACTAAACTCAACACATCTGTTCAAAAGTAATCATATACTGAGGTTTATGGAACAGAAAGGAACTGGAGGCACTGGTTATCATCTAACAGGTTTTATGTTTTAGTGCTCCTGTATCAGTCAGTAGGTTAGGCCTAGAGAATAAGTGCCCACTAGAAGGCTGAATTCATCCCCAGAAGGCTAGGCTACAAGGCCATAAGCCCACCTAGTGAGTATTTATTGTTAAATGAAGACCATCACATCAGAATCAATAAATATTTAAACTTCGGATAACTGAAGCCCACTACAGATCAATTAAATAAGAATCTTGGAGGTGGGGCCCAGGAATCTCCTATTTTAATAAGATCCCCAAGTGAATCTGTTACTCAGCAATATTTGGGAAACACAGACATAGATAAATGTATAGGTTACCTGAAATAGTGCAATAGTCCATACCATCACTTGCTCTGGTTTGGCCACACACAGAATGACCAAGCACCTCTGGAAGGGTTCATCACTTTGGTTCAAATATTACTATAGGGCTGTTGAAACTCTGATATCTGAGTAAGATTCCTGTCATCTGCTAATAATCTCCCAAGAGGAAATGTCCCATTGCTAGGCCCTCCACAGTCTGATCTTTTCTTCTGATGAATTCTTCCCCTAAATAAACACACATTTCAATTCATTACTCTAAAAATGAAAAGCAGAAGATCTGAAACACTTCAAAAATAAAGGCAAATAGATGACTCCACAGCACTTGTGAATATCCAGGACCTCTGAACAAACACTTATGTTAGCAACATAAGCATACAGCATAATTCAGACAAGAATTAAGAATGGCCTTTCTGGATGGGCTTTATTATTATTTTAATTTTGAGTTTCATGAACAAATTTTCTTGAACACTGAATTACAGTCAGTCTATAAAAGTATTACATTTTCTTCAGCAACCTATTTATTTGACCACTTGAGAGGGATAGGGTGGGGGGCAACTAGAATGGGAAAAACTACTTAGTTTTCCTCTGAGGTAGCACATCATTCAGAGAATCAATCAAATCTTCACTATCAGGAAGCCAAAGCAAACTTTTTTTCCAGGCTTTTCATTCTAATCATCACAGGAACTTTCTGTGAAACAGAAGATTTCCTGCTGTGAAACAAAATTCTGAAGCCCAATTAAATATATAGTCAAATACAAAAATGCAGGCTCTTTATTCTAACACAGCTACTGGATTAAATACAACAATGGGTGAGATTTATGTAGCACCTATTGAAAAGTTTAAAGTATTTGCACCATGGGGCTTTTTAAATAGTGTAGCTAATCCTCTCCACCTTAATGATCCAGGAAATGAAAAAACCAGCCTCAGGTGTAGGTGGAATAGGTGACCACCCACACAGTACTATTTAAAATGTGCCCTCAAGCCCTCTTGTCCCTGAAATATCACCTATAGTTACAATTAGCTTAATATATGTAAAGTGATTTACAGATTGCAAAGCAATTTCACATAATTATCATATTTAAATTTCTCGACTGCCCAGAAATAGGTAAGAGAGGTATCATCATCCCATTTTACATATAAGAAAACTGAGTTTAATATATAAAAGGAAAGAGCTTATATTTTAATCACCTAGTATATAAGTCACTTTTCACACATGATTTAATGTAATTCTCTTTATAATCCCACATTTCAAATGAGGAGAGTGAGTTTCAGAGAGGTTAAGAAACCTGCCCAAAGTCACAAAGCTGGTAAGTACTAAAGCTGTAACCCAGGTCTATGTTCCTGATTCCAAAATCAAAGCTCTTAACAATTTGGCACATATGATTCATTTTGATAAAGTTTGATAAGATGTTCTCTACGTGAATTTACAGTGCATTAATTACAAGCAAGAAGAAATTACCTAAAATAGCTTTGTTTTTTTAACCATATGTTTAAGAAATTAAGTATGCCTTCATCTCCTTTGCCTCCTAATTAATTCTGACATAATAATATATGTAATTATAGATTTATGGTCTAATAGGCTACAGTAAACTAACATTTTTCATTGACTTTCCTCGCTTTACTTATTTAGTCCACGTTTGTAACATACACCAATATAAACAGAAAATACAGTACTATTATTTTTAAATTAATACATCCCTCTAATTCAGAAAGGTATTCTCCAGAGTTATTAATAACTCATTTGGACAACTCAACATTTCACCCTACACACACAGAGTTAACTCAGTGTTCTCCTAGTTGCTCTAATATTGGAAGGTGAATGGCCTAACCACAATTATAAGCTCAGTTTCTTCTTAGTGCCATAGAAAGGAATCCTATAACTGAGCTCAAGAGTTCAACATTAAATTAAGCTTAATATTGGTAATATTGGCCACATATTAAAATTAGTTTATTAGTAATGGTCACTCAGTGCTGTCCTATGGCTAATTTATTTTTATTTTCTCTGTCATCAATTCCAGTTGCTCCATGACAGGGTTTTTAGTCCTTACCATCTTGCTGTAGTAAGATGCCTACCAAATGCCTACTACTCTTTTTCACTTGCTGCATACCTGAATAGGCATACATTCTGGGATGCATTGCAGCTTAGACCATTTCTTTACTGGGTCAGTAAGTCCCTGAATTAAATAAACTAAACTCAGATCTAGTACGCACGTTTTGATCTGAGCCACCTGTGATTCACCTAGAACTACAATTAGAAAGTCATGTGGTTATATGGAAGAAATATGGTCTTTGGTGTCAGATTGGCTCTATCTGAATATTGTCTGCCATTTACTAGCTGTGGGGCCTTGGGAGAAAAAACTACTTAACTTCTCCAACTCTCTTGATTATCATCTATAAAATAGGCATAATAACTGCCTTAAAATTTTTCTGTGAATATTAAATGAGACAAAATATATTAGATGTCTGGTACAGAGTAAGTGGTTAAAAAATTTTTGGTTTCATTTCCCTTCTTTTTTTTTTTTTTCTCATTTGGCCCCACTGCTACTTAATTTCCAGTTGTGACTTTCAAGAGATCAAGAAAAAATAGAACATTGGATGTTCAAGGAACTGATAGCTTCTGTTTTATACACAGAAATAAACTGTTTTGGAGTAACTGCCATAAATTACCAATTTGAAATTAATATATATATTTTTAATCTGGAACAAAGAACTTGAGAAAAGCAATGATAGTCTATTGAAGTTCCTTGTCAACTAGATCCAACAATGAGGCATATATTGTTAGTTGTTTTCTGCAAGTGCTGGTGGTGAGATAACCAAACTCTCACCTGTTCATCCTCATCACTTACCACACAGAATTTGCAGGACAGCTGGTGGCAGAGAGTTCAGGAGTACTGCCTATAGTTGTGCAACTGAATAATGTTGTCTGACCTATGCTGGGATAGTATCATGCTTTCATTACTCTCATGCTTTGTTGATACACTGAATTAAATAGCAACAGACCTTTAAAAATATCTGGTCTATCTCTGAGAAGTACTTTTCCATATCCTAAACTTGCAGAGCTTCCCAGAACAGCCACATTACATTTTGAAAGTGAGTTAATGGATGGAATCTTTTGACAATAGTCCCCCAGAGATCAGCATGACAATCTCCTCATCACTTCCTGATTAGCCTGATGGTAACAGAGAAAGCCATTCTTATGTCTCAATACCCTGGATTCTTTTTCTAAGCAAAGAAGAAGGGTTGCATTTTAAATGTACTTACACATCTGCAAAATTGCTTTGAAAAAAACCCCAACAACATTATTTTGGCAGTACAACCACATTTTTAATAACCTTGTAATTGTTGTGCCAAAGTAAATTTATCCTTCCATGGCCATCACTTAGCATTTTAATAAAGTCTTCAAAACCTTTTGAGAGATATGTAATATCTGGAGCTGTGTCATGAAATAAGAGGCCATGGGTAATGAAAGGCATTTATAGCTTAGTTGCTTTCACAACTAAGCTATTTTTGGCAAATCTTCAACTTCCATCACCCATTTTTCTCTCCCAAAGCAGTCACTCAAAGAAACAAACAAAAAAGTCACACACTTTACTATTTCATTTTCAGAGCTTGATGGATAATTGAGGTAACCTAACTGCTTTTTTCCCCCAAAAGGTATGTTTTGAGATTATTCTAATTTCCTTTAAAAAATGTGAGAGTTTCCAAATATTACCTGATTTGTACAACTTTACTAATTATTTCGCTGATCTTGCTATCTCTAGAGGGTCCAGTTGACTCTCTATTTCTGCCAAATATGAGCCCTAGATTGGATTAAAAATCTGAACTACAAAATTCCAAAATCTTTCCTTCATTTCTACCTCCATACCTATTCTTGACAAAGAATATCATCTCCTCCTCTGTCCATGATATCACATTGATCCTTCCACATGAAATATTTCACAGTTACTTTAACCTAAAATTATAGTTCCTTTTTCTGAATTTCCATTGCAGTGTTAGTTTACACCACACATCAAATTGTCTGCATTTATTCTTTTTTATACCATTCTTCAATTCTTTTATAGATGTTATTTTGTCTTCCCAGAAAGTTTAAATATTACTTGAAGTCCCCATTAATTGAATATTTAACTTTTTGGTATAATGCACAGTGAACCAAAGAGTCAATGAAGTAGGCATTCAATAAACATTCATTGCACAAAAGCTTACAAGTTACAAGGCAAAATATGAGCTGGTATCCATAAATTTATAATACCTATTACGGCTTTGGAAAATTCTTTGATGCCATTGGTTTTGTCACTGTGTCCAACTATTTGGTGTCTATATTATACTTTAATCTCATGTAATCCAATTAAGATATTTTTACTAAACAGGCATTTCTAGGTAAACCAGTCAATGATTGAATAGTTTGATAGGCATAAAAGGGTTTGCTCGGGCTTCCTTGCCATTATTCGGGCAAAAAATGCATAAACTATGTAAGTACAACTTACCAACTATTAGGCATTAGCCCAAGTTGCATTCATCCCTCTGACATAGCAAGTGTTCAAAAAGCTTTAATGCTCCACCGGAATTCTATTGCTAAAAACAAGTTTTCTTTTACATTAGGACAAGGAAATAATAAACTGAAGAAAAATATAGTCAAAGTTGGGGAATCAAGAAATTTCTTAATAATGAGCCGTGCTAGGCAAGTGAACAGATTCTTCTGGGAGGAGTGTTGGAAACATGTCATTTTCATCTTTCAATGAGATCGAAAACAACAACAACAACTCAATAATGTACAGACAGGGACAAGTCTCCCTGGCAGGAAGATATAGACTTAGATACCTAAAAGGTTATTTCCATCATGAGTTGTGTTGCTTCACAGCACTGACCATTTCTTTCCATTACTATTTTATACTTATCTGCTACACCCAAACATGCATACACAAATACACACACATTCCATATATAAATTGAAACACATGGTATTTGAGTCTGTTATCTTTCTTTAAAAAATATGTGTGTGAGTGTGTGTGTGTATGTATATATATATACTGTTGAAATATAACAACATATTTTGATTTGGGGAATAATAAAAGATTTTGGGGTTTTTAAAGCCCACTCTGAAAGGCAAAAATTTCAGGTAAATTTAAGAAAGTGAGCCAAGTTTATGGCTTTATCCTAGACCAAGATTAGTAATCTTAGGTGAGGAAAGATGGCCATTGTAATTTCAGAGCAATCAATCTGTATATCAATGGTAGAAAAAAAAGCTGGGGGAGTGTGCTTAATTAAATTGAGGGAGGAGGATGAAATTTAGGTTGGAAGAATAGAAAATGCCTTATGCAAAGAAGTTACAAGGTGAAATCTGAGCTAATACTAATAAATTTATGATATCTGTTATGCCTTTTATTCCCCCTCCCACTTGTAGAGAAGTTTACAGAGCTCTATTCTAGGAAATCTAACACAGACACACACACACAAATACACACACACACACACTCACACACACCAACATACAGAGCCAATAAACTAGAAAGAAGGATGAAGAGGAAAAACATAAATTGAGGGGCTAAAAACTAAAAGCTAGTATGATTCTTAGGGGAACTTTTCTGTAGTGTTATCTTTGTTTCATCTTCACAAGACTCAGATTGAAAAGCAATTTAACCCCACAAACTTCTGTTCCCCACCAAGTATGCATCTTCAAAACTGGAATTTTAAATTACAAGAGTAAGCATGGTACTTGGCTCAATGTTTGTATTTCCAAACTCTAGGAAGAGACATGATGGTAACTACCTTTTCTAAATAAAACTTCAGAAATAATTCTTAACAAAGTATCATGTTTCCATGATTCTTCTAAAATCTTGAAATGATTTGTCTTTTCATCTGGCCTGCAACAGGGTAAATTTAAAGAAT
>NW_027528623.1:125463-134540 GCF_008692635.1 Crocuta crocuta
TACCATCCATCCATCTATTAATATGCAAAAAGGAGTCCTACATTTAGCTTCAAAGGAGTGTCACAGATTTATCCCCTCCCCCTCTTCACTCCTTTTTTTCCCTCCCTTCCTTAGCAACTGGTAACCTCAGAAAGAGAACTCCAAATCTAGAAAGAAGCAGTTGGTCCCTGGCTTCATTCGAGTTGCCAATCTGCTCTAAGGCAGAAGCACGAGTCGTCTCTCCAGACCGAGTTGGCCTGCGTGGGCGTTCAGCTTATTTTCTCCATCACCTCAGAGAGGCTTTCCTGACCAACTTTCTCCATGGCTTGTATTGAAAATGTGTAAGTACAAAACTGAGTTTTGTTTAATTCTGAAGGCAAAAGGCAGTTTGAATTGTTTTCCTGTGTCACTAGGGCAGGGACAAGTGGGTGCAGGGAATGCAAGAGGGAATCACAGACAAAAACTTGCAGGACACAAACTCAAATACTAAAAATACTGGATTTAAGGGTGGGGATTTTAAAATGTAATTTTGAAAGAAAAGTTGCAAATTCTTAGTCTAATCAGTTGGGTTTAAACTTGAGGACATACATACCCTAGGTTTTGGTACAGGTTGAATGAAAGACAGTTTTAACAAAACTCGGTGAAAATGTTGAATAATGCTTCATAAAGACAAACAAATTGGAGTGTTTGTTAACACAAATAACCTTTCTTCTGCTTCTGCAGAGGAAAAAAAAAAAAGTTTTTCCTCACAAGACTTTCCAGACACTCCTTCCAGAATCCAAATGGTGGGCTTTAATGGATTATAGGTCCTATCTGGATGGAACAAGCTGTGTTTATTTACTATGGCGAATCGGCGCACTGCAGACTTATTTA
The DNA here is from genome assembly GCF_008692635.1 of Crocuta crocuta. Taxonomy (NCBI): domain Eukaryota; kingdom Metazoa; phylum Chordata; class Mammalia; order Carnivora; family Hyaenidae; genus Crocuta; species Crocuta crocuta. The sequence goes on from NW_027528623.1 coordinate 126,316, forward strand.
AGGAAGATCTCTGGGTCTTTTCAGCTTCCTTACTGCCTTGATTGAGGAGGTGGGGAAATGGGGAATGGGGTGGAGCCACAAGAAAGCCAGAATGGTAAATTGGGTAGTTTGTTGCTCAAAGAAGCCACCTGATAAGGTGAAAGTGGGCTCCAGAAATACTTGCTGATTAAATGTGGGAGGAAATCGGGCTCTCCCTTTCTTCTGGTATATTCCAGGGAGTTTAATCAATCACATATTTCAGGTATTGTCTGGCCACCGATCCCATTTTTATTAACTTATTTATTTCTATTTTTGCAAGCCTTGGAAGGCACGCCCCTTCACCCAAAGGAGTAATTGCAGACGAGTGTGGGATCCGGGAGCCGAGCCCTGACGACGTGTCACTCCAGTGTCCAAGTTCTGTGCCGAAAGATGATGCGGAACCTTGGGGCCACCATCGCGTCCTGCTGAGACCTCCGCTTAATGTGCTGACCAACCTGGCCAGAGAGCAGCTGGAGCTGGAGCGCCCCTCAGAGATTGCAGGAACATGCATTCCTGTCGACAGTTCGAGAGCTCACAAACACCCCTATGGGCCACCACCTGCTGTTGCAGAAGAGTCCCTAGCAACAGCAGAAGTAAATAGCTCTGAAGGGCTGGCAGGCTGGAGGCTTAGGGGACAGGATTCTATTAATGTATCCCAGGAATTCTCTGGCAGCACTCCCGCACTTATGATAGGGGGCGCAAGGGTCAGCAGTGGGGGCACCGAGAGAGGTGGCAATAATGCAAGGTTATATGTGGCTTTGTCACGAGGTCAGGGGTACTTTCCACCTAGGGGTCTACAAGTAAGAGGCGCCCCACATATCCCCACTGTTAGATCAGGGGTCATGATGGAGCTGCCTCCAGGGAATACAAGAATGACTGGCAAGGAAAGGCTGGCTCATGTTTCTTTCCCACCTGGAGGCCCGCGGCACCCTGTGGAGAATTGGCCAAGGCCTCTCCCACTGTCTTCCAGTACTTCAGGTTTACCTTCTCACCCTACTGCTCATTGCTTTATACCTCCTCGATCTCCAAGTTTCAGTCCATTTCTCTCTATGCCTATTGCTTTTGCTCCACCCCCGATATTTAGTCCTCCACTGCCTTCTTATTTTGCCAATTTTCCTTCCTGGGGCATGCCGGCTCCTGCGCCCTCAAACAGAGAGAACAACTGATGACAAAAAGGAAGGAGGGGGAAAAGGATTCGGAGGAAGAAGTGAAAATTACTCATTTATGTTTTAATATTTCAACCCCCTCTACCCTCTTAGACTCTGTTTAGCACTAATGTGCCTTACATGCTTCGAGATTCAATAAAGATTCTGAAGTTTGAAATAGTGTGAATTCTTTTTAAAAACACGACCCTGGGAGCCTAAACCTTGGCTTTTGTTTTCTACCTTTAAGGGAATTAAAGCAGTAATGTGCTAGTAATTTCTAAGTAGCTTAGTTGAATCCCTAGCCTTGGCTTGCAGCCCTGTGATTATGGGGGAGGGTCCTTTGGGTTCTTACTAGGCCAAATCTAGGGTGGTTAATTCCTACCTGCCTAAGGGTATGGGGGTTGCTCAGAGCAGAGTGGACAACTCAAAATAAGGTACATAAAGTAGACCAAAGTCTAGGTAATAGAGAAAAATGCACAAAGAGTAAAAATAGCCAGATGCGACTGAGGTGAGAAATAGCCAACATTTCACAATCAGAGGCAGAACCAGGCTGAAGATGAGGAAAGAACAGAGGCACGGGACATGGGAGAGTTGTAGATCATTGCTTCAAACTTGAACTAGCTTGTCCCTCGGCATTACACTGCCACTAAGTACATAGTATATACAGAGTTGGTTTAATAAAAGTCCAGGGACAAGGTGGAACAGGACTGGTCCCTTCACCTGTTGCCTGAACAGAGAGCTACTATCTATCTACTCAGAACTTTTTTTTTTAATGTTTTATTTATTTCTAGGAGAGAGAGAGAGAGAGACAGCGTGAGCAGGGGAGGGTCAGAGAGAGAGGGAGTCACAGACTGAAACAGGCTCCAGGCTCTGAGCTGGCAGTTAGCACAGCCCGACGCGGGGCTCGAACCCACGAACCGCGAGATCATGACCTAAGCGAAAGTCGGATGCTTAACAGACTAAGCCACCCAGGTGCCCCTATCTACTCAGAACTTTTAAACACAAATGAAAATGTTTTACTCATGTAGAATTATTGTCTCAGATACTGCTGTGTTTGTACTCTTTAAAATGTGCTGCAGTGCCCCATTATAATGATAGTTCTGAGAGAGTATCACAATGCCTGGATAGTAACTTTTTCAAATTTAAGTGACAGGTAGAGTCACAGCATGCAGAATGGAAAGACGGTCATTTTAATTACTGTACAGGGCAATTCACTGTACAGTAAAGTGCCCTAAAACAAAGTATAACTATCTATGAATAATCACTAAATTAGAAATGTGTTTAGGGGATGATTCTTCAAATACACATTTTTCATGTCCAAAACCGATGGTATAGGTGATATAAATAGTTAAAGTCTGACAAAACCTGTAGATCCAAAAGGTGCCTAGCCTATACCACAGCCATTAATGTGTTTTTAGCACCAATAACTGATTTTTGCTACTCCAACATGAAGGACACATGGATCCATAAAGTTTCTTTTTCTCCATGTATTTCATAGTAGATTGTTTTAAATTTATAGGTGGTAGTGCAAAGCTTAGAGGGAACATCTGGATAGTGCTTGCTAAAATTCCCCTCATTCCATGTATGTCCTAAAGCTGGCACAATTCCATCAATTCATTGTGGTGGGCTGAGCAGAAGTATTCAGCAAATCATCTGACAGCTGCTCACTATGAGGTAGCTTAGTCCCAGAGTACCAAACACTGACTGAATTTTCAGCCTTAATGAACAGAGGAATTGGGCATGCTTATACTTATCAAAAATATCTTTTGAGCCAGATGTTAAAAGATATTTTGACAAGAAATCAAGTTGTTGTGTCAACAGCAGTGCTGCATCCTTGGAGAGTTGCCAAAAGGTGTGTAAGTGACAGCGAGACAGGATAAGTTTTCCTTCTCAAAGGAAGTAGCATGGTAAAGACTCAGAAAGATGACTCGCAATTAAAGCAATCCATGACAAATTCTCTGTAACAAGAATGTGCCATCAGCGCAATCTGCACTTTTTAAACCCTCTGTTCTCTTTCCTAACACCCTCTGTGTTATTTTCTATGTCACTTCTAATCATTGAATACCTATGAGCAATAAAAACTATTACCAAATCGAGTCATTGAAGCTTTATTTATAATTCTGTGATGTAGGATAAATATATTTTCTTTAGTTTATGTAGAACTCTGTGCCTACATAAAAAATTTTAAGAAATGCAAGTATGGAATAAGTCTGGGATCCTGTTGTTAAATGCAAGCAAAATGTAAATATTTTTGTTTATTCATACCCTCTGTACAGAAATAATATATCACTTTGTTATCATAGGTGCCTACATTCTCCATGACAGTAGGAGATTAATTTTAAACATATGATGTGCCTTAAAATTGTTATTTTTAAATTATCCTGGTGTAACATAAGCCAATATTAACCATACAGTACCAACATCCTATTCATTTTGGAAAGTGTTCATAACGCAATATATTCAACACTCTTTTTTTTTCTGAGAGACAGAGAGAGAGAGAGACAGAGAGAGAGAGAGAGAGAGACAGTGTGAGCAAGGGAGAGTCAGAGAGAGAGGGAGATACAAAATCCAAAACAGGCTCCAGGCTCTGAGCTGTCAGCACAGAGTCCAACGAGAGGCTCAAACCCACGAACCGTGAGATCATGACCTGAGGCAAAGTCAGATACTTAACCCACTGAGCCACCCAGGCATTCCGATATAGACAACACTCTTGAGCATATACATTTTCCCTTTCTTTTCAGTGGCTTAAATAGCTCTTAACTGCAAAAGGAAAAGATAAACATCAACAAAGTGGCCCTTTCTTCTGACAATAATGGGAATGGGTTAAGTATTTCCTATTCTAAGTTATAATCATTGTCACAAGAAGATTCATGTCGTACTGTTTATTATTTATAGTTCTCATTATATTCTTTGTCACAAGACTGTAGCATCAGAATTTTAATGTCCTATATATTCTCTAGAAGATAATCATAAACCGTACAACTTTGACCTTTTCCATGTCCCAAGTATTATTCATTATTTCTATTTTCCAGTGTTTACAACTTCTGTAGCCCGATGGAAGAAGTACACATGGAGCCAATCAAACTGCAGAATACTGAAAAGGTTAAAGTTCAAAGTTATGAATTTTTTTGAGTTTATAGCCTTTCCTAAACCAGAAGACATTAAAAGTACACCTCATTTTTTTTCTGAGAATTATTATAACAAATACTAACCAGGACCAAATAGTTTATTTTCACTGGAGTATTCAGGTTAAGACCATAGTGCTATCTTTATCTACTATGGCATAGGTGAGTTTGTGGGGGTTTTGTTTGTTTTGTTTTGTTTTGTTTTTTCTGGTGGCTGCCACTGAATAACTAGGTAGCATACATAAAATGGAGAAGAAAGATATCCTTACATAACTATTACATTATGCTATAACAATGTTTTTGGATTATTAAGTGTTATTGAGAGATGCTGATTTTTGTAGGCCCTAAATACAGAACTATATAAAATGACTCTATTTCAAGATCAATGTACCAAAGCCAGAGATAAAAGAAATTTTAGACAGACTAAAGAACACTATGTCGTGGGATGCCTGACTGGCTCAGTCAGTGGACCATGCAAGTCTTGATCTTGGGATTGTAAGTTCGAGCCTCACACAGGGTGTAGAGTTTACTTAAAAAAAAAAAAAAANTATCACAAAACTTTGCATGTTTTTTTTTTGTAATGAGCTATATTTAGTGACACTCCCACAGAAAGAACAACTAATTAGACTAAAATGAAATAACCCATCTATTTCTCTGTAGTAAAATTCATTTTTTCTTACAATAATGAAATGTATTGCATTTATCAACTCAACTCTAGATTTGAGAAGTCAGAGAAATTGTGCTTCATCATACAATCTTTTCCTTAAGTACTTGAGAAGGTGGTACTCTTACTAAAGACTGATTAAATATATATGCTTTTTCACCCATCTTTGGAGACTTCGCTGCCAGTCAGAAAGGCTTTCTCAGTATCTTGATTTCTCAGAAAACTTATCTGTGGTACTTATTTTCATGAAGTGAGTCCACCATTGTTTTTTGAGAATGGACCAGTATCCCGTATGATTTTATGGAGGTAAACTGACTGTATTTTTTTCAACTCTGAAAATCTCTTTCTCCAAGTGAAATAAGTTAATATAAAACACAGAAACTCATCAATCCTACCTAAGGGATTTTGTCCATCTAATTGTTTAATCATATAACTGATGGGGAAATATTCATTTATAACTGACTTCATCCAACACCCTGATTATAAAAGATTTGACTCAGAGGTAAAGTAACACAAGGAGTACAGGGGTTGATTGATGGTGTTTGTGCATATGAAAAAAAAAAATAACCTCATGGAGAAAGACAGGAAATTAAAAATAGAGAGGGGTAGAACCACTGTCAGTTGAGAAGAAATGAAGTACGTTAGAACAGAGAGCAGCTGTAATTGGAAGTACTGTGGGAAAAGTAATAAATTTGGATATAGACGAATATAATCCAGAGAAGATAGAAAGGGGAAGTTTGAAAATAAAAGAGTGCTATGGATTAAGTATTTAATGACAGAAAGGTTTTGTGTAGGAGCCACATATTTGAGAGCGTGGGGATGAGGTGATTAGAGAAACATTATCCACCCTTCCTAAAAATGAATCTATCTCCACAGCTTCATTCCTTCCTATAAATATCATCTCTCCTTAGATAGCAGCCAATCTCATATTCCCTATGTGAAACTAGAAACTCTTTCTGTTTTAGATTTCATCAAGCCCCCAAATTGGCTTTGACAAGCAGACACATCATCATCAAGGCTAACTCTATTAGTGAAGTAGGTATGCAAAGAATTAGGCTCACAAAAGAACATTTTCTCTTCAAGTTCTGAAATAAACAAAAGCCTGAAATTTTTTTTTTTTTAACTCCAATCTTTTGGGNCTGCTTCCGATTCTGTATCTCCCTCTCTCTCTGACCCTCCCTTGCTCACGCTGTCTCTCTCTCTCTCTCAGAAGTAAATAAAACATAAAAAAAAAACACTCCAATTTTTTTTCCTCTAGTGAAGAACACTGATCATTTTTTAATTTTGCCTTTACACCTTTCCCCCTCAATCACAATTTTCTGAGGTGGAGTTGCTGGCTTTATTAATAACACTTCATCCAGAAACCAGGTAATCTATTATTTTCCTTGAGGGGAGCAGATTTGTACCTCCGTTAGGTATAAAATCCTTATACATTGTGTTAATCTTCGTTGGTTCTCAACAGTTAATTAGCAATATATTGTACAATAAATGTACCTAGAATAGTGTTTAATGCCCTAACTATAAAGTTGATTGTCTATAAATAGAACATTGTTTTTTAAACTTTGTATTAGGAATATATCACATCTGCAGGAAAAAGGCAAAGCACAAACAACATTTCAAAATTTAAAAAACCAAACACCTGGGACATCTGGGTGGCTGGGTTGGTTGTGTGTCTGACTCTTGGCTTCAGCTCAGGTAGTGATCCCAGAGTAGTGGGATTGAACCCCACATTGGGCTCTGTGCTGAGTACAGAGCCTGTTTAAGATTCTCTCTTTCCTTTTGCCTCTCTCCCCTGCTCATGAGAGCGTGCGCTCTCTCTCTTTCTAAAACAAACAAACAAACAAACAAACCTATGAGAGTGTCTTATAATAATTATCAATAAAGCCATGGATAAGCCCCAATTTAACAGCATTATATGGCTTTAAGAAAAATCTCTGAAGAAAAACAGTCTCTGTAGTGTTTATATGACATTTATTGCTTCAGTGCTAGACATTTCCACAAGCCAATTGCAATCTATATGCATCCCAAATTATTCAAGTTTATGATTAGTTAACATTGCTAATCTAGGCTTTCAGATGAATTCATGCCAATAGAAAAAGTGCACATCCTCATAAAACATAGATAAATGACAAGAGACACAGGTGTGTTGTTTCAAGGGACACATGTATCCCAATGTTTATAGCAGCACTATTGACAATACTCGAAGTATGAAAAGAGCCCAAATGTCCATCAACAGATGAATAGATAAAGAAGATGTGGTGTATATGTGTGTGTGTGTGTGTGTGTGTGTGTGTACCACACATAATGGCAATCAAAAAGAATGAAATCTTACCATTTCCAACTGTGTGTATGGAACTAGAAGGTATTATGCTAAGTGAAATTAGTCAGAGATAGACAAATATCATATGGCTTCACTCATATGAGGAATTTAAGATACAAAACAGATGAACATAAGGGAAGGTAACAAAAATAATATAAAAACAAGGAGGGGGACAGAGCATAAGAGACCCTTAAAATCTTTTTTAATGTTTTATTTATTTTTGAGAGAGAGACAGAGAGAGAGCATGAGCTGAGTAGGGGCAGAGAGAGAAAGAGAGGGAAACACACAATTTGAGGCAGGCTCCAGACTCTGAGCTGTCAGCACAGAGCCTGACGTGGAGCTCGAACACATTGACTGCGAGAACATGACCTGAGCCAAAGTCGGCCGCCCAACCGACTGAGCCACCCAGATGCCCCGAGACCCTTAAATATAAAGAACAAACAGAGTTGCTGGAAGGGTTGTGGGTGGGAAGAGTGGGCTAAATGGGTAAGCGGCATTAAGGAATCTACTCCTGAACTCATTATTTTACTATATGTTAACTAATTTGGATGTAAATTTAAAAATAAATAAATAAATAAAAACATAGATGGCATTATCAGAGGGTTTACAAAAGAAGAAATAAAAATGGCTAATAAATGAATAGAATTGTTTATAAGTGTATATTAAAATAAGAAATACAATTTTTTATGTTTATTTTTGAGAGGGATGGGGAGGAGTAGAGAGAGAGGGAGACAGTGGATTTGAAGCAGGCTCTGTGCTGACAGCAGAGAGCCTGATGTGAGGCTTAAACTCACAAACTACAAGATCATGACTTGAATGAGCTGAATTCAGATGCTTAACCTACTAAGCTACCCAGGCACCTCAAGAAATACAATTTCTTATCTGTCAAGTTAGCAAAGTTTATTTCACATACTTATATCCATTGTTGGAGATGCTTTGGGCATATGGGTGCT
>NW_027528623.1:134658-135282 GCF_008692635.1 Crocuta crocuta
ATAAAAGTAAAAAAAAAAAAAAAGGAGATTTTATATGATTTCTACTGTCTCTTTCAACTCTATATTGAAATGAAACAATTATATAATACAAAATAGAACACTTTAGATACTTTGTAACCATTATTTTATTTTACTATTTTATTTTATTTCACTTTATTTTATTTGTAACCATAATTTTAAAGAAATGGATACTCAGAGAAACAGAAAAATATCAAGTGTGATGAGAGTAGTTATAGAGGTTTAAGTCAAGGAATTTAAGTGAGACAAATTCAGGACCACTATGTCTTTGCAACATTTTGTTTCTTATCCTTAGGGAAATTAGGCCATGTATTAGTCATGTTAGTCAAAATCTTATATTTGGCTGTTTCCACAGGACACTGAACATCAGTGAGTTAGGGCTGGCCAAGACAGATGAGGAATCAGGAGGATGAACAAAAAATAAGAGCTGGCCTGTATCACAGGTTTAGGTAGGCAAGGGGTCAAAATATAGGTCAGCCAAAGCAGCATGGTGTAAGTAGATATAAATTCAGTTTAACAATCTTTTCATATATCTACCTTTTTTTTCAAGGTAGTCTCTACACCAAATGTGGGGCTTGAATTAATGAGCCCAGGATCAAGAGTCAC
>NW_027528623.1:135429-136039 GCF_008692635.1 Crocuta crocuta
ATGTTCTACCAAGAGAGCCAGCCAGGCACCTCCCCCTTTTCTTATACCTATGCTTATAACTTTAAATTTTTTTTTAAAAGTTTATTCATTTTTGAGAGAAAAACAGAGCATATGAGTGGGGGAGAGGCAGAGAGAGAGGGAGAAAGAGAGAGAATCCCAAGCAGACGGCAGTCAGTGCAAAGCCTGATGTCCGGCTTGAACTCAACAAACTATGAGATCATGACCTGAGCCAAAATGAAGAGCCAGAGGCTTAACGAATTCAGCCACCCAGGCATCCCTATAATTTCAAGTTTCTTCATTTCCCATTTAACTACAATGATTCTAATTTTAATTCTAGCAGCCTAGAAGAGCATATATAGCCAGAAAAATATCAGAGACGTGTAGGTGAATCATGCTTCTGATATAGTCAGGAACAAATGTGGTAGGATTATCAAACTGCCTCATTGTCTTCCCCTTCTACGCTGTTTCCTGTTGAATGTGAGTGACTTAAAAATTGGAAGTTAAGACAAGCATGGATGATGTAAGCATTTTAAAACTGAATATAATATAACTCAGACTGTAGAATAGCAATCATATTATTTTCTAGGGGGTGCTTGTTTTTCTCTGTCAC
>NW_027528623.1:136216-139244 GCF_008692635.1 Crocuta crocuta
GAGCATTCAGCCCATTTACATTCAGTGTTATTATTGAAATATGTGGGTTTAGAGTCTTTGTGTTCTTTGTGGGATTCATGCTTGTGGTGGTGTCTCTGTTATCTTTGTTCCTTGCAACATTTCCCTCAGAGCGTCCCCCTCAAGATTTCTTTTAGGGCTGGCTTAGTGGTAACAAATTCTTTCAATTTCTGTGTATTTGGAAAGACTTTTATCTCTCTTATGTTGAATGACAGGCTTGCTGTACAGAGGATTCTTGGCTGCATATTTTTTCTGTTCATCACATTGAAGATCTCCTGCCTTTCCTTTCTGGTCTGCCAAGTTTCAGTAGATAGGTCTGTCACCACTGTGATAGGTTTCCCTTTGTATGTTATGGCTCTTTTCTCCTTAGCTGCTTTCAAAATTCACTCTTTGTCTTTATATTTTGCCATTTTTCTATGATATGCCGTGCAGAAGATAGATTCAAATTATGTCTGAGGGGAGTTCTCTGCCTCTTGTATTTCAACGTTTAATTCCTTCCCCAGGTTGGGGAAGTTCTCTGCTATAATTTGTTCCAGGACTCCTTCAGCACCTTTCCCTCTCTCTTCCGCTTCCGCGATTCCTATGATATGGATATTGTTGCGTTTGACCATGTCACTGTGCTCTCGAACTCTTCTTTCATGTTCCTGGATCGGTTTGTCTCTTTTTTTCTCAGTTTCTTTTTCTATAATGGTGCCTTCTAAATCACTTATTCTCCTTTCTGCCTCTTCAATCCGTGCATTGCACGCCTCCACTTTATTATGTATCTCATTTATCACATTTTTTTAATTCATCATGCCTATTTTTATGCTCCATTTTGTTTGTTGCCACAGTTTCTTTGATGTCCTCTATGCTTTTTTCAAGCCCAGCTATTAATTTTATGATTATTGTTCTAAAACCTTCTTCAGTTATGCTACTTATATCTGTTTTGAGCAGTTCTCTAGCTGTCAATTCTTGGAATTTCTTTGGAGGAGAGCTCTTTCGTTTCATCATTTTGGTTAGCTTTCTGTCTCTTGTTAGTTTTAAAGACTTGTTATGCACTCTGCACCTGTGAGCGCTGCTGTACCCAAGAAGACTCTTTGACTGTCCAGGGCCTNGAAGAGAAACGACAGAGAAGGGAAGGCGAAAAATAGAAAATAAAAAATACATTAAAAAGTCAAAAAAAAAGAAAAGGAAAGGAAAAAAGAAGAAAACTGATGGGCAAAGAATGGTTTAAAGCCTATAACCTGATTTCCCAGCTACAATTAAATAGCCGGGTGTATGCAGTGCTGGTTGAAGAGCATAGAGAGAGAGAAGACAGGGCAGGGATGAGGCAAAATTGGAAATAGAATGAACAGGCAGAAGGAATAATAAACTTTTTTCAAAGAGTGAAAGGGTGGAATATGGTTGGAGAGGTGAGAGAAGGACGCTGGTGTTATCCAGAGAAACTATATAGTCTAATTACTCCTGAGAGAAAGAGATGAAAAGGTAGGTAGATGTAGAATTTACATCTACAGAATGGACTAAATGTGACTGTTTAAGCAAGCCAGTGACCAGTATTAATCAGGTCAGTGTTCAGATAGAAAAAAAAAGATGAAAAAAAAAAAGAGGAGAGCACCTCTCTAGCAGTGATGGGCGTGGTTTGATCCAATGCGTCAGGGGGTAGTTCTTCCTTGGCGGTTGTGGGGAGAGAGTGGCGGCACTCCAGTCCCTTCTTGAACCAAGCACTGCACCTCACTTTTTTGGGGGTGTAAACTCCCCATGCTGGGGGCACAGCCAAAGTGGGTCGCACTCTTTAACCCAGCCCAAGCCTCGTTTCCAGATCCCAGTCCGTGTTCTCCACTGAAATTGTTGTAGACACAACCTCGCAGGCAATCCCCTCAGGGAAATTTCAAGCTTCTTGCCTAGCCCTGGGGATTGAGCCAGAATCGCTGCTCCCTTCTCCTCCAGGTCGGGTTGGCGAGCAAGGACAGGGCTTTGCCTTGGGGGTGTCTCGGGTCCGCTGGAGAAGGGGNTATTAATCAGGTCAGTGTTCAGATAGAAAAAAAAAGATGAAAAAAAAAAAGAGGAGAGCACCTCTCTAGCAGTGATGGGCGTGGTTTGATCCAATGCGTCAGGGGGTAGTTCTTCCTTGGCGGTTGTGGGGAGAGAGTGGCGGCACTCCAGTCCCTTCTTGAACCAAGCACTGCACCTCACTTTTTTGGGGGTGTAAACTCCCCATGCTGGGGGCACAGCCAAAGTGGGTCGCACTCTTTAACCCAGCCCAAGCCTCGTTTCCAGATCCCAGTCCGTGTTCTCCACTGAAATTGTTGTAGACACAACCTCGCAGGCAATCCCCTCAGGGAAATTTCAAGCTTCTTGCCTAGCCCTGGGGATTGAGCCAGAATCGCTGCTCCCTTCTCCTCCAGGTCGGGTTGGCGAGCAAGGACAGGGCTTTGCCTTGGGGGTGTCTCGGGTCCGCTGGAGAAGGGGAAACCGGGTCCCTCTGTGTCTCATCACTCGAAACACAAACTCACGGGCAAATCTCCCAGTTTTAAGCCCTTCACTTCCCCTCTACGTGTCCAGCTGAGCCAGGAGCACAAAGGAGCGGTCAGCACGTGGCCCCTCCAGGAAGAGTTGGCACGCGGGGATTTGGCACTCACTGTCCTTCTGTGCCCCAAGAGGAGGTTTTTCTGTTTCCCAGAGACAGATACCGTGTCTTGAGTAGTTTTGGCCTCTCTCTTTCCCCTCTCGCTCCCTGCAGAGGGGGATCGCCCCTGTACCTCTGAGTCTCTGATCCCGGCCCGATTTTATCTTCCCCAGTTCACACTCACATTATAAGGCTTTCTCAGTGGATTCTCCGTCCTTTTTCTCCAAATCTCTTGGATTCTGTAAGGTTTCATATGGCTTCAGGTCTTTTCCATGTGAGATATGGGGGCGAGTGCAATGTACGGATCTCCCTACTTCTCCGCCATCTTGCCCCTCCCCTGTGGGTGCCCTCTTCTAATTTGTCCATAGAAGTAGTAGATACTAGTGTGGCTCAGGTTTCTAACAA
>NW_027528623.1:139354-140537 GCF_008692635.1 Crocuta crocuta
TGAAAAATTGTTAAAAATCATGATCTCAGTTTACAGAAACCACAATTTCACCATTGATAGAATTAAAATATAATTGCCATTCAAAATGCCCACCAAATGATCAAAGACCAGAAGATTTTCAACTGTAAATTGCCAGCTAAAATGTTACCATTACACATAAAAAAAAATTCATATTAAAAAGTAAATTGTGGGGCGCCTGAGTGGCTTAGTCGGTTAAGCGTCCGACTTTCACTTAGGTCATGATCTCGCGGTTCGTGGGTTCGAGCCCCGCGTCGGGCTCAGTGTTGACTGTCAGCTCAGAGCCTGGAGCCTGTTTCAGAGTCTGTGATTCCCTCTCTCTCTGACCCTCCCCTGCTCATGCTGTCTCTCTCTCTCTCCTAGAAATAAATAAACATTAAAAAAAAATTTAAAAAAAAAAAAGTAAATTGAAACTAAAATTGACAAAAGACACCTGTTTTAATGGTATTTACACAAATGCAAAACAGTCTCATGAATCATTTCCCTTGTACTTGTATAAAGAATACTGTTAATGAGAATAATATAGAAATAGAACTAGAACCATAAAACAAAAACTAACATTTCAAACAAANNNNTATGAATGATTCTATTAAAATATTAAAAGTAATAACACTGAAATTTACAAAAATCATCTGATATAATGAGCCACCAAATATTCTCTAAATATATTTTCACATGAAATCTACCCTTTAAAGCATATGTTGAATATCAGGTGTAAATATATTAATGAGACCGTTTCCTTGAGCAAAATAATTTTTCTCCATGAATACATTTAATATGCTATATTTTTTGTATTAATTTTCTCTTTTTTAAGGGTGAGATAGCACCAGGGTCCTTAAATGTATATTCATCATGTCACTCAATATATTCACATTTCTAGTGAAGAAGCTTATTTAACAATTTCTTAGAAGATGTCTCTTGGGTTTAGCTGTAGGCAGGAAATGATGTATAATTAGCACTTTTATGTGGTATTAACAAACAATCTTGTTAGTTCATTACTTTTTAATATTTGCATCAGTCCTCTGATAACAGATTAAGAGCAACTATAATTTCCATATGCAAGATTAGTTAACAACAAAGCTCAGAAAATGTTCACTTTAATCAAAACCATGCCACAATAATGTATCTTCAATTTCTTTTCTCCCTGAATTCCTTTTTAGCCTAT
>NW_027528623.1:140564-145176 GCF_008692635.1 Crocuta crocuta
AAAAAAAAAAAAAAAAGAACCAAAATTAATATTTTGTTTTGTCACTGATCCACATGACATATATTATCCATGATTTTGTATTTTCAATGAAAAGATGCTGTGGGTAAAACGTTCTTTAATTGAAATTGGTTTATTTCCCCAGAAGTTCTAGCATTGAGGAAGCCATGGTAAAAGACGATGGTTACAAGTATGGGAAATAGTTATGTAAATAATACTTAGATATTGAATTTATAAAATTTATTAAACTTTCATAGGCAAAGCTACACCAGTATTACTTAAGTTGCATTTTCTACACATGCCTGGTACATATATTACAGGCATTTTCTATCTGTTTTTGGTATATTAGATGAATCTGGTTGCACTTAGGGATTCATCGGAAAACCACTGGAGCTAAAGAGTTGCAAAAAGAGGAAGAATAGCACAGAGTAAGAGAGGAAAAGTAATCAGGTCTTGTACAGAAGTTTGTGGCCATTGAGAGCTTGGATTTTATTCTCAGTGCAATTTCAAAGACATAAAGGGAGGAATAGTCCTGACTTACTTGACTATTGAGAAGTAGGCATGAGTGATGTGTTTCTGTGTACAGTGAAGCCATGTGATACTATCAACTACCTTTCATGTCTCCATATACAACCTACAGTAAATTCATTGTACAGTATTGCATTAGTGACTGCTCCCTATACTTAGATTTTATTCCATCCCTAAGTGGAAAGTAATTATTTTTATTTGAAATATAACATCAAATACATATAGTTGCAAAATGAGATACAACATTATTGTTTTTTGTCCTACTACCAACATTAAGAGCAAACTTTTATTTAATTACTTTAATTATTTTCCCTCTGAATAGGAAACTAAAAACACAAGACCTTATTCCTTTAAATTGTGACCATACACTGAAATAGAGGTAGACTCTCTGGATCCAGAATCAAACATATCTATTATCTAGACAGAACATTCACCCATCCTTCACTAGATTGGCTACCAACACACTCTTAACTTCTGTTAGGTTTGTTGTAAACAGAAACTCCCGAGTCTTATTTAATTTCAAGATGCTAGAAAGCTAAATATTCCTTTTATCTACTTTATGTATTTGATTACTCAAAAATTAAGGACAGGAGTTGCCTAACATTAAATTCCCTTTTGTTGATTTAAGCCCATTGTTACAATTTCTACTATTTTAAAAATGTTTACTTCAAGATGGTAACATATTCTTTTATCCTCATGTCAAGGTATGGCATGCAGTTTTTAAATATTTTCATGAAAATAATTGATAACAAGACACTCGGAACTGGTTCAATGTGGAGTCCTGAAGCATTCCACTAGAGAACCTTCCTCAAATAAACTGTATTATGGGTATCTGACCATTTAATCAACTATGAATGCTTTCACTTGCACAATAAGCTATTTCCTATTTTCCCCAGAAGCATGTAATGTAAGATTTTGTTCAAAGACATTTAGTAATCAAGGCATACTATGAATATGACATTTCTCCTTTAAATAGATCACATTTAAATTTTCACTCAGGATAATGATTAATACCATCTAGAGGGGAAACAAAAACCTTCATTTGTATGTAATTATCTCCATAAGCTATGTAAGTTCCTGGATAGTATTACTGAAAGGAAAATATTAATTATTAGGCCTTATTTGAGCAGGAAATGGGCATATGCTTAGAAATAAATTAGTCCAAATATCTTACCATGTATTCAAGGAATATAATGTATGCACAGATCAGAACTCAGGTTTCCTAACTCACATTCCAGGGTTCTTTCACCTCAGGATCCTTTCAAAAAGAGAAACAGTAAAGGATTCTATGGGTACCAATGCAGAGACTACCACCTAACCATTGCTGAACTAGATGCTAAAGAAGAAAAAAACCTTAAAAGACAAAACAATTGCCTTCAAAAAGTTTACAATCCAGTAGCATTATTACATACAGAAAGTAATGATAATACTATGTTTAGAAGTACAGCTAACATTTATAATGTTAACTTTTGGATTTGCAAATAAGTTTTTATGATGGGGGAAGGTGCACATTTTAAAAAGTCACACACCTGAATCAGCATAGTAGTAAATCAACTTATAGTTGAGGCAACTACATTGTGTGTAAACAAACTAGACTCAGTAAGCTATGCCTCTTGTTCTACTCTATGAGTGTAAATTAGAACATTCTAAAGAAACTCTTCTACAAGAGAGGAGTAAGAGAGCACCAGGAAAAAGAAAAAGTATACCTTCTTTGAATGTCTTGCATCTCAATTCTTTTGCAAGTCTTTGTTTTCTTCTGTAGCTTTTACTAAATATTTACTTAAAAATACAATTCTCTCTCCTCTGTCAACGCTTCTCAGGCTAGTGTCTTCTCCTTTGTCAATGCTTCCTTAAATTCCAGTTCCAACACTTACTAACTGTGACATTTTGCATAACAAAGATTAAAAGATTAATTGCATAAAGATTAATTGATAATAATTAATCTTTCAGACTCTAAATCTGTTTTGTAAAATGGGTATACATACATTTGGTTGGTTTACAACAAAGGTTGTTGTAGAGATTATATAAAATTTATATAAAGTGCTTAGTGCAATTCTTAGCACATATAGCTATACCCATAATGGTAATTAACAACAATATTTGATATTGATTTTATTAGAATAAAAACATGAACAAACTGCTATACATGAAAATATGGTGAAAGCACCACTATCTAACCCTCTCAGTTATGGCTCCCTCTCTCTACCTCTGACATTACAGTCTGATAAATGTTTAACAACTAGGTCTGGGTTTCTGGGAGGAAGAAAGCCTTGATATGCAGCATTTGGTAATTCCTTTGGTGTAAATACTTCTATCTAGCCTGTGTGAAGCTAGTGTTTTTCAACTGGCTCAGGTATTTCATGCAATTTAAGAAATCAGCTCTTGTGAGCTGGTTCAGCATACCTCTGCTCATAGTGCACAAAAACGCTAATAACTTCATTGTCAATTAATTGGAAAACTTGTCTTTTAAATATTTTATTTATGCCAAAATCCCTGATGGATTATTACTTAGGTATTTAACAGCAGTTTAGAAATATTTCAGGGAAATGACTAGATGAGCTGGGAACACATTATTATTTTTCTCATTATAATAATGAAATATAGCATTCTGCTTTTTAAAAATTTATCCCCACTGCATTTTCAGAAGAGATCAGTTTCAGATCATGAAAGATGCCTGCAGTGTCAAGACCAGTCTAATTAACCTGAATCACAGAGTATCAGCAGCTCTGAATGAATTGTAAGATCATCTAGTAAACTATACTGGGTCTCATATAATATATATTGTAAAATATATTTCTTACTGTGGGTCTCAATCAAAACATTTTGGATCATCTCTGATTTATTTTTTTTAAGTAGGTTCCACACCCAACATGGGGCTTGTACTCATGACCCTGAGATCAAGAGTTGCATGCTCTACTGACTCAGCCAGCCAGCTACCCCTGAGCATCTCTGATTTAAATCAAATAAGAAGAGGGTTAGTATCTAAAATCTATAAATAACTTATCAAACCCAACACTCCAAAAAAACCCAAATAATCCAGTGAAGAAATGGGCAGAAGGCATGAATAAACAATTTTCCAAAGACATCCAGTTGGCCAACAGACACATGAAAAGATGTTCAACATCACTCATCATCAGAGAACTACAAATCAAAACCACAATGAAATACTATGTCATACCTGTCAGAATGGCTAAAATTAACAACTCAGGAAACAACAGATGTTGGTGAGAATGCAGAGAAAGAGGAACACTTTTCCACTGCTGGAGGGAATGCAAACTGGTGCAGCAACTCCGGAAAACAGTGTGGAGATTTCTCAACAAATTAAAAATACAACTATCCGATGACCCAGCAATTGCACTGCTAGGAATTTATCTAAAGGATATAGGAATGCTGATTTGGAGGGGCACATGCACCCCAATGTTTATTATAGCAGCACTATCAGCAATAGCCAAAATATGGAAAGAGCCCAATTGTCCATTGACTGATGAATGGATAAAGAAGATGTGGTATGTATGTATGTATATATGTACACACACACACACACACTTGCAACGATGCAGTTAGAACTAGAGTGTTGTATGCTAAGTGAAATAAGTCAGCCAGAGAAAGACAAATATATGATTTCACTCATATATGGAATTTAAGAAACACAACAGATGAACATAGGGGAAGGGAAGGAAAAATAAGATAAAAAGAGAGACGTAGGCAAACCATAAAAGTTTCTTAAATACAGAGAACAAACTGGGGATTGCTGGAGGGGAAGTGGGAGGGTGGGGAAAATGGGTGATGGCATTAAGGAGGGCACTTGTTGGGATGAGCAATGGGTGTTGTATGTAAGTGATGAATCACTGGGTTTTAGTCCTAAAACCAATACTACACTATATGTTAACTAACTTGAGTTTAAATAGATAAAAATATGAGGAAAAGAAAATCAAATAAGAAGACTGACATTTGGAGAGTGGAAGTGAGTAATCCAAAATCTCGCAACCATAATAGTGGCAAAGCTGATATTAAAAGTCAGACTAAAAAACAAAACAAACATACAAAAAAACCTCAGACTGATCCTTTGTTCATAGCTCTGTCCCTC
>NW_027528623.1:145279-148435 GCF_008692635.1 Crocuta crocuta
TCCTGACTTGACATCTTATGACATCCTATGGTTCAAAACACTGTGTGAAATATGTAAACCAAAAGCTATAACTGAGTCCTATTCAATTAATAATACGTTATTAAAATATTTCTTCTTTTTTCTTCTCTCTTTTTAAATCTGCTCTACACTTTTGGATACTGCTTTAGTGTATTTTAATTAATGTTTGTATAATTACCATAATGGAACTTTTTTTTGATCTATTTTGAGATTGAGCTATGTTTGAGATAGACAGTATTCTCAATTAATATTGAACCAATCATTTGGTGACGACTGAATGGACTCCTTTCTGTTCTCTGCATTTCTTTTCTCTAAAAGCTAGAAGACTGAACTGCTTTTACAATTATACTTGCTAGCTCTTGAGTACAATTTGTTCCATGAAAGAGATACTCACAAAAATGTGCTTGAGTGCTAGATTAAAAGCCTGTTTATTTTAAAGGGCCAGATATAGCATTTCTCTCTCTATGTTACACTACATAAAATTTTATCCTATTAAAATGTAAGAAAAATAATTTCACTATAAATCCTATTTCTTCTCTCTGAGAGAATCTCAACAGTAGGGATTTCCTCTGTTTTTGTTTTTGTTTTTCTTTTTCCATCCATTTTGGTCTGTCTTGTTTTCTGTTTGTTTTTTTTTTAACTATATACACAAAGGCACACACACAATTCTTTTATGTATGCAATCTGAGCTGAAGAATTTAGTGCAAGTTTTTAATATGCAGCTTAAATATCTCATCTTTCCTTTCTAAGTACATGAAGGTTTGGGCTGCCAGGGGTCTATTTCACCCATTTTGGATATAACTGAAATACCCTAGCAGAACTAAACCATTCTGACACCTTTTTCTGAAATGGTTACAACAACTTGCAAAGACAGAATTTAAAAGGGGGTTTATAAATAGAAACAAATAAGGAATATTCCTACCATGGAGTGTTGATATTTGCTACGTTTGAGCACATTCATGAGCTTTCTAATGAAGACAATTTTCCACTTTGTAGTATTCATAGACTATAAGTTAGGGCTAATATTCAACTAGTGTTCACCAGTATAGCCATAGAGGCTGTTTGTAGCTGGTCTCCCCTCTAATTGGTTGAGGACCTATTTCAGATCTGTTATTAAATATTTTGACTCTCACTTCTGATATTGACCAATTACTCAGGGTGTGTAATACTATTCTTTGTCCTAAGGACAGTTAACAATGTCTTCCACATACAGAGGATACTCAATAGTACAAAACAACAAAAACAATATTACAACAACAAAGACAAAGGTTATCAATTAGGCAGTACTAAAAAAAATTGGGTAATGCTTACTGTTTGCTTGGCACTGGTCTAGATACTTTACATGTATTAACTCACTTGATTCTTACAAAACCTTTATGAAAAAGATTCTATTTTACAGATGAAACAACTCAATCAGGAAGAGGTTAAATAACTTAATCAGTGGCACATAACTAATGAGTGTTACAACTGAATTCTTACAGTCAGTCTAGCTCCAGAGTCACTTGATTTAGCACTTAAAATGTAGTAAAATCATGGATAATTAATAAAAGTCATATCAATTTCATAGAAATACTTTTTATAAACTACCTCAATTTAAGTCAATGGCATTACACCAAAGTACATTCCAGAAAAAGAAAAAAAACCCTGCATATTTTATACAAGGAAGTTGTTATTTGTGGTATAATGTATACTTTGTATCTTTTTATTTTTTTGAGAGAGAAAGAGCAAGCTCTAGTGGGGGAAAGGTGCAGAGGCTCCAGGCTCACACTCACCCCAAGACAGGGCTCAATCCCATGACCCTACGATCAGGACCTGAGGCAAAATTGAGATTCCCACACTCAACCAACTGAGCCACCCAGGCACCCCTAGACTTTACATCCTGATGCTAGTGTGCTTCATTCAGTAGTGAATAGATACTGTGAGCCTAAAGGACCTCTACACTGTCCCACCTCAAGGCCACCATCCACACTGAATTTTGTGAGAATAATTTCTCCTGGAGTTGTGGAAAGTGTTTGGCCACTTTTGCAGGTATGCATGGATTACATACACTGCAAACATTTCTTCCTGAAACTAGAATAGCTAGTTTAGAAGTTATCTGTTGCTATCTTTTGTAACTTTAAACTCAGATGACTTATTCAATTATGAATATAGTTAATGTGGCTTGTGGTGTTCCTTTCTCCCCAAGGAGACTCTTTAGGTGGCCCAGACAAGGTCTATCATGAATTCTGGGAGGAATAGGTTTTAGTTACTGCTTTGACTCTATAGTTCTTAAGTGTTCAGGTTTTGGAGTCAGACTGATATGGGTTCAAGTCCTGATTCTACAACTCAGTAGCTGTGTGACATTGGGCATGTCACTGAACTGAAACTTCACCATCTGTAAATGGGGATAATGAAGATGATAATAAAGTGAGATAATGTATTTGAGGATGTTAGCACAATTCCCCATACAGAGTAGGTACTCAGTAAGAACTAGAAAATTATATTCTGAATTTTTCTGGAACTTGCTTTTCTAACTCANTCCATAGTATAACTATGCATCAATTTATTTATTAATTTGTAGTTTTCATAGTTTTTTTGCTATAAAAAAATACTGCAGTGTAAATTCTTGTACCTGGGAGTTTGGGCAGAAAACTGTTGCTTAATGAGTGTTTAAGCATTAAAGTATTATTTTAATTATTTAAAATTTGTGTATAGCGAATCCAGTAGACATTGCCTGAGACNGATGTTTCCAAAGCCTAGACAGCTCTGTTCAGACAAAATGATGTATTAGTAAATAATTTTCATCTACAAAAAGGAGACATAAAAGCAGTTTATCATAATAATACAGGAGACAACCTTCTTAATAATAAAAATAAGCTTGATGGGAAATCTTGATTTAAAAAAATTTAAGATGATTTTCCCCACAAAATAAATGTTTGTGATACAAATGTCCTAAAATCCCCTGGAGTGAAACTCTCACTACCTGTATGCAGCTTGTAGAGAACCTCCACTTCCCCAATCATAACTTTGTTTGTTTTGTTTTGTCTTCATATAAACACCTTTGGAGTAAAACATGTGTTATCAAGGTGTTAGTCTCTATGACAGTTGCGATGGGAATATAATTTCCTATATCCATTTTTCTCTCTGGGGAGCAATTTA
>NW_027528623.1:148562-149254 GCF_008692635.1 Crocuta crocuta
ACACCAGCCACACCCGCCTCATCAGCCCCATCTGCTGGAAAATACTGGACCCAATGAATAAAAGATTAAAGTTTGAGAAAAATTGTGTGGTGCTAATCAACATCTTTGATTCATCCATTTGCTTTCCTTCATGAAGCTCTGCACAAATTTCTTCCCTGTGTCTCTGCTCATAATATACTTTACAACAGCTAAATATAGTTTTTCATATTTAAGCAATTCCTAAAATCAAACTGAAGGGGAAAAAACCCTTTTAGTGTTNGTTTTTTATTTTTTAAAAAATTTTAATATTTATTTTTGAGAGGGAGAGGCACACAAAGTGTGATTAGGGGAGGAGCAGAGAGTGAGGGAAACACAATTGGAAGCAGACTCCAGGTTCCCAGCTGTCAGCACAGAGCCTGATGTGGTGCTCCAACTCACGAACTGTGAGATCATGACCTGAGCTAAAGTTGGATACTTAACCTACTGAGTCACCCAGGTGCCCCTGAAAGATTTTAAAATGTATTCATTTATTTTTATTTTTTGTTATAGCATTTATATATTACACACCATCAGAAACAATTTTTCATTTTCCACANTGATGTGGAGCTCAAACTCATGACTCTGAAATCAAGAGTCGCATGTTCTACCTGCTGAGACAGCCAGGCACCCTAGTTTGTTTTTTTTTTTTTTTTTAATAATTTATTCAAGGACAT
>NW_027528623.1:149408-149767 GCF_008692635.1 Crocuta crocuta
ATGATAATTGACATTATATGTCAGGCACTTATGCTTAAGATACTTTTTTTTTTTTCCTTTCAACACTGATTCTTGACTTCAAATGTATAATAGAATCACCTGAATAGCTTTGAAAAAATACTGATGAAGAGAGTATGGTTATGTTGCTTATTGCCTAGCCTCGCTTGGTAGGAACCAATTTATTTTGTGTGTGTGTTTTGTTTCATTCTCCCTCTTTTTCATGCTTTTAGTTTTATAGTGAGATATAACATGAGAAAAGTGCATAAAGCATAACTGTACAGTATAATATTTGATTCTAAAGCAAACTCCTGTCTGTATAAAAGCCACCCAAATCAATGGATAAAACATTGACAACACTT
>NW_027528623.1:149803-152196 GCF_008692635.1 Crocuta crocuta
TCCCACTCCCTGCAGAAGTTAAGCCTATCTTTTTTATGATAAGCAGTTACTTGCTTTACTCTGTAGTGTTACCATTATATATGAATCCTTAACAGTATAGTCTAATTTTGTCTGGTTTTAAACTTTAAAAAATAAACTTTAAAAAATAATAAAAGAAACTACATATCATTTTGTGCCTTTTTCTGATTTAACATTTATTTGTAAGAATTATCTGCACATTTGCCACTATACTTCATTTATTCTTATTTATTTATAATACCCCACTGCATTAAAAATATTATAACATATGTATTTATTCAGCCGTTTATAAACATTTGGTCATTTTAGTATAAGACCATTACAAATAATGTTGCTCTTATGAACATTGTAATGTATGTATCTTGGTGTACATTTGTAAGCATTTCTCTAAGGTATATATTCAAGAGTGGAATGCTGATTAAAGGCAAGACATCTCTTCAAACTCATTAGATAATAACAAATTATTTTCCAAAATGGTGAAACTAACTTACATTCTCAACAAAAAACATATAAGAAATTTCTTTTGCTCCACATCTGCACTAACGTTTTGATGTTTTCAGGACTTTCAAAAATATTTTGCCAATCTAGTAGGAATGGTTTTGACTTGCATTTTTGTGATTTACTAATGATTTTGAGAAATTTTTCATACCTGTATTGCCTATTTGGATTTTTTCTTTTGTGAAGTGCTTATTTTATTCACTGTTTTGCTCACTTTTCTGTTGAATTCCTTGCCTTTTTCTTATTGATTTGTAGGAGTTTTTATACATTCTGGATTTAACTCCTTTCTCAATCATAGGCTTTTCTGTTTTTGTTCTTCAGAGACAGTTTTTGTTTCTTGTAAACATGAATCCTGACTAATTCCAAATATAATAAGCTAAATATGAAGTTAGCTTACGTTCAGTGGATAACTAGCAAGAAACAAATACATATATACTTAGAAAATTGTGAAAGGAAACCTACAAAGAATATAATGATAGTAATTGTAATTTATATAGTGGGATAGTAGATGATTGCTTTCTTCTTTCTGTCATTTC
Organism: Crocuta crocuta; assembly: GCF_008692635.1. NCBI lineage: Eukaryota > Metazoa > Chordata > Mammalia > Carnivora > Hyaenidae > Crocuta > Crocuta crocuta. The sequence continues at coordinate 150,856 of NW_027528623.1, forward strand.
AAATATTTTAATAATGAGCATGTCTTTGTCTAAAACTATTGATGGGACTACCGAAGGTATAGAAATGGGCTGAATTCTTGTTGACTCCATACCATTCCTTTGAAAGTATTTTGTGGATAAACCTATAGAGGTAACCAGCATATTTTAAAATTTGTCCATTTCTGCAAAAGAAGAAGAAGAAGAAGAAGAAGAAGAAGAAGAAGAATGGTGGGGGAATGGCTGGCTAATGAAGGGTTCTGGTTATGTGGTTTCTAATTATTTTCGTTGTTTCTACTTTAGGATATTTATTTTCCAAGTTTATGGTTCCAAACACAAATTACCATTTATTTAGTTAGGAATGTGTATTTCAACTGGAACAGGAATATTTTGCAATGAATATGAATGCATAAGGCATCTTTTTTCCTCTCGTTTTTATTGCAATAGCTGTGTTTCTACCCATTCATTTTATAAATACTTTGTACTTTACCCAACAAATGATATTTTTCAGTCCTTCTATAACATCCAGAGATACTTTAAAAATATATGTTATTTTGGGGCTTGCTATCAGGATACTTATCATATTGTGTAGTTCAAAAAGGCAAACAAAATATAAGAAGAGTTCCACATGGAGTCACACATTTTGAAGAGCAATGCACTGTGATGTGAAAAATGTTGAAAGTAGATAAATCCCATATATTAGACAGAATAATGCATGAGCAGATAGTTATAAGCACAAATATGCTTTGAGAAATCCTATGGAAGAGGGATATTTGTAGACATCATTACAGAATCTTTCAAATAAATTAGCAGACATCATTATTGCTTCTTCAAGTGTTAGCCTTTATAGAAAGAATAATACCATTATTATTATTATAACACCATTAAGTACAAAGTTAAAAATTTATGGTAATCAAGTATTTTTCCATTTTTGTTGCTATGTGGAAGTCAGCACAAATAGGGGCGCCTGGGTGGCTTAGTCGGTTAGGCGTCCGACTTTCGCTTAGGTNGGCTGTGAAAGAAGAAACTGAATATGCATGGACGATGTCTGTCTTGTACATCACTGTATCAACAGTACTGAACAGAGTTCCTTATACATAGAATGAGATAAATATCTGTTTATTGAATGAAAAGATAACTTCTTGGTTCTATGATCCTTCTTACTGGATTCTATGTTAAATACTGAAAAGTGAGTATCATTTTTGACACTTGCTTGCTACAAAAAAGGTACTAAACCAGACTATAATACAACTAGTGGGATCTAGGGACAATTAAATATCAAAATAGGCACGTGTGTTGTACAATAAGATTCTGGTTAATGATTTCATTACTTTTTATAATGTACTTTGATTAAAAATAACTGGG
>NW_027528623.1:152306-162406 GCF_008692635.1 Crocuta crocuta
TGGATCTACCTAGAGATATGGATTTGTCAAATCTAGGTTATTTTTCATAGACAAATACTGTTTATGTCACTGGTCCATGGAAGAGGATCAAAAGAATAAGGGGGAGCCCAGGTGGCTCAGGTTGGTTACTCAGGTCATGATCTCACAGTTCATGGTTTCAAGCACCACCTCGGGCTCTGTGCTGATAGCTTGGAGTCTATAGCCTGCCTCGGATTCTATGTATCCTTCTCTCTCTGCCCCTCCCCTGCTTGTGTTCTGTCTCTCAAAACTAAATATACGTTAAAATTGTTTTTTAAATTAAAAAAAGGAATAAGGCATAAAAGGAAAAAAGGCTTCTTTTCCTCAAACATAATGATTATGAGTATGACATTTGCTGCTGAAAAACACAGAGTTGTAATGGTCCTGGGTAGTCCTAATGTTTGGACACTTGGCAGAAAAGATCTGTAGAGAGCTTATTTTTTCTGCAAGGTTGTAGACTACAAAAATAATAGTTATAACTAGGTCTACTAACATATTATCATAACACTTGCACTGAAATGAGTCTGAGACAATGGTTTCTCCTGAAAATAATTTGTGAAATCAAAAACACTTACTGGCTCTGTTTCTAGAATTGGAGAGGGTGGGAAAGGAGAGAGGAAACTTTCCTGAATTGCTCTTACTCAACCAACCTGATCTCTTGCAACAATAATTTATTTGACTTGGGGCTGGAGAATATTACTTAATGAGATGAGAGCAGAGAATAGATTAAATTTAATTGCTGTGTATGCCACAACTGTTTTGTGTAAATAAGGAAATAAAATTCAACATCATATAAAAGCTACTCCAATCCCTTCAGATTAAGTAATAAATTAAAAAGTACTTAAGGAAAGTAATGCTCAAATTTCATGTTATCCTCACAGTGCCAAGCCAGACATTGCCATGTTAGCCAAATTTGTGTATAATAGAAAAAGTCTTAAAAGTGTCATTATAAAAGGATAGATTACATTTTTTCAATCACCTCTAATTAGTTTCATGTTTGTTCAGAGCCAATTTAGTCTCCTTGATCCTCCTTAGGCAACAGGTAAACAGAATGATTTCAAAGTGGATTAAAATTAGAATCCTTTTCTCTCTTGACTTAGCACAATATTTCACAAAATTACATTTGGAATTACCCCCACAGATGGATTTCTGTGTGTAAATTAATAGTGGGATTAAAACTGAAAAATTCAAGCAGACTTAAGTTACAGTGAATTGAACAGAGAAGAGACAGGAGAAACATTACAAGTTCCACTTTTCAAATTCATTCATTTATTTATGCATCAAGTATTTACAAAGTACCTACTAAGAGCCATATGTTGAGATTATACTGGTAAATAAGGTAGATAACAAGTCAATATATAAATAAATCAATAATGTAACCAGGTAGTGGCAAGTATAATGAAAGAACTAAACGGGGTGATGGGATAGTGACTGGCAGTCTCTTTCTCAGGTTATGGTGCTAAATTACAAAAAGTGATGAGGAAAGGACTCTCTGAGATGATAGTACTTGAGCCATGTTCTTCATAGTTAGGATATTCATAGTTAGGAGCCAATGTTAAGGAAGAGCATTACTGACAGTGAAAACAGACAATGCATTTGTGTGGCGAATGTGATAACCACTACACTATGGAAACAACAGACAATGCATTTATAATGAGGTGGGATGATTGTGAGCTTAGTTGTTTGAAGAAAATAGAGATTATAGTTGAAGTTTCTGGCCCAAAGAGGAAAGTGATCTCAGATGTATTGGAGAGATAAGCAGGGCCAAATCATGTAGTGCCTACAGAGCTTCATTAGCAGTTTCATTTTATTCTCTATGCGATAGGAAACATAATCATTTTGAGTTAGTGAAGAGCATAGCACGATTTGATTATATTTACCCTGAGTACTGTATGAGAATGTGAGTAAGGGAGGGAGGCCAGACTGAATGGAGATAAGTCAATTATGAGGGCATTATAGAAATTCAGATGAAAGATTACAGTGTCTTAAACTAGAGTAATTGCAGTGGAGGACACTCATCTAAAGTCTACTTCATGCTGTAACATAGAAAAAGTGCTGTATCTACTCAATTGAGATGAACTATATCTTCCTTCCAGAAGAAAAATCTATAAATTCACAATGGAAACAATATAGTTTATGATATGTGAGCAAAATCACATTTTATCTCTTTTTCATTAATTATCTTTATTAGGAAAATTAGCCTAAGATTGAAATAATTTTACTGTGAGGAAAATCCTCAGTTTCCTCAACATTTTCATGATCTACCTCATTTTCAGTTGTCACAAGAGTGGGCTAGAGAGGGTGTTCTTACAGGCATCTAATAGATACAGGCTAGGGATGTTGCTAAACATCCTACAATGCACAAGAAAAAGAAGTGTCTAGCCCAAAATGTCAATAGTGCTGAGACCGAGAAACTCTGATTTACCTTTAGTTTTGCGGGGATTTAATTCTGGCTCTGGTTTGAGGACACCCCTGAAGCCTTTTTGGGTGGTGGTTTCATTTTTTATTTATTTTCCAACACCACTCATAATATTGAGCCTAGAGTGATGTTGATGTCATACTTATTCTTCATTGCAGCTTTCAGACCATTTTTCTCTCTATCTTATCCCTAAAATATCTCCCAGTTTTGAATCCCATGTTGTTAGCTACAGGTAGCTGGATCACCTGCCACTGTTTTCCTTCTTCTCATGAGTTATCTTGAAGAATTTAGTTCCTGGCACACTGACATGTTCTCTAATACTACTCCTGTAATTGTTCTCAACAATTTCAACGTACGTGTGTGGGATTGTTCCAATATCATAGTTTCTAAGTTCCTTAAATTCCTGTCCTTCAATGATCTTGATGTTAACCTTATGTCATCCACTTGCTCTCGTGGTCATATCCCAGATTCCATCATTACCAGGAATTGCTATCCCTACCTAATCTCAATTCTATGCAACCTATTCTCTCATCAGTTTTTCATAACTTTTCAGATTACTGTTTCTTGTATTCTATCTGCAACAACCCTTTGCTCTCACCTGGGCCTGAAATTCATAACTTTCCAACGTGTTTTAGTCCTTTATACCCCCAGTTTCTTTTTATACTGCTTAAATTTTATGTTCAGACATTATAATCTGTTGGTTCTCACACCCAATTCCAATGTGTATGTGTGGTTTCCCTACACCAATAAGCAATTCTTAGGATATTGGCTGAGTGTCCTGCAATTCAACTCAGTTCTGTCACTATCCACCCAGAGATAGCATCAGATTTTACAGGTTAAGAGCTCAGTTCCACAACACTGCCCTCTATTTCAGATATCAATCATAAGTCCAGGTTGTTACTTGTGCTTCTACTGACCTGCTACAAGTTGGAGATTCCCACAAACCCTTCTTGGGTTTGATTACTTTGCTAGACTGTCTCACAGAACTCAGAAGCATTTTACTTACTAGATCCCATTTATTATAAAAGGATATATAACTGGGAACATTCAGATAAAAGAAATGCATAGAGTGAGGTATGGGGAAGGTGCATGAAATTTCCATGCCTTCTGCAGACACCAACATGTGTTCACCAACCTGGAAACTATCCAAACTCTGTCCTTTTGGGGTTTTTATGGAGGCTTCATTACATAGGCATGATTATTAAATCATTGGCCATTGGTGTTCACTTCAACCTCCAACCCTTCCCCCCTCCCTGGAGATCATGGAGTCGGGCTGAAAGTTCCAATCCTCTAATCACATGGTTGGCTCCCATGACAACCAGCTCCCATCATTAGGTGCTTTCCAAAAGTCACCTCATTAACATAAACTCAGTTGTGGTGGAAAGGGACTTGCTATGAATAATAAGACCTCCATTTCACCTTTATAACTGAACCAATTTCAGGACCTGAGACAAGAGACCAAATGTTATGACAAAAGATGTTCCTATTACTCTTATCACTCAGTAAATTCCAAAGATCTTGAAAGCTGTGAGACAGGAACCTTGGGAGAAGACCAAATATATATAAGAAATATATTTTGGTCATCCAAATGACAGTATTGCATAATCACATCCTTGTATTCATCCTCAGTTCTCTTTCTCCTTTTTCACTTCATCACACTTGGCAAAATACAAACCTGAATAATTATAATTTTCCACTTACTCTATAACAGCACTCATGTAACTGAATACAGCTGGAAGAAAACCCACAACTGTTCCTGCTTTGAATTCATAATTGCTAACTTTAAGTGGGCCTAGCATGATCCTTGGCAACTGTCCTTCAATTTCCCTAGGGTATTTGCTCTCTTTTGAACTCCAGTATCATATTCAAATAGATAATAGCAATTCCATTTGGATGTCTAAGGAGCATATCAAGCTTAATACTATCAAAACTGGGCTTTTGCTATCCCCCTCACCCTCAATGACTTGTTCCTCCTGCAGACTCACCATTTAAATCAACGGCAATTGAATCCTTTCAGTTGCTCAAATGGCTTTAGAAATTGTAAACTGTTTCTTAAGAGAAGAAATTAATGAGATACTATGAACAGAAAACTGGGATGTGCTTGGCTGTACACACACACAAAAATGTGCTTATGGAGTCCAGTTATAACGATATTGAAACATACAGCACGATTTCCATTCCTAAATTAAAAAAAATTTTAATGTTTATTTATTTTTGAGAGAGACAGAGTGTGAGCAGGGAAGGGGCAGAGAGAGAAGGAGACACAGAATCTGAAGCAGGTTCCAGGCTCTGAGCTGTCAGCACAGAGCCCGACATGGGGCCCAAACCCACAAACTGTGAGATCATGACCTGAGCGGAAGTCAGATGCTTAACCGACTGAGCCACCCAGGAGCCCCTCCATTCCTAAATTTAATCATGGTTTTATACAGTAAACTGATCAATTGTAAGCCTGATCTTAATGGTTGATAAATTCCATTTTGCTATTGTAAATAAAAACTTTTTAATAAGGCAATACAATTAACATAAGATTACTTTTCATTTGATTTAAAAGTGAATCAGATTATTTTTCAAAAAGAAGAAGTCACATTTTGTACAAAATCTGTTGAATAACTAGTGTCAGTTGATACCACATTTTAATAGGGCCTAATATTCCATTTGAGACAAATGAAATAGTGGGAAAAAAACTATAGGGATGTAATAGTAACTATTGCTTCCATCACCACCCCCAATTATGTATTCTCCAAAGATTCTTTCCTTTGGGTTTAGGAGATTTAAGTTGCTCTGAAATAACTGAGCAATAAACTATTTTGTCTGTTCTTGTTCTAGCTTCAGGCAGTTTCTGCCAGACTGTGAGAAACCTGAGAATTGTAACAGTGTCTTTTTCATGTCATGATCTAGTATTTAGCATAATACCTGGAATAGAATGTATACTCAATAACTGTTGATGGCTAATTTTTATTTATTTTATTTATCTGAGGCCAATTTACTACCTGTATGGTTCCAATAATACCTGCTTCTTTGCTTAACTTTTATAAACCAACTATTGTACATAGCCTTTCTTAGGGTTAAGTGGCATCAATGAAAAGTACCTTTATTGCAGCACTTTGTCTTGTCTCCATTCTGCTAACAGTTCCCAAAGACTCTTCACTTTTTCTTGTTTTAAAAAGCCTATTGTCCCTACTGGGATTTCCAATAAGCATATCTGGCATTTAGACCATGGGAAATATGCAGATACAAATGCAAACCCATGACATTTATAGTTCAAGCAACCAGCTCCTCTTATCTTGTAATGTTCACTATTGTGACTGTAAGATGTCAACAATGTTTTTTTAGAATTCTTCTTTAACAATATGAATGTTTTTATAAAGCCTATAACATTAATAAGGATAATATATATAATTTACACCATAAAGTGAAGAAAAGGACCACCTTCCCAGAATCAATCCCCTTTTTGTTCTCTCCCAAGTTAGGAAGGTGTGTGAGGTTGAGCGAATGGGAAGGGAGTTTTTCCATCTATATAAGGAACAAGAAACAGGAATGAACTTAAGCTATTCAATTTCACAAACTGCTTTCTTTGTCTTAATAGAAGCTATGTCCAAAGCATGGTGAATGAGGATTGCAAGTGGTGATAAGAATAGGAGAATGGAGAAGTTTTGATTGTCATGGGGGCTGGACCCCAGAGGTGTTAGAACTTGAGGTACCCCAATTCTAGCTTGCTCTAGCCTTCCACGTAGGGGAAGGGAAATATTCCCTCTAGGCCCCTCTAGCCTACTTGTCTCACTTGATGGGGTGAGGGCAAAACAAAACTGAGAAACACTTGTGAAGATCATAGCTCAGGGGCAGAGGCTAACTAAAAGACTGACTAATCATACAACTATAGAAAACTTCCCGTCCCCTCCCCACGACTTGATACCACATCAACAACACTCCTTATTAGTAGTAGAGAACAATGGAAACAACTATACCTCTAAAACAATGTTTAAGAGATATCTAAAGAAACCCTACAATAAGAGGAGAGACAAAAACAAAGACACTAGTGGAAACTTTAGCTTTTGACACCTATAGCTAGAACAAACAGTAAACACAGCCCTACTTCTATCCAGATAAACATAAAACTCCATGTTATTTACTTAAAAGTTTATATTATTTCACACTAATATGAGGTATTTTTTATTTCAGTTCCTTTTTTATAGTATATCATATCCAACATGTAACAAAAATTAAAGGCATATTAAAAACAAAACAAAAAATAAACAATTTGAAGAGAAAGAGCAAGCATTACAACCAGACTCAGATATGGCAGAGATCTGGGAATGATTAGACTGGGAACTAAAATAAAAAACAACAACATTGATTAACATGCTTGGGGTGCTAATGAAGAAAGTAAATAACATACAAGAGCAGATGGGTAATGTAAGCAGAGTCAGAAAGACTAAGACACATTTCAAAATAAATGCTAGAAAAAATAACACCGATAATGAAAATGAAAAGGCTTTTTTGGTGGGCTCATTAATAGACTGGACACAGCTGAGGAAAAATCAGTGATCTTGAAGAAACATCAATAGAAATATAGAGACAAAAATGAGGGGTGCCTGGATGGCTCAGTAGGTTAAGCATCCGATTTTGGCTTAGGTCATGATCTCATGGTTGTGAGAGTGAGTTCCGCATCAGGCTCCACATTGTGCATGGAGCCTGCTTGGGATTCTTTCTCTCCCTCTCTCTCTGCCCTCGCCCCAACTCGTGTGCTTTCTCTCTCTCTCTCTCTCAAAAATAAATAAAAATAAACATTAAAGAATAGAAAATGAATGAAAAAGAAAATAACATGCAAGAACTGTGGACAAATACAAAAGGTGTAATATATGCATAAGGAGACTATCAGATAAAGAGAAGAAAATAAAAGATTTAAAGCAATAATGACAGAGAATTTTCCAAAATTGATGATAGAAACCAAATCACAAATCCAGAAAGCTGGAGAACAGAATAAAAAACCAAAAAATCTGCACTTAGGAATATCATATATACAAACTACGGAAAATCAAAAACGACTCTTAAAAGCATCCAGAGGTGGAGAGAAGCATCTTACATGAAAAGGAAAAAGGATAAGAGTTACACCAAACTCTTCAGAAACCTTGCATGCAAGCAGAACATGGAGTGAAATATTTAAAGTATTTTTAAAGAATAAATTTTATACGTAGAGTTATCCTTCAAAACTGAAAGAAAAGTAGGAAAAATATCTGACTTTCTTAGACAAAAAAATTGAAGAATTTTTTTGCCAGAGGATCTGCCTTGAAAGAAATGTTAAAAAAAATTTTTTTGAGAGACGATAATATAGGCCAGAAACGTAAATCTGCATAAAGAAAGAAAAAGCATTAGAGAAGGAATTAAAGTAAAATAAACTCTGTTAGTTTTAACTGATATAACAACTAATAATTTCTTAAAATAATAAAACCAACAACGTATTTTGTACTTATAGTTTGTAGATAAGTGAAATTAATGAGAGTAATGTTATAAGGGACAAGAGAAAGAAATTGGGAATAAAGGTATTTGTGCTACTTAAGAAGTGATATAGTGTTATTTGAAAGAGAACTTAGATTAGTTGTAAACGTACATTGCAAGTATGAGGGCCACCACTAAAAAAAGTGGGAGGCATATGCTTCCATTTATGAAATGAATAGGTTATGAGGATGAAAGTTACAGCATAAAAGATAAAGTCAATAGTATTGTAATATTCTTGTATGTTGACAAATGGTAACTACACTTGTAGTGAGCATTGCATAATGTATAGAGTTGTCAAATCACTATGTTGTACGTCTGAAACTTAACATTGTGTGTCAACTACAGTTACATAAAATAAAAATAAAATTACTGAATTGAAAAAATATTAAAAATGTATAAATTATATGTTAAGAGAGGAGAACAAATTGAATCATGCAAAATAATTCAAACCATAAAAGTCAGAAAAAGAGTGGAAGACAAAAAAAGAAAAAAAAAAGAAACAAAGAACAATGAATAGAAAAAGTAAAAAAGAATAGCACATATGGTGGATGTTAATCTAACCACATAAACAATCACTTTAAATATAAATGGTTTAAATAAACCAAAACTGCAAAAACTGATAAAAAAAGAAGTAGATGTATCTACTATTGAAGCTGGAGACCTCAACATACCTCTACCTGTACCTGACAGATCCTGCATGCAGAAAACCAGTAAGGACATAGTTGAATTGAACACCATCAATCAACTGATTATATTTGACATTTATAGAAAACTATATTCAAAATTAGCAGAATACATATTCTAGTCAAACTCACACAGAGTATTCACCAGCACAGACCATATTCTATCCATGAAACACACCTTGACAAATTTAAAAGTTTAGAAATCATACAAGGTGTGCTCTTAGATTACAAGGGAATTAAACTAGCAATCAAAAACAAAAATATAGGTAGAAAACCCTGAAATACCGTAATTAAAACAACACACTTTTAAATAACCTTGACATTTTATGCCATAAAATTCATATTCATCCATTGTAGTTGAAAATTCCATTCACTAAGGGACATAATTTGTTTCCCAAATAATCTACACTTGATGAATATTCATTAGAGTATGTTGCTCACACCATCCCTTGAACTAACTCTATCATAGCATCCATTTTTGGAGATGAGCAAGAGAAAAACTTTTTTTTCAATTTTTCTAAATGTAATTTTATTTCTTCAGCATTGAACCCTAAGTTTCCAAGATGGTCAAGTTGTGATTTTCTTATCACCTGGAATCAACACATGAAATAGTAGCCACTGGCTGCTCAATAACTTCTCAAATTATATTTCTCATGTCATATAAGTCTCAGTGATTTCACATGGGTAAGAAAAGCCTATTTTTTTCACTGGTAATTAGTGTCTTCACCAAATCCCTTCTGGATGTCTTCAGCTCTATCCTTGATGGCCGCCAGAGCACTATCCAGTTCACCTTTACCTGGGGACCTTTGTCTCCCCATATATTTTCCTTGTTCTATAACAGTTTCCACAATATGGTTGGATTTTTGCTGATGGTGCTGCTATTGTCAGTTAGTATAGTATTAAAGGTTGGAGTTCTGCTTGAGAACTTCAAGTTGAGAATTGTGGGGATATTGTTAAGATTCTTTCAAATCTGAACTCTTTTATTCTTTCATACTTTATAAATAGAGGATTAAAAGTGGGAAACTAGAGAAAAAGACACAGGCCTTTCACTGAGTTTAATTATTTAACTCTTCCTGAGTAGCTGCAATATGTCAGGCACTATTCTAGGTACTTTACAACATTTGGGCTGAAGCACTCAGATAATGTTTAACTGTAAATAAATAATGAGAATTCCTCAACAAAGAAATAAATGAAGGAAAATCATGAGATCAATTTCTCTAGAAATTATTTCAATGACAACACTCATCTGTCTAAACTGTTTTAGAAATAGTCTCACCTGAAGGCAAGAAGTTCGACCAGACAAGTTCTCAAGACATCCTGCAGCCCCAAATCCATAATCTTCCAATAAAATAGACATCTATCTGAATGTGTGATTCATGTGGGTTAGAGAAGAGGAAGAAACATTGCCATACCAATTTAGAGAAAATAAAATTGTTTTGATACATTTATTCTCCTTTCATTTAATTTTTTCCCTGCAGACCCTT
>NW_027528623.1:162418-166168 GCF_008692635.1 Crocuta crocuta
TTAGTCTGTGGCAAAAATAATATTAACTTTAGATGTGTATCTACTAATAATTACATTGATTCTATTTATAATCTGTCATTATGTAGTTTTGACCTTTGTGCAGTACCATGATATATTATATCCAAAAGAACTTGTTATAAAGTATGATTCCCACTAGCTCTCTAGAATTGCTAAAAAATAGTGTTTGTTTTTACCCTTCATCTGTATATTACTTTTCATTTAATATTAATTCTTTCAAGACAGAAACAGAACATGTAATTTCAATAATTTAAGCCTAAATGATAAGTGTACATTGCATCTGACTCTGATTTTTCATATAGATTTGACATTGGTTTGTCACTTATGCTGTATTTCCACCCAGACTTATCANCTTTTTTTTTTTTTATCTTTTTAGCAAATGACTGACACATATGAAATTTCTGTTTTATTGGGGTTTTTTAAAATGTATTTTTATTTTGAGAGAGAGGGAGAGAAAGAGCACATGCAAGCAGGAGAGGGGCAGAGAAAGAGGAGAGAGAGAATCCCATACAGTTTCCGTGCTGTCAGTGCAGAGCTTGACTGGGGGATCAGTTTCATGAACCATGAGATCATCCATCACTTGAGCCAAAATTAAGAGTCATATGCTCAACTGACTGAGCCACCCAGGCACTCCTGAAATTTCTATTTTAAAATGACTGCTGAATTCTTACTGTTTCAGATTTCTAAACAAAAAATTTCTTAATATAGGCAAATTACACGTAATGTTGAACTTTCTTTTATTCAAAAATATTACCCAATCTCTCCTAAAAATAATAACACAAACTATAGCATTATTGGTTTACAACCTTGAAAGTTTCCTGGGTAAAATCTGACAGTGGCCACTACACTCTGAAGGCAAAGAGAGATGGAAGAAAAAGGCAGACCACTCCAGATTGGTAGGTGGCAGGTTTAATAAGCAAAGGAACTTATATACAAGACTTGTCTTGATGGCCACAAGACAAGAAGATCTCTGCAGCTGTCGCCAGAATCTTATGAGTTTATATAGTGGCCTTAATCGGGTTCTGTCATGTTTACCATTCAGATAGTCTCAACAACACCTTACTCTGTCTCCTTGAAACAGCTCCTAATAGTGTGGGAATGTTCGGTGTGTGTCCATCCAAGGACAGAGGAGAGGGTGAGAAGCCTTCAATTCCTGTGTCCAGCTCACAGTTCAACAGGCAGCATATTCTTTAAATGACCTCTTCCAACAAGCATCAAAACACAAACACATATACACACAAAACACATTTTTGTGTGTTCTGTGTTACTGTATTTCTTTTATTCATTAATAGAGTATATGATTTAATTTAATGTATTATAATCCTTTTGTCAATAAAATCAACTATAAGGGGAAAACATTGAAATATAAGGAAACAAGATAAGTGATGTATTTCATAGGTTAAATAAAATAAATATTGAAACATAAAATATACAGTATAAAGGACTGGTACAATAAAGATAGTTAGCACCTAATTTGAAAATAAATACATTGGAAATAAAATAATGATTAGAAAATATCAATACTATAAAATGCAAATATTGGCTTTTTATTAAAAGGAACAATCCATTTAGATACTCTGACCATACATTGATATAGTCTCTGTTCAATTTAACTAATAATTTTGAATAATTATAATGTTGCAGGTTCTGTGCTAAATAACAAAGACACAAAGATTACTTAACAGGTTAAAAGTTAGTTAAGAGAAGGAACCAGAATCAATGAATTGCTAAGCATCTCCATAGTTATCATACAATATGCCTTATACTGAGCTTTTACTCTGCATTTTTCACTTTTTCACATTTATTCATCACAACCTTATGAGGCAGTTATGTTTATTATGCTTGTTTTACAGATGAGGATACTGAGGCTTAGAGAGATCAAAAAATAATTCTCAAGGTAAAAAACAGACCAAAACTGAGTCTGTCTGAATCCATGTTGCAATTTGGCATAGTACAGTACCTGATATATAGAAAACATTCTCTAAGTATTAACAATTTTTACCATGCTTATTATTGTTACTCTTATTGTCTTATTATGTTAGGTATTAGAAAATATTAAAAACTTCCATAATAGTAAATAATGTAAATACAGATTTTTGCAAAAGATTTCTCTGTAGAATGTTGACTTTGTTGTTTTTTTTCTTATTTATGTATAAACTATTAAGGAGGCTTATTGAATAAAAAATTAAAATAAAATTTGAAATATCTGATGACTTGCATGGGGCTTTGAAATAGATTGAAAAGTGACAAATATATTAGTCTACTACCCAGCTTGGCAAGTTTTAAGTATTATTATCAGTATTGTCAATATTGACATTATTATATAACTTGAAATAACAACTTATTTTGGTACTTTGTAACTAACATTTATACTTGGCAACATGAAAAAATGAAGAATGGCCTAATCAGTATATCAGTTTATTAAGTATTGAAAGTTTATTTTCACATTTGTTGTTATGAAATGTTGAAACTATTACACAAAGTACAAGGTAAAGTGAAGTNAAAAATAATCCAATATTTAGATATATTTTGTCATTTTAAAATTATTATTATTATAATTATTTTAATATAGAGAACTTAAAATGTGCTCTTTTTTCAATTGTTATTATGTATTTCTCACTGCTAACATATTTCTGTGATTCATGCCATATTATTAAAGGGAATTTAGAAATATGGGGAGGAAATTTAAACCTTTTTGTCCCTAAAAGAGCTCTTAGCCAAGTTTTGGAGTTCACTTGTTCGTTAATGGTAAACTCCTCCATCACCATGTAGAATAAGAAATCACTGGCAGTGACAACACTCCATTCAGTAATTTGAAACTGTTGCCTTCCAGTTGGGCTGATGTGATTAATTAACTGATCAGCAAGCTCAGCTGTCTGATGAACAGTAGCTGTGTGGCACTGAATCTCAAGGAGAACTTGAACTTTTAGAGGATCTTATACTGNCTTTATTGATGAGGCTCACTTACACTCTTCTTAGTAACTGTTCATTACTCTTATTTGCAGTTTACTATACTAAAATAATAAAAACAATATTTTTAAAAGGTATAAAACATTAGGTTATATACTTGTTATTAAATGCTAGCCTGAAAACCAATGCAAAATGTCACCTGATAATTTGTTGACAATAAAGATATGTTGACCCCAGATCCCAGATGTTTTGATTCAGCTAGGTGAAATTAGAGGCATGAAATTTGTTTTGAAAATCACCTCAGAAGATTTATATTATTTTATTTTTTATACAATTTTTTTAACGTTTATTCATTTTTGAGAGACAGAGACAGAACACAAGTGGGGAAGAGGCACAGAGCGAGAAAGGAGGACAGGGGATCAAAAGCAGGCATCAAACCANAACTCACAATCCACCAGATCATAACCTGAGCTGAAGTTGGCTGCCTAGGCGCCCCTCATCTCAGGGGATTTATATGGATACCTAGCTTTGTAAGCATAAAGAAACTTAGTGATGATTTAAGTTTCTTTGAGTAATGGCATATTGTGATTTAAAATCTATTTTTGTTTGTTTGTATCTGTACTTTTATTAAGAATTTATTGAAAAGGGGATGGCTGGCTGTCTCAGTCAGTAGAGCATGTGACTTGATCTCAGGATCATGAGTTTGAGCCCCATTTTAGGTACAGAGTTTACTAAAAAATTAAATTATAATTAAAATTAAAAAATGAATCTACTGAAACTTCAACAATTTGTCCTATTCAGAGGTTCCATTTGATATATCAA
>NW_027528623.1:166398-170863 GCF_008692635.1 Crocuta crocuta
ATATATCAATCATAATTGAAATAATACTAATATTCCAAAAATTCTAAGGAATTTACTGTCAGCAACATGATTATTTATCTATTCAGAAGGTAATTATCTATATGTAAAACATCTCATACCTTGGTTAAAACTCCATTTAAACACAAGAACAGAAATAAATGCCACAATGCATGAAGCAAATGTTCTAATATAATATCTCCCTTATAGTGTATCTGAGTCATTTTAAGGAGAGAACATAGTTGGTATTATCCATAGTATCAACTCTATTGAAGAAGCAGTTCCAATAGAACATAATTCCTCTTTAATAATACCATAATAGTAGGAAACTTCAACACCCCCACTTACAGCAATGGACAGATCATCTATATAGAAAATCAACAAGGAACAATGGCTTTGAATGACACGCTAACCGGATGCACTTAACAGATACATTCAAAACATTTCATCTGAAAGCAACGAAATAAACATTCTTCTCCTGTGCGCATAGAACGTTTTCCAGAATGGACCACATACTGGGACACAAATCAGCCCTCAACAAGTACAAAGAGACCAAGATCATACTGTGCATATTTTCAGACCACAACGCTATGAAACTCGAAATCAACCACAAGAAAAAAATTGGAAAGATAACAAATACGTGGAGACTAATGAACATCCTACTAAAGAATGAATGGGCTAACCAAAAAGTTAAGGAGGAAATTAAAAAAGTACATGGAAGCCAACGAAAATGATAACACCACAGCCCAGAACCTCTGGGACACAGCAAAGGCAGTCACAAGAGGGAAGTATATACCAATCCAGGCCTTCCTAAAGAAGGAAGAAAGGTCTCAGTTCTTACATCTCAAAGAACTGGGAAAAGAACAGCAAATAAAACCCAAACCAGCAGAAGACAGGAAATAATAAAGATTAGAGCAGAAATCTCTATGGGGCGCTTGGGTGGCTCAGTCGGGTAAGTGTCCAACTTTGGCTCAGGTCATGATCTCACAGTTCGTGGGTTCAAGGCCCGTGTCAGGTTCTGTGTTGAACGCCTGCTCAGAGCCTGGAGCCTGCTTAGGATTCTGTGTCTCTTTCTCTCTCTGCCCCTCCTCCGTTCACTCTCTGTCTCACTCTGTCTCTCAAAAATAAATAAATGTAAGAACGAAGTTAAAAAAATTCTTAATAAAAAGAAATCAATGCTATGAAAACAAACAAACAAACAAACAAACAAAAAACAGTAGAACAGATCAATGAAACCGGAACCTGGTTCTTTGAAAGAATTAACAAAATTGATAAACTCCTTGCCACTTTGATCAAAAAGTAAGAGGAAAAGAACCAAAAATAAAACCAAGAATGAAAGAGGAGAGATCACGACCAACACAGCAGAAATAAAAACAACAATAAGAGAATATTATGAGCAATTATACATCAATGAAATGGGCAATCTGGAAGAAATGGACAAATTCATAGAAACATATAAACTCTCAAAACTGAAACAGGAAGAAATGAAAAATTTGAACAGATGCATAATCAGTAAAGAAATCAAATTAGTAATCAAAAAACAAAAATCAAAAAACAAGTGTACAGGGCCAGATGGGTTTCCAGGGGGAATTCTACCAAACATTTAAGAAAGAGTTAACAACTATTCTCTTGAAGCTGTTCCAAAAAATAGAAATGGATGGAAAACTCCCAAACTTTTACTATGAAATCAGCACTACCTTGATTCCAAAACCAAAGACCCCACTAAAAAAGAGAACTATAGACCAATGTCCCAGATGAACATGGATGCAAACATCCTCAACAAGATACTAGCTGACAAGATCCAACAATATATCAAAAAATTATTCACCACGACCAAGTGGGATTTATATTTGGGATGCAGGGCTGGTTCAATATTTGCAAAACAATCAATGTGATTCATCACATGAGTAAAAGAAAGGACAAGAACCACATGACCCTCTCAACAGATGCAGAGAAAGCATTTGACAAAATACAGCGTCCTTTCTTGATAAAAACCCTTAAGAAAGTAGGGATAGGAAGATCATAGCTTGAGATCATAAAAGCCATGTATGAAAGACCCAATGCTAATATCATCCTCAATGGGGAAAAACTGAGAGCTTTCCCCCTAAGGTCAGGAACAAGACAGGGATGTACATTCTTGCCAGTTATTCAAAATAGTATTGGAAGTCTTAGCCTCTGCAATCAGACAACACAAAGAAATAAAAGGCATCCAAATCGGCCAGGAAGAAGTCAAACTTTCACTCTTCATAAATGACATGATAAACTATATGGAAAGCCCAAAAGATTCCACCAAAACACTGCTAGAACTGATCCAGGAACTGAGCAAAGTGGCAGGATATAAAATCAATGCACAGGAATCGATTGCATTCCTATACACCAACAATGAAGCAACAGAACAAGAAATCAAGGAATCAATCCCATTTACAATTGCCATAAAATACCTAGGAATAAACCCCATAAAATACCTAGGAATAAACATAAACAAAGAGGTGAAAAATCTATACATGTATACTATAGAAAGCTGATGAAGGAAATTGAAGAAGATTCACACACACACACACACACACACACACACACACAAAAGGAAAAATATTGCATGCTCCTGGATAGGAAGAACAAATATTGTCAAAATGTCAATACTACCCAAAGCAATCTACATATTCAATGCAATCCCTATCAAAATAACACCATCTTTCTTCACAGAGATAGAACAAACAATCCTAAAATTTGTATGGAACCAGAAAAGACCCCAAATAGACAAAGCAATCTTGAAAAAGAAAACCGAAGCAGGAGGCATCACAGTCATGGACTTTAAGCTGTACTACAAAGCTGTAATCATGAAGACAGTATGGTATTGGCACAAGAACAGACTCCCAGATCATCTGTTGGCCGCAGCAACTTCTTACTCAACACGTCTCCAGATGCAAAGGAAACAAAATCAAAAATAAACTATTAGGACCTCATCAAAATAAAAAGCTTTTGCACAGTGAAGGAAACAATCAGCAAAACTATAAGGCAACTGATGGAATGGGAGAAGATATTTGCAAACAACATATCAGTTAAAGGGTTGGTATCCAACATCTATAAAGAACTTATCAAACTCAACTTCCAAAAAAACAAATAATCCAGTGAAGAGATGGGCTAATGACATGAACAGACACTTCTCCACAGAAGACACCCAAATGGCCAACAGACACATGAAATGATGCTCAACATCACTCATTATCAAGGAAATACAAATCAAAACCACAATGAGATACCACACACCTGCCAGAATGACTAAAATCAACAAGTCAGGCAACAGCAGATGCTGGTGAGGATGTGGAGAAAGAGGATCTCTTTTGCACTGCTGATGAGAATGCAAAGTGGTGCAGCCACTCTGGAAAACAGTATGGAGATTCTTCAAAAAATTAAAAATAGAACTACCCTATGACCCAGCAATGGCACTACCAGGCATTTATCCAAGGGATACAGGTATGTTGTTTCAAAGGGATACATGCACCCCAATGTTTATAGCAGCACTATCAACAATAGCCAAATTATGGAAAGAGCCCAAATGTCCATTGATGGATGAATGGGTAAAGAAGATGTGGTATATATATATATACAATGGAGTATTACTCAGCAATCACAAAGAATAAAATCTTGCCATTTGCAACTACGTGGACAGAACTAGAGGGTATCATGCTAAATGAAATTAGTCAGTCAGAGAAAGATAAATATCATATGACATCAGTCACATGAGGACTTTAAGATACAAAATAGATGAACATAATGGAAGAGAAGTGAAAACAATATAAAAACAGGGAGGAGGACAAAAACATAAGAGACTCTTAAATATGGAGAACAAACAGAGGGTTATTGGAGGGGTTGTGGGAGGGGGATGGGTTAAATGGGTAAGGGACATTAAGGAATCTATTCTTGAAATCATTGTTGCACTATATGCTTACTAACTTCGATGTAAATTTAAAAAAATTAATAAATTTTTTTTTAAAACCTAATTCCTCTTAGCAATATAGACCTCCTTTAATAGGTCAGGTAACAATAATGCCCATTTCCCAAACCTTTAAACCCTACTCACCTCCAATATATATGAGGTAAAAGGTAAACACTTTTTAATTCAGTCTCATTTATATCCAAGGGTCAAGTAATAAGTTCTGAAAAAACAAGCATATAGATGGATTGGGATATGAATGGGATACCTGGAGATATGGCAACTTGCAATCTATTGTCCTTGTGGAAAAGGACAATAGAATCACAGAAATGCCAACCTGGGGCTCCTGGGTGGCTCAGTTGGTTGAGTGTCCAACTCTTGATTTCTGCTTAGGTCATGATCCCAAGGTCGTGGGATGGGGCCCTAGGAAGGGATATGCACAGAGCATGGAGCCTCCTGAAGATTCTTTCTCTTCTCCCTCTGCCTCTTTCCCATGCTTGCACTCTTTTTCTCTCTTTAAGATAAAATAGGTGC
>NW_027528623.1:170951-171905 GCF_008692635.1 Crocuta crocuta
AATTTCCAACTACAGCAAGCAATATGAAATGTCTTGTTATTTGAGAAAAGTAGACTCCTATACGACACAGTGTTATTTGGATCTTCTCTTGAAACCAAAAATGTTTCTACCTGGTATAATATCCAAACATCCCTAATTTAGCCTATTCAGTCATATAAGAAACAAAGTCATCTTGCTTCATTTAAAAAGGAAAAGCTTCTAGAGATTCTATTTCTGAAAAACTGATATACATAGTAAATATTAAAGTCTTTGGATTTTTAAATTGTTGCTCTTTATGGAATCTTTTCCACCAATGATTGCTGATCAGAACACAATTAAGGTCAGAACACAATATTCTCATAATACTTAGAATAATGTTCATGTATGCAGATTTTTTTATTAGCTTATCTATGTAATGAGATTCCCAATATTCACATAAAATCCATCTGTATTTATAATGCATGTTTTACTTTGGAGGTTTGAGCATCTAAAGGTGATTCCAAAGTTACCCAATGTGTGCATTGTTTGTTTTTAATCATTGGCCCCTGATACACTGAGATAAGTAATATAATCACTTATTTTTGCTGCAAATGCCTAGCTTATTGATTCCTTGGCATTAGTCAAACAGAGAGTGATGAGAAAATAGTTTTTATGCACTGACAGTAAGAATCTACTGACAGAAATAAAAAGTAAAAACATTGCAATTTCTCTTAATAAGTCATGATAGCCATGTACAGTGACATCTTTCTTTTCTTAAATTACTTGTGCTCCGATTTCATTCAGTTTCCCTTTTCTGTCCAATATTCAGAACAAGTAGCTATCTGATAAGTAGCATTTATATTCTTCAAGCTAGTTACTGGAACTGCAAGAAGACTATGTTAATATAGAGAACTGAATAAAAACAAAATGAATGGGCATGATTTCGTTTTTTCTTCTTTGTTTTTTGGTATCATGTAAAAATCTATTGAAGTGACT
>NW_027528623.1:171919-176010 GCF_008692635.1 Crocuta crocuta
TTTACTATAATGGAATTTCTTTTCCATATCTATAGAACTCACATGAGCTAAGTAATATTGAGAAGTCCCTTAGCATTTGTCAAATACCAAATATAATAATCTGTAAATGACATATTAATTTTTATGCATGAAGATAAGTTATAGCAAAGACAGTACGGTATTGGCACTAAAACAGACATATAGACCAATGGAATAGAATAGAGAACTCAGAATTGGACACAGAAATGTATGGCCAACTAATCTTCGACAAAGCAGGAAAGAGTATCCAATGGAAAAAAGACAGCCTTTTTGACAGATGGTGCTGGGAGAACTGGACAGCAACACGCAGAAGAATGAAACTAGATCATTTTCTCACACCATGCACAAAAATAAACTCAACATGGATAAAGGACCTGAATGAGAGACAGGAACCTATCAAAACCCTAGAGAAGAAAGCAGGAAACAACCTCCTTGACCTCCACCGCAGTAATTTCTTACTTGACACATCCCCAAAGGCCAGGGAATCAAGAGCAAAAACGAACTACTGGGGACCACATCAAGATCAAAAGCTTCTCCACAGCAAAGGAAATAATCAATAAAACTAATAGGCAACCGACACAATGGGAAAAGGTAGTTGCAAATGGCATATTAGATAAAGGGCTAGTATCCAAAATCTATAAGGAACTCACCAAAATCCACACCCGAAAAACAAATAATCCAGTGAAGAAATGTGCAGAAGACATGAACAGACACTTCTCCAAAGAGGACATCCAGATGGCCAGCAGACACATGAAACAATGCTCAACGTCCCTCATCATCAGGGAAATGCAGATCGAAACCATACTGAGATACCACCTCACACTGGTCAGACTGGCTAAAATGAAAAATCAGGAGACTCTAGATGCTGGTGAGGATATGGAGAAATGAGCACCCTCCTACACTGTTGGTGGGAATGTAAAGTGGTGTAGACCCTCTGGAGAACAGTGTGGAGGTTCCTCAAAACGAACAATAGAACTCCCCTAGGACCCAGCAATAGCACTGCTAGGGATTTATCCAAGGGATACAGGAGTGCTGATGCATAGGGGCACATGTACCCCAATGTTCATAGCAGCACGTTCAACAATAGCCAAAACATGGAAAGAGACTTTATGTCCATCAACTGATGAATGGATCAAGATGTGGTTTATGTATACAATGGAATACTACATGGCAATGAGAAAGAATGAAATTTGGCCGTTTGTAGCAACGTGGATGGAACATGAGGGTGTTTTGCTGAGAGAAATAAGTCAGGCAGAGAAGGACAGATACCATATATTTTCACTTATAGGAGGATTAGGAGAAACTTAACGGAGGACCATGGGGGAGGAGAAGGGGAAAAATAGCTGGGGAGAGGGAGGGAGGCAAACCATGAGAGACTCTTGGATACTGAGAACAAACTGAGGGCTGATGGGGATGGCAGAGAAGGGATTGGGGGTGATGAGCATGGAGGAGGGCACTTGTGTGGCTGATCACTGGGTGTTATATGGAAACCAACTCGACAATAAACTATGAAAGAAAAAATTGTATAAAAAATTAAAAAATAAAGTAAAATAANAGGCAGCGTGAGCAGGGGAGGGTCAGAGAGAGAGGGAGATACAGCATCTGAAGCAGGCTCCAGGCTCTGAGCTAGCTTTCAGCCCAAAACCTGACGCAGGGCTTGAACCCACGAACTGTGAGATCATCAACTGAGCTAAAGTTGGCTGCTTAACTGACTGAGCCACCCAGGCGCCCCCGGGCTAACATTTATAACAAGTATATAACCTAATGTTTTATACCTTTTAGAAATATTGTTTCAATTATTTTCAGTATAGTATACTGCAAATAAGAGTAATGAACAGGTACTAAGAAGAGTATAAGTGAGCCTCATCAGTAAAGTTGATTTGAAATGAAATAAATGAGGTTTTGAAGCCCCCTACAAATATGGTATTATGAATGAGTTTCTTTATGCTTGTGATTAACTGATTTATTTAATTTGTAACTCCACAGTTGGAGCATAAATGTTTACAATTGTTATGTCTTCTTGGTGAATAGACCCTTTGATTATGATATAATGCCCTTCTTAATCTTTTTAAAGTCTAGATTGATATAAGTATGGCTACTCTGGCTGTCTTTGGTCGACCATTAGCATGATAGATGGTTCTCCAAGCCCTTACTTTCTTTTTATCTTTTTAACCTTTTTTTCTTTACTTTCTGAGAGAGAGGGAGAGAGACAGCGTGAGAAGGGGAGGGTCAGAGAGAGAGGGAGACACAGAATCAGAAGCAGGCTCCAGGCTCTGAACTAGCTATTAGCACAGAGCCCAACACAGGGCTTGAACCCACGAACCGTGAGATCCTGACCTGAGCCAAACTCAGCTGCCCAACCGACTGAGCCACCCAGGCGCCCCTTCAAGCCCTTACTTTCAACCTGAAGGTGTCTTTAGGTCTAAAGTAGGCCTCTGGTAAACAGCATATATATGGATCTTGTTTTCTTATCCATTTGGTTACTCTATGTCTTTTGAATGGAGTCCATGTGGTTTAGCGTGAATACTGAAAGATATGAATACATTGTCACTACGTTTCTTGTAGAGTTGGAGTTTCTGGTGGTATTCTCCGGTCCTCTCTAGTCTTTGTTGCTATTGGTCTTTTTTTTAATTTTTTTCGTCTTTTCTCTTTTTTCAGAGCCCCTCTTAAAATTTCTTGCAGGGTTGGTTTAGTGGTCACAAACTCCTTTAATTAATTTTTGGCTGGGAAACTTTTTATCTCTCCTTCTATTTTGAATGACAGCTTTGCTGGATAAAGAATTTTTGACTGCATATTTTTCCAATTCAGCACATTGAATATATCCTGCCACTGCATTCTGGCCTGCCAAGTTTCTGTGGATAGGTCTGCTGCAAACCTGATCTGCCTTCTCTTGTAGGTTAAGGACTTTTTTTTCCCTTGCTGCTTTTATGATTCTTTCCTAGCCTTAATATTTTGTGGATTTGGCTATGATATGCATTGTTGATGGTTGGTTGTTGTTGAATCTTGTGGGAGTCCTCTGTGCTTCCTGGATTTTGATGTTTGTGTCTTTCCCCACGTTAGGAAAGTTTTTTGCTGTGATTGGCTCACATAACCCTTCTACCCCTTTTTCTCTTTCTTCATCTTTTGGGACCCTAATTATTCTGATGTTGTTCCTTTTTAATGAGTCACTTGTATCTCTAATTCTTAATTCATGCTCTTTTGCCTTAGTCTCCCTCTTTTTTTCTGCTTTATTATTCTCTGTAAGTTTGTCCTTCATATCGCAGATTCACAGTTCTGCCTCACCCATCCTTGCTGCTGTGGCATCTGTTTGAGATTGCAGCTCAGTTATAGCACTTTTTTATTTCATCCTGAATATTTTTTACTTCTTTTATTTCCGCAGAAAGGGATTCTAATCTATTTTCCACCCCAACTAGTAATCTTATCATGATTCTAAATTTTCTTTGAGACATCTTGCTTGTATCTGTGTAGATTAAATTCCTGGCTGTCCTTTCTTCCTGATCTTTCTTTTGGGGTGAATTACTTCCTTTCGTCTTTTTGAAGGAAGAAAATAAATTAATAAGGTAAAAAATTAAAATTAAAAATTAAGAACAACACACACACACACACACACCAAATCAATTAAATGATGCTAGATCCCAGGTGTGTTTTGGTCTCGTTGTTGAAAGGAGCTTGATAGATTAGAGGAAAAAAGATGGGGGGGAAGAAAACNTTTCTTTTGTGGTGAATTCCTTCATTTTGTAATTTTGAAGGGAGAAAAGGCATGATTAACATAAAAAAAATTAAAATTAAAAAATGAAAACAACACACACACACAAATCTAATAAATGATGCTAGAGCCTAGATGTGTTTAGGTCTCATTGAAAGGAGCTTGATAAATCAGAGAAAAGGGGACGAGGGAGAGAAAACGTTTTAAAATTTGAAAAAAATGAATACAATGAAATATACTAAAATGAAATGGTGGAAGTAAAATAGAATTTGAAAAAATATACAAAAAAGTAAAAAATATAGTAGATAAAATTATTTTAATATTTTTAATAAAAATTGAAAATAAAAATAATTTTTTCTCTTTCTGT
>NW_027528623.1:176099-188805 GCF_008692635.1 Crocuta crocuta
TCTTTCTGTGTTAAGAAAAAGAAAAGAAACAAAAAAGAAAAAAAAGAAAAATGGAAATTGAATAGATGGACCAGTGAACAGACTGAAATATGATTGTAATTACATTGTTTTCCCCTAGAAGTCAAACTATGAAGCACTTCATAGTACAGAAATTAAGCAGGTGATGAGACTGTTGGTGTTTCTGAAGAGCGGGGCTTAGTATAACGGTCCATTCTCTACTAGATGGTTCTGCTTAGCTTACTGGAGTGGATTGCTGTGGCACTTGTAGGTGTGTATGTGTATGCTCAGGAGAGGTGAAAATGGCGTCCCCCAGCTACCCAGTCTCTAGTCCTGGAACTCTGTAGCAATCATGTACCCCTCCTTTGTCTCTGGCTTCTGTACTCTCTCCACTTTTACACTGTCCCTGACTAAGCTCTCAGGTTGCCAGGCAGTACCTCCCTCCTGAGTTTTATCCCAGATGCGGCTGTGTTTTCCAACCTCTCACTTCGGATGATCGGTGACTTTGACCCACTCATACCTTCTGGGGGAGGGTGTCACCAAGCAATGGAGGGGTGCCGGCCTCACCCAGGAACGTTTGTGGGACTGTGTTGCTGCTGATGCCCAGAGACTGTGGCTGGGTGCCAGCCTGCCCCAGAAAATGTTCACGTGATTGTGTAGCAGCTGCATTTCAGGGATTATAGAAAATCACAACACACATCTGGCACCAGGCTTCACCATTAAAGACCTTGTTCCAGCACGAGTGAATATTGTTGTTCTCTGGGGTTTGCTGGAACCTTTGCATGTTGGAGGTAGCTGCACAGCCTCTACCAAATGTCTTCCCAGCAGGGGAACTGCCTCTCCCCGTGTGGCCCGAGGACCCCTGGACCTCACTCTGATCATGAGGATTCACGCTTCCCACCAGAGAACTGCCCAAGTAGCGAGCTGAAGAGTTTCAGACTCTGCACTTCCCCTGTTTACAGAGTCTTAATGGAATTTGTACCCCTTCCTTTCTCCTTTCTCCCTTTTTAGTTAGGTCTCTGTGGCTGTTCCCACTTTTCCACTTTCTCTCTAGCTGCTTTTGGGAGGATGCGTTTCCCATACTCTCCCCTCCATCCCCCGTCTCTCCTCTCTTGGCAACCAAAAACAGCTCCCTGCCCTTCGTGGCTTCAGCTCCCTGTGTGGCATACCTGCTGAGTCCTGTGGTTCAGGTTGTGTAGATTGTTGTGTTAATCCTTAAATCAGTTTTCTGGGTATGCAGGGTGGTTTAGTGTTGATTTCGCTGTATTTCATGGACACAAGATGCAAAAAACATTTTCATGCTGTTCCACCATGTTGGCTCCTTCCCTCAGTATTTTAATGTTTTTGATGCTGTTGAGAATGAAATTGTTTTCTTTAGTTTTTCAGATATTTTATTGTTAGTGCATAGAAACACAACTGATGTTTGTATGTTGATTTTGTATCCTATAACTTTCCTGAATCCAGTGATTATTTTGCACTGTTCTTTAGTGGAGTCTTTTGGGTTTTCTGTATATAATGCCATGCCATTTGGAAACAAAGACAGTCTGATTCTTTCTTTTCTAATTTTTGTTTGTTTGTTTGTTTGATTGCCCTAGCTAGGACTTCCAGCACTATATTGAATAAGAGTTGTGATAGAGGGCGTGCTTGTCTTGTTCCTAATCTCAGAGGAAAATATTCCAAATTATTGCAATTGAATATGACAAGCTGTGGGTATGTCATGTGGACTTTATTATGCTGAATATGGATATGTTCAATATCCAATTTGTTGAGATTTTTTTCATGACAGATGTTGTATTTTCTCAAATGTTTTTTCTGTATCTATTGAGATGATCATATGGTTTTTGTCTTTAATTCTATTAGTGTGGCATATTACATTTATTGAGTTGTGTATATTGAACCATCCCAGGGTTAAATCCTGCTTGATCATGGTGTACAATCCTCTTAATGTGCTGTTGAATTTGGTTTGCTAATATTTTGCTGAGAATTTTTGCATCTATGTTTATCAGAGATATTGGTCTATGGTTTTCTTACAGTGTCCTTTTCTGTGGTTTCAGGATAGTTTTGGCCTTATGAGATGAATTTGAGACTGTTTCCTCCTCTTCAATTCATAAAAATTTTGATATGGATTGACATTAATTCTTCTTTAAACGTTGGTTAAAATTCATCAGTGAAACTATCTGTCCTGGACTTTGGTTTGTTGTGAGGTTTTTGATTACTGATTTAATCTCAAATATATAATTTTAAATTTATAGACTGGTAAGTAAAATTTGTTGGAGACCGGCTCCGGCCGGGGTTCAGGGGTCCCTGAAGGATGGACGGTGTCGGCGAGGGAGGGGTGAGAGAGGCCCGAGAGTCTTTCTGGTCACCAGGCAGGCATCTCTGCTCCGACTGGGGCTCAACTTTATTTTATAAGTGTTTGGGGGACAGCACAGAAGTGGCATTTGCCTTAGACAACGATTTCTGATAACAAACTTCTTTGATATGTAAGAATTTTCTGGAACATAGACATGTAGAAGACTCCTGCATAAGCTTTATCAATAGTGATTGAAATGTTTATCCTATGGGGAAGAAGGTATCTTTAGACAAAGTTTAGCATAAAAAGGGTGAAGTTACTTCTCTGTGAGCAGGGGTCAAACAGGTCTTTCAGGAAACACCTTTGCTCTCATAATCACAAAAGAAGAAGTTCCTCGATAGGTTCCTCCACAGAGAGCAATCAGCATATTCAAGGCCAGAATAAGTACTTCATAACAAATGCCTTGAGGTGGGGGGCGGCTAGTGCTCTAGGCAGAAACAATTGGGTGGGGGTGGATATCTTCCCTTAACTCTAAATTAGGCTCTTTGTCTCAGGGCCAGACTCAAGCCCCCTTTATGATGTAAGTCTTGGATCTACAAGGCCCTTAGGAAGAGCCTTTTAACAATCATCCACAATGATTTCATCTGAAATCTCTTTGGAAAAAGCAGGAATATGCCTTTCCTTATGAGCAATCTGTGTGGGGAATACTGGTCTGATCTGGAATATTGTGAGGCCTGGTCAATACCAGCAGCCTCATTTCCAACATGAGCCAGTAGTAGCAGAAGGAGACACCAGTTTCCGTTTCTCATGGCAGTAGCTGTGCAAACGCTACCATTTCTTCGCTGTGACTGTCATCCAGCGAGGCCAGTGCGGCTCCCAGCAAAAATTTATGTCAGAAATAAGTAATATTAGAGGAGATGTTTAATCATATCTATTTGTTTTCAAGTGGTTACAAAGCATAACTTTGCTTCTTTCACTTATTCCACCATTGTAAGCAAAAACTTCTCAATAAAAATATCAGCTGAAACACTATAAGTCTGAGATTTCCAAATGAAAAACAAATTGCAAACAAAATCTATTCCATTCCAAAATCAGAGCCCAGATGTCTTTTTTAATTTATTATTTTATTATTTTTTTCCTTAAATAGTTTATTGTTAAGTTGGTTTCCATATAACACCCAATGCTTATCCCAACAGTGCCCTCCTCCATGTCCATCACCTCCCTTCCCCTCTCCCCCACCACCATCAGCCCTCAGTTTGTTCTCAGCATTCAAGAGACTCTCATGGTTTGCCTCCCTCCCTCTCTCCAACTATTTTTCCCCTTCTTCTCCTGCATGGTCCTCCATTACCTTCCTCCTAATCCACCTATACGTGCAAACATATGGTATCTATCCCTCTCTTCCTGACTTATTTCGCTCAGCATAACACCCTCAAGTTCCATCCACATTGCTACAAATGGCCAGATTTCATTCTTTCTCATTGCCATGTAGTATTCCGTTGTATAGATAAACCACATCTGCTTGATCCATTCATCCGTTGATAGACATTTAGGCTCTTTCCATGATTTGGCTATTGTTGAACGTGCTGCTATGAACATTGGGGTACATGTGCCCTTATGCATCAGCATTCCCATATCCCTTGAGTAAACTCCTAGCAGTGCTATTGCTGACAACCCAGATGTCTTAAAGAAAGCAGTGGATATACATTGGATAAACATGATACATTTAATAAATCTTTAAATATTGTCTTTTTTTAACACCAATAAAATTAATAGGATTCTTATTTCACTGCAGTTTCCAAAATGCTACAGTCAGATAAGATATACTTAATCCATGTGCTTCAACATCCCCCTTTTATATGAATTACATTAATCATTTAAAACAAAGAGGCCCAGACCTTCACAGAAACAACTATTAAAAATGCATTCTCTTATCAAATTTATAATGAATAGTTTTTCTGTTATTAAAGAAGATACATTAACCAGTATGGAAGAATTAAAAATAAAGTAATAATGTATCATTTTCATCATTTTACTCAGACTTCTATCAGTAATATCCCTTCCCTGTTTTAAATATGAGTACAATTTGCATAGTTATATTTTAAAGTTGTGAAAAAGTAGAAAATAATAAAAAACACTTTTATATTGTTAAGAAGAGAAGCACCATTTTGTTGTATTTTTCTTATATTTTTACATGAAACTAGTGAAATTATGTCTCTATGAACAATTGTTTCAATAATTTTGAAATAATAAGTGGGACAAACATATTTTAGTTCAATATAACTGTCAGAAAAATTAATTTACCTAAGTTTCTATGCTTTTTCTGAACTGATTATTTTGTAATTGAATATGCAAGTAAATTCATCAAAAAATATTTGTAAATGTCATTTGGATAATAAAATGCCTTGCAAACAGACTGTCAAGTGAATAGTGTGTGTGTGTGTGTGTGTGTGTGTATTTTTTAAGAAGGATAGAAGTTAGAAAAAAGAACAGAGATTAGCTAGAAGAGACTATGACCTTGCAATCAGAATAACCCTCAAACTATAACATGGTGTGGAAAAATCAGAAGAAAAGGATGCAGCACATAAAAAAGTCCTAGATTTTCCTTTGTGTCATGACCCACATTTTGTGTAAATAATCATAAACTGAGCATTTGGCATTGGGACATTTTTTCTAAAGATAATCCTGTAATTATGCTAGATATTATAATATAATTATTCAAGTTTACTAGAGAAGTTCAGTGATATTTATTTATTTATTTATTTATTGTCCATTACTCACCCAATTACCATCTTGCATGCCTAATGACCTTTGTTGATTTATAACAGCAGAAGAAAAATGGACCACCATTTGGGGCTGATTAAACTTTCCTACATTTCTGAGGCCTTAAACTCTCATTTGTTTTTCTTCTACAAGTGTATAAATCAAAATAAAGCAGGTCACACAATGAAGAGTTAACTTTGTCAGTGACATATATTTGTCTTTGTTGAAGAAAAATCTACGTGAAAGCCATTCCTTTTCTGTTCAGTGACTGTGCAGTGATTTCCAAACATGATAGAAGCACTCCAGATTCAGATGATTTTAACCCTTAAATATAAAAGATTTTGGTATCAAGGTAAAAGTAAATACAATCCATAATTATCTTTTTCTTGTATGCTATGTAAATTGTATGAGCTCAGTGAAAGGAGGCAAGATGTTGGAGAAGTAGCTCCATACATTTCACTCGCCCCCATCTGTCAAACGGAGAAGGCCTGAAGTCATAAGAGCCCTTACAGAATCCAGGAGCTTGGGAGGAAAAGGAGACAGAGTCCGCCCGAGAAAACCTTATAGCGTGAGTGCGAACTGGGGAAGATAAAATCTGGCCAGGACTGGAGACACAGAGGGAAGGGGGATCCCCATTTGAGGGGA
Source organism: Crocuta crocuta (assembly GCF_008692635.1). Taxonomy (NCBI): domain Eukaryota; kingdom Metazoa; phylum Chordata; class Mammalia; order Carnivora; family Hyaenidae; genus Crocuta; species Crocuta crocuta. The sequence continues at coordinate 181,795 of NW_027528623.1, forward strand.
TCTGTAGTGAGTCTAGGAGGAAAAAAGAGTGGCCAAAACTGCTCAAGACACTGTCCCTGTCGCTGGAGAAGAGTAAAACCTCGGCTAAGGACATAGAGGGCCCTGGTTTCTTGCTGTCCAGCTGACCCTAGGCAGACAAATTCGTCTCAGGTTACCCTGGGAGAAACTGTTCCTCGCTCGCCAGCTTGACATGGAGGGGACTCAAGCAGTGCCTGAAGCTTCGCCTTTGTGCTTCTGGCTAGACTGGACCACCAGGGGGGAGGCGAGAGGCTTGAAACTGCTCGGAGGTACTCATGGACTAAGATCTGGAAACGAGGCCTGGCTTGGGATATAAAGCACAGCCCACCTTGGCTACACCCCCGGCACAGGGAGATCACACCCAAAAGAGTGAATTGCAACGCTTGGTTCAGNAGTCATTTCTTTTGCCTCCTCTCCAACCATATGCCCCCCTTTCTCTCTCTGAATTAAGCCTCTTAGTCTTTCTGCCTGCTCACTTAATTTCCAATTTAATGTCCTCCCCGCCCTGTCATTTCTCTTTGTATATGCTCTTCCATCAGCACTGCATACACCCGNATTGCAACGCTTGGTTCAGGAAAGGACAGGGGCACCACCACTTTTCTCCCCACAACCATCAAGGCAAGACCCCCACGTGACACATTGGACCAAACCACGCCCATCCCTGCTAAAGAGCTGCTTTTTTTNCTCTCTGAATTAAGCCTCTTAGTCTTTCTGCCTGCTCACTTAATTTCCAATTTAATGTCCTCCCCGCCCTGTCATTTCTCTTTGTATATGCTCTTCCATCAGCACTGCATACACCCGGCTATTTATTTGTAGCTGGGAATTCTGGTTCTATGCTTTAGACTGTCCATTGTCTATTGAGTTTTTTCTTTTTCCTTTTCTTTTCTTCTCTTTTTTTATGTATTTTGATTTTTATAATTGGTCTTCTCTCCTTCCTCTTTTCTTTTCTTTTCGTTTTCTTTTTTCTATGTGTCCCTTCCTTTTTTCTTTTTCCTTTTCTCTTTCAGTTTCCGTGTTTGTTGGATTTGTCTGTGCGTTTGTGTGCTTTGTTCCTTGTGTGTTTGTTGGTCTGTTTCATTTTCCAGGGCTACCTCAAGAAACAAGCCAAAGTACACATGGTAGAGAATCCCAAATACCTCTACAGTTAGGAAAATAAAACAACCAAGGTCTCAACAAGAGAGACCGAGACACCATTCAAAGAACATTTTCGGAACACACAGGCTCTAGACAGTCAAAGAGCCTTCTTTGGTACAGCAGCACTTGCAGGTGCAGAGTGCATAACAAGCTTTTAAAACTAACAAGAGATAGAAAGCTAACCAAAATGATGAAATGGAAGAACTATCCTCCAAAGAAATTCCAGGAAGAACTGACAGCTAAAGAACTGCTCAAAACAGATATAAGCAGGAGAGGGAGAGAGGCAAACCATGAGAGACTCTTGAATGCTGAGAACAAACTGAGGACTGATGGGTGTGGAGGGGGAGGGGGGAGATGGGCATGGAGGAGGGCACTTGTGGGGATGAGCAATGGGTGTTATATGGAAACCAACTTGACAATAAACTATTTGTAAAAAAAAATAAATAAATAAACATTAAAAAAAAGAAACACACTGAAGATATAAAGGAAAAAAATAAATAAATGTGTAATTGAATGATCATTAGGAGTCTCAGCTGGATGTCTAGGAGTCTCATAGGATGAATGTAGGCCATGGCATTTGTGACTTTTATAGAGCTATCTGCTCTTATTTCAAGACTACTTTCAGTTTTATTTGACAAAAAATAAAAAGTGATAATAAAATTATAAAAAAAACAGATATAAGCAATATACCTGAACAAATATTTAGAAAAAGAGTCATAAAATTAATCGCTGGGCTTGAGAAAGGGCATGGAAGACATCAGAGTAACTATTGCTACAAAGACTATGGAGTCTAAAAATAGTTGTGTTGAATTAAAAAATGCTATAAATGAGACACAAAATAAAATGGAGGCATCCAATGCATGGATTGAAGAGGCAGAGGGAGAATAAATAGTTTAGAAGACACAATTATAGAAAAAGAGGAAGCTGAGAAAAGGAGAAATAAACTGATCCAGGAACACAAAAGGAGAGTTCGAGAGCTCAGCAATATAATCAAATGGAATAATATTCATATCATAGGAATTCCAGAAGAGGAAGAGAGAGGAAAGGTGCTGAAGGAGTTCTTGAACAAATTATAGCACAGAACTTCCACAATCCGGGAAAGGAAACAGACGTTGAAATCCAAGATGCACAGGGAACTCCCCTCAGTCATAACTTGAATCGATCTTCTGCACGACATATCATAATGAAACTGACAAAACATAAGGACAAAGAGAGAATTCTGAAAGCAGTTAGGGAGAAAAGGGCCCTAACATACAAAGGGAACCTATCAGAATGGTGACAGACCTATCTAATGAACCTTGGCAGGCCAGAAAGGAATGGCAGGAAATCTTCAATGTGATGAACAGAATATATATGCAGCCAAGAGTCCTCTATCCAGCAAGCCTGTCATTCAAAATAGGAGAGATAAAAGGATTTCCAAATAAACAAAAATTGAAAGAATTCGTCACCACTAAACCAGCCCTACCAGAAATCCTGAGGGGGATTCTCTGAAGGAAAATTGCAAGGAATGCAAAACACCAGAGACACGACCACAAGCATGAATCCCACAAAAGACACGATGACTCTAACCCATATTTTTCAATAATAACACCGAATGTAAATGGACTAAATGCCCCAATCAAAAGACATAGGGTAGTGCCGAGAGTCGCACCAGCCTCTCTGGATGGCAATCACAGCAAGGAAGTGACAATGTTTGCAGCTCCTGCCATGAGAAATGAAAACTGGTATCTCCTTCTGCTACTATTGGCTCATGTTGGATATAAGCCCGCTGGTATTGACCAGACCTCACAATATGCCATATCAGACCCATACTCTGAATACAGATACCTCATAAGGAAAAGCATATTCCTGCCTTTACAAAAGAGATTTTAGATGAAAGCTCTGTGGGGAAGATTGTTANGTGCTTGCTCATGTGTTCTCTCTCTCTGTCTCTCAGAAATAAATAAAATATAAATTAAAAAAAAAGAACACCCTACATAAGAAAAAATGGGCCAATCAGGTAATTAGACAAGAAATGAAAAAATATATGGAAACAAATGAGAACAAAAATACAACAATTCAAACTCTATGGGATGCGGGAAAGGCAGCCTTAGGAGGAAAGTACATTGTACACCAGGTCTATTTCAAGAAATTAGAAAAAGCGCAAGTGCAAAATCTAACACACCTAAAGGAACTAGAGGGAGAGAACAAGAGCACTCCAAACCCAGTAGGAGAAGAGAAATAGTAAAAATTAGAACAAATATAAACAATATAAAAACCAAAGAAACAGTTGAACAGATCAAAGAAAACAAGAGTTCGCTTTTTGTAAAATATAAAATTGACAAATCTCTAGTCAGGCTTCTCAAAAAGAAGAGACAGCACCCAAATAGACAAAATCATTAATGAAAATGGCGTTATTACAACCAACTCCTCAGAAGTACAAGCAATTACCAGGGAATACTATGAAAAGTTATATGCCAAAAAACTGGACAATGTAGAAGAAATGGACAAATTCCTAACACACACTCACTACCAAAATTAACACGGGAAGAGATAGAACATCTGAAGAGATCCATAATCAGTGAAGAAATCGAATCAGTTATCAAAAATCTCACAACAAATAAGAGCCCTGGGCCTGATGGCTTCCCTGGGGAATTCTACCAGACATTTAAAACAGAATTAATACCCATTATTCAACTATTCCAAATAATAGAAATCAAAGNACTATAGGCCAATATCCTTGATGAATACAGATGCAAAAATCCTCAACAAGATACTTGCAAATTGAATCCAACAGCACATAAAAAGAATTATCCACCAAGATCAAGTGGGATTCATTCCTGGTTTACAGGGCTGGTTCAATATTCGCAAATCAATCAATGTGATCCATCACATCAACAAAAGTAAAGATATAAACCATATGATCCTGTCGATAGATGCATCCTTGTCAGATGCAGAAAAAGCATTTGACAAAATACAGCATCCCTTCTTAATAAAGACCCTCGAGAAAGTTGGGATAGAAAGAACTTACTTAAACATCATAAAAGCTCATAAAAGCCATCTATGAGAAGTCTTCGGCTAACATCATCCTCAATGGGGAAACACTGAGAGCTTTCCCCCTGAGATCAGGAACACGACAAGGATTTCCACTCTCACCACTGTTGTTGAACACAGTGCTGGAAGTCCTAGCATCAGGAATCAGACAACAAAAGGAAATAAAAAGCAGAATAATTGGCAAAGAAGTCAAACTTTCATTTTTCGCAGACGACATAGAAAACCTGACAGACTCAACCAGAAGTCTACTAGAACTGATTCATGAATTCAGCAAAGTTGCAGGGCACAAAATCAACGTACAGAAATCTGTTGCATTTTTATACACCAACAATGAAGCAACAGAAACAGAATCAAGAAACCGATCCCATTCACAATTGCACAAAAAAACCATAAAATACCTAGGAATAAACCTAACCAAAGATATAAGAGATCTGTAGATGAAACTATAGAAAACTCATGAAGGAAGTTGACGAAGACACAAAGAAATGGAAAAATATTCCATGCTCATGGATCAGAAGAATAAATATAGTTAAAATGGCATTACTACCCAAAGCAATCTACACACTCAGTGCAATCCCAATCAAAATTGCACCAGCATTCTACTCAAAACTATCCTCAAATTTGTATGGAACCACAAAAGACCTCAAGTAGCCAAGGTAATATTGAAGAAGAAAACCAAAAGGGGAGGCATCACCCTCCCAGACTTTAGCCTCTACTACAAAGCTCTCATCATCAAGATAGTATGGTATTGGCACAAACACAGACACATAGGCCAATGGAATAGAATAGAGAACTCAGAATTGGACCCACAAATGTATAGCCAACTAATCTTTGACAAAGCAGGGAAGAGTATCCAATGGAAAAAAGACAGTCTCTTTAACAGATGGTGCTGGGAGAACTGGATAGCAACATGCATAACAATGAAACTAGATCATTTTCTCACACCATAGACAAAAATAAACTCAAAAAATATAAAGGACTGAATGTGAGACAGGAAACCATCAAAACCCTAGAGGATACAGCAGGAAACAACCTCCTGGACCTCAACCACAGCAATTTCTTCCTTGACACATCCCCACAGGCAAGTGAATCAAGAGCAAAGTGAACTATTGGGACCTCATCAAGTTTAAAAGCTTCTGCATGGCAAAGGAAACNTAACATCATCCTCAATGGGGAAACACTGAGAGCTTTCCCCCTGAGATCAGGAACACGACAAGGATTTCCACTCTCACCACTGTTGTTGAACACAGTGCTGGAAGTCCTAGCATCAGGAATCAGACAACAAAAGGAAATAAAAAGCAGAATAATTGGCAAAGAAGTCAAACTTTCATTTTTCGCAGACGACATAGAAAACCTGACAGACTCAACCAGAAGTCTACTAGAACTGATTCATGAATTCAGCAAAGTTGCAGGGCACAAAATCAACGTACAGAAATCTGTTGCATTTTTATACACCAACAATGAAGCAACAGAAACAGAATCAAGAAACCGATCCCATTCACAATTGCACAAAAAAACCATAAAATACCTAGGAATAAACCTAACCAAAGATATAAGAGATCTGTAGATGAAACTATAGAAAACTCATGAAGGAAGTTGACGAAGACACAAAGAAATGGAAAAATATTCCATGCTCATGGATCAGAAGAATAAATATAGTTAAAATGGCATTACTACCCAAAGCAATCTACACACTCAGTGCAATCCCAATCAAAATTGCACCAGCATTCTACTCAAAACTATCCTCAAATTTGTATGGAACCACAAAAGACCTCAAGTAGCCAAGGTAATATTGAAGAAGAAAACCAAAAGGGGAGGCATCACCCTCCCAGACTTTAGCCTCTACTACAAAGCTCTCATCATCAAGATAGTATGGTATTGGCACAAACACAGACACATAGGCCAATGGAATAGAATAGAGAACTCAGAATTGGACCCACAAATGTATAGCCAACTAATCTTTGACAAAGCAGGGAAGAGTATCCAATGGAAAAAAGACAGTCTCTTTAACAGATGGTGCTGGGAGAACTGGATAGCAACATGCATAACAATGAAACTAGATCATTTTCTCACACCATAGACAAAAATAAACTCAAAAAATATAAAGGACTGAATGTGAGACAGGAAACCATCAAAACCCTAGAGGATACAGCAGGAAACAACCTCCTGGACCTCAACCACAGCAATTTCTTCCTTGACACATCCCCACAGGCAAGTGAATCAAGAGCAAAGTGAACTATTGGGACCTCATCAAGTTTAAAAGCTTCTGCATGGCAAAGGAAACAATCCATAAAACTAATGGGCTACTGATGGATTGGGAAAAGATAGTTGCAAATGACATATCAGATAAAGGGATAGTATCCAAAATCTATAAGGAACTTACCAAACTCCACACCCAAAAAACAAACAATCCAGTGAAGAAATGGGCAGAAGATATGAACAGACACTTCTCCAAAGAGGACATCCACATGGCCAACAGACACATGAAATGATGCTCAGCACCCCGTCCTCATCAGGGAAATACGAATCAAAACCACACTGAGATACCACCTCACGCTGGTCAGAGAGGCTAAAATGAACAAATCAGAGGACTCTAGATGCTGGCGAGGATGTGGAGAAATGGGCACCCTTCTACACTGTTGGTAGGAATGTAAACTGGTGCAGCCCTGCTGGAAAACAGTGTGGAGGTTCCTCAAAAAATTAACACTAGAACTCCCCTATGACCCAGCAATAGCACTGCTAGGAATTTACCCAAGGGATACAGGAGTGCTGATGCATAGGGGCACATGTACCCCAGTGTTCATAGCAGCACTCTCCACAATAGCC
>NW_027528623.1:190259-191926 GCF_008692635.1 Crocuta crocuta
AAGAAATGGAAAAACATTCCATGCTCATGGATCGGAAGAATAAATATAGTTAAAATGGCATTACTACCCAAAGCAATCTACACACTCAGTGCAATCCCAATCAAAATTGCACCAGCATTCTACTCAAAACTATCCTCAAATTTGTATGGAACCACAAAAGACCTCAAGTAGCCAAGGTAATATTGAAGAAGAAAACCAAAAGGGGAGGCATCACCCTCCCAGACTTTAGCCTCTACTACAAAGCTCTCATCATCAAGATAGTATGGTATTGGCACAAACACAGACACATAGGCCAATGGAATAGAATAGAGAACTCAGAATTGGACCCACAAATGTATAGCCAACTAATCTTTGACAAAGCAGGGAAGAGTATCCAATGGAAAAAAGACAGTCTCTTTAACAGATGGTGCTGGGAGAACTGGATAGCAACATGCATAACAATGAAACTAGATCATTTTCTCACACCATAGACAAAAATAAACTCAAAAAATATAAAGGACTGAATGTGAGACAGGAAACCATCAAAACCCTAGAGGATACAGCAGGAAACAACCTCCTGGACCTCAACCACAGCAATTTCTTCCTTGACACATCCCCACAGGCAAGTGAATCAAGAGCAAAGTGAACTATTGGGACCTCATCAAGTTTAAAAGCTTCTGCATGGCAAAGGAAACAATCCATAAAACTAATGGGCTACTGATGGATTGGGAAAAGATAGTTGCAAATGACATATCAGATAAAGGGATAGTATCCAAAATCTATAAGGAACTCACCAAACTCCACACCCAAAAAACAAACAATCCAGTGAAGAAATGGGCAGAAGATATGAACAGACACTTCTCCAAAGAGGACATCCACATGGCCAACAGACACATGAAATGATGCTCAGCACCCCGTCCTCATCAGGGAAATACGAATCAAAACCACACTGAGATACCACCTCACGCTGGTCAGAGAGGCTAAAATGAACAAATCAGAGGACTCTAGATGCTGGCGAGGATGTGGAGAAATGGGCACCCTTCTACACTGTTGGTAGGAATGTAAACTGGTGCAGCCCTGCTGGAAAACAGTGTGGAGGTTCCTCAAAAAATTAACACTAGAACTCCCCTATGACCCAGCAATAGCACTGCTAGGAATTTACCCAAGGGATACAGGAGTGCTGATGCATAGGGGCACATGTACCCCAGTGTTCATAGCAGCACTCTCAACAATAGCCCAAACATGGAAAGACCCTCAGTGTCCATCAACGAATGAGTGGATCAAGAAGAGGTGGTTTATCTTTAGGATGGAATACTACATGGAAATAAGAAAGAATGAAATCTGGCCCTGTGTAGCAACATGGATAGAAGTTGAGGGTGTTACGCTGAGCGAAATAAGTCAGGCAGAGAAGGACAAATATCATATGTTTGCACGTATAAGAGGATTAGGAGGAACTTATCAGAGGACCATGGGGGAGAATAAGGGGGAAAATAGTGGGGGAGAGGGAGGGAGGCAAACCATGAGAGACTCTTGAATGCTGAGAACAAACTGTGGGCTGATGGGGGTAGGTGGATGGGAAGGGTGTGATGGGCATAGAGGAGGGTACATGTGTGGATGACCACTGGGTGTTATATGGAAACCAACTTGACAATAAACTAAAATTTTATAAAAATATATAGTTCTATATC
>NW_027528623.1:192137-193769 GCF_008692635.1 Crocuta crocuta
TAGAATTAGGGAACAGCTATGAAAATGTAATCTGCCTTTTATTTCTAAGAAATCATTTATTTTTAAGGAAAGATCAAACTAAATTATAAAAGAATAAGCAAAAATTAAATGTACAGTTTTTGCACTCCAAAATTTGCTTAACAATTTCCTTCACATATGCTAAAAACTTTAAACTCTAAGGCAATGAATTTGCTTTATACACTTTTGAGGATAACACCATTCAATTCACAGCGCTGTTTTGATCCTTAGCATTGTAACATAGAATAAAATAAATATAATTTATATGTTTATGTTCATTAGTCTGTTACATCATTTAAACTTGAGAATTCAATTAAGAACACTCTCAGAATGATTTAATTGAAGCTGGACTTTTTATTTTGCAATTTCTTGAAAAATCATATCANTTGAAAAATCATATCATTTCCAAATATATATCAAATAATATCACTTTGTATGATATTTTTCAAGTACATATTTCAAGTAAACATCCCTCTGTGGTAATATAAACTGTCATAAATCATATTTCTGAAAGTTACATGCACAATATATCATTAAATATGGGCACACAAATAAGTAAAGTGCATGGTTTATTTATGTAATTATTCAGGAAATTCAACATTGGTTTCTACTGCAATAAAAGAAGGATGTTGCCAGAGGATATAAAGCACACTGCTCCATCAAGAGCATTGTTTTAATCTGGAAGCAGCTATATTTAAGAACTGGAGGTTAGGTCTTTTCATACATCTGCTAGTTAAAATCATTTCCCTACTCTTATTTGTTTACGGACTTTGTTTTGATTTGGGGAATTACAGTACCCATAACAGAGCTTCTTAATCTTTCTTATTTTTATTTTTATTTTTTGTGTAAACAGTACCAACAATGAGTTTTGGCATTCTATGTTATAATTATACCTGCCATTAGAAAGTGAAAAATAAGCCAGGGAATTGGAAGTTGGATCTTTTCTCTCCCTGATTCAAACAGAGGCTATCTCACATAAAATCAGGAAAAAATGCAGCATTTAAGATTTTCTATGATAAATTATTGATTGTATCAAAAATCCTTAATAATGGATAAACAATTTTCTCATAAAAGAGCATAGTTATCTTTTTTATGTCCTAGCAAAAATGCAAAGCATTCACTGGAGACAACTGTTACTTTTTGGATAACTATGTAACTAGGCCTGAGAAACCACATCAGAAGCTGCTGTTACTACTATATTTAATTGCTATAATGTGCACTTGTTGATGATACAGGATTTAGCTGCTTACAGGTGTCAATTTTTATGTAATTTTCATACGGACTCTGTTCAAGACATACACCTGCCCATGCTTAGACAAAGACATTATTGACATTATTTTGGTTATTTCTCCATAGAAACATTTTATTCCATCTTATTTAAACACGTATCTACTCTTTCTATCTTTGATTGGAAAATAATCTGGCATAAATTTAGGATTGATTATGTTTCAAAAGTTTCCAAAGAGCATCGCACATATCTCTGAAGACTATGCTTCCATGTACATTCAAACTGAAATAGAAACACAAGTATAAATCAATAAAAACCAAGTAGGTTGGCCATTATAAGACTGATCTAGTATTATACTGAATTAGTGAAAATTCAATAAGCAGCAA
>NW_027528623.1:196723-197091 GCF_008692635.1 Crocuta crocuta
TAGAATTAGGCAACAGCTATGAAAATGTAATCTGCCTTTTATTTCTAAGAAATCATTTATTTTTAAGGAAAGATCAAACTAAATTATAAAAGAATAAGCAAAAATTAAATGTACAGTTTTTGCACTCCAAAATTTGCTTAACAATTTCCTTCACATATGCTAAAAACTTTAAACTCTAAGGCAATGAATTTGCTTTATACACTTTTGAGGATAACACCATTCAATTCACAGCGCTGTTTTGATCCTTAGCATTGTAACATAGAATAAAATAAATATAATTTATATGTTTATGTTCATTAGTCTGTTACATCATTTAAACTTGAGAATTCAATTAAGAACACTCTCAGAATGATTTAATTGAAGCTGGG
>NW_027528623.1:197177-198427 GCF_008692635.1 Crocuta crocuta
TTTTAGTTTGCATTTTCTTGAAAAATCATATCATTTCCAAATATATATCAAATAATATCACTTTGTATGATATTTTTCAAGTACATATTTCAAGTAAACATCCCTCTGTGGTAATATAAACTGTCATAAATCATATTTCTGAAAGTTACATGCACAATATATCATTAAATATGGGCACACAAATAAGTAAAGTGCATGGTTTATTTATGTAATTATTCAGGAAATTCAACATTGGTTTCTACTGCAATAAAAGAAGGATGTTGCCAGAGGATATAAAGCACACTGCTCCATCAAGAGCATTGTTTTAATCTGGAAGCAGCTATATTTAAGAACTGGAGGTTAGGTCTTTTCATACATCTGCTAGTTAAAATCATTTCCCTACTCTTATTTGTTTACGGACTTTGTTTTGATTTGGGGAATTACAGTACCCATAACAGAGCTTCTTAATCTTTCTTATTTTTATTTTTATTTTTTGTGTAAACAGTACCAACAATGAGTTTTGGCATTCTATGTTATAATTATACCTGCCATTAGAAAGTGAAAAATAAGCCAGGGAATTGGAAGTTGGATCTTTTCTCTCCCTGATTCAAACAGAGGCTATCTCACATAAAATCAGGAAAAAATGCAGCATTTAAGATTTTCTATGATAAATTATTGATTGTATCAAAAATCCTTAATAATGGATAAACAATTTTCTCATAAAAGAGCATAGTTATCTTTTTTATGTCCTAGCAAAAATGCAAAGCATTCACTGGAGACAACTGTTACTTTTTGGATAACTATGTAACTAGGCCTGAGAAACCACATCAGAAGCTGCTGTTACTACTATATTTAATTGCTATAATGTGCACTTGTTGATGATACAGGATTTAGCTGCTTACAGGTGTCAATTTTTATGTAATTTTCATACGGACTCTGTTCAAGACATACACCTGCCCATGCTTAGACAAAGACATTATTGACATTATTTTGGTTATTTCTCCATAGAAACATTTTATTCCATCTTATTTAAACACGTATCTACTCTTTCTATCTTTGATTGGAAAATAATCTGGCATAAATTTAGGATTGATTATGTTTCAAAAGTTTCCAAAGAGCATCGCACATATCTCTGAAGACTATGCTTCCATGTACATTCAAACTGAAATAGAAACACAAGTATAAATCAATAAAAACCAAGTAGGTTGGCCATTATAAGACTGATCTAGTATTATACTGAATTAGTGAAAATTCAATAAGCAGCAAATTCA
>NW_027528623.1:198848-199233 GCF_008692635.1 Crocuta crocuta
GTTACCAATATTTCAAACTTTCAGATCAGTCATGTATCTATTCATGATAGAATTCCCTTTGTGATTGAATAATAATAGCTAAAAGTATTCACATGCCCTTGAGTTTTCTCAAAAATATATCTTTGAGGGATGCTTGCATAACTCAGTTGGTTAAGCATCTGACTCTTGATTTCAACTCAGGTCATAATTGCATAGTTCAAGCCACATGTCAGGCTTTGCATTGTCAACATAGAGCCTGCTTGGGATTCTCTCTCCCTCTCTCTATGCCTCTCTCCCACCTGTGTCCTCACTCTCTCAAAATAAATAACTAAACTTTAAATATATATATATATATATTCTTGAAACATAAAAGGAATTTAACATGGATCTTAAGAGAGCAAGATGG
>NW_027528623.1:200929-201027 GCF_008692635.1 Crocuta crocuta
CACTCTCTCAAAATAAATAACTAAACTTTAAATATATATATATATATATTCTTGAAACATAAAAGGAATTTAACATGGATCTTAAGAGAGCAAGATGG
>NW_027528623.1:201038-202346 GCF_008692635.1 Crocuta crocuta
ACCTTTCTCATATTAAACCAAATTTGGCATTTTGCATTTCATAATGAAAGAAGTTTCTAAAAGGCAAGGTTTAAGACTTAAAATTCTTTGTAGCCACCAAAGTTCCTAAGACTCAATAAATGCATTTTGATTGAGAATGTCTTACAAGTAAGATTTAAAGTTTTACTGCACATGAGTTCAGATATTTCACCCAGTTCATACCAAAGCATGTGTCATACTGTATTAAAGTGAGGACAGATGCTTTGGAAATTATAGCGTCCTCTTACCACTCAATAGATGTAGGTAATTTGTCAAGACATGGTTGCAACTTTCCTAAAGGCTTTCCTAAAGCCTTACCACATGTTTTTGCTCTTCATTTTACTTCCAGGTCTAGGGTTGTGCCTTCTTGTTGAAAACCGACCTTTATGTTTTGGAGGCAAAGCATAATAGAATAACAGAATTTGGGATAAAGAGGATCAGTAGCTTTAGGAGTGTCTGGGTGGCTCAATCCGTTAAGCATCTGATTTCCCCTCAGGTTTCTNTCATTCAAAAATAAATAAACATTTTTTTAGAACTTAAAAAAATTAAGGGTGCCTGGGTGGCTCAGTCGGTTAAGCGTCCGACTTCAGTTCAGGTCATGATCTCACAATTCATGGGTTTCAGCCCCACATCCAGTTCTGTGCTGACAGCTCAGAGCCTGGAGCCTGTTTCGGATTCCGTGTCTCCTTCTTTCTCTGCCCTTCCCCCGCTCATGCTCTGTCTCTCTCTGTCTCAAAAATAAATAAACTATAAGATATTTTTAAACTTTAAAAAATTAAAATAAAAAGAGAAACAATAGCTTTATTGCTTTACCAGGAAAAGAATGCTGAAGCAGGCTATGGCCTTCTAAAACTGCAAGCCCAGAGGAAGGGGCTGGGGGTGGGGGGATTCTATAAGAAAATACTGGAACTGTGTTAAGTGCTGCCAGTCTCCTTCCTCATGTATTAGGGTGGTACTGGATTACTGAAACAAAAGGCTAAGAAGGGAGGAGATTGCAGAAAAGAGAAAGGGGTTACTTTAAAATTAAGCTTTGTTGGGGCTTGGATGGTTCAGTTGGTTAAGCGTCCGACTTCAGCTCAGGTCATGATTTCATGGTTTGTGAGTTCAAGACCCGTGCCGGGCTCTGTTCTCACAGCTCAGAGCTGGAGCCTGCTTCAGATTCAGATTCTGTCTTTCCATCTCTCTCTGCCCACCCCCACCCCCCTGCTCATGTTCTGTCTCTCTATCAAAAGTAAATAAACATTAACAGAATTTTTAAAAATAATCAATCAATCAATCAATCAAGCTTCA
>NW_027528623.1:202449-203431 GCF_008692635.1 Crocuta crocuta
CCAAAGCCGTTTTGATTTTTGTTCAACTTTATGCTTTTAAGTGGTTTCATTATAACTTCCTAGTGACTAGACTGTTACTAAAACTTTTTTCAGGCCATTCCATGGTTTAGTCTCCATCTGGGTATGTTGGGCATTTGTTTACCTAAGGCTGGGAGTCTTAACAGAAATTAAGAGAGTGGAAAACATTCAGATCTGGTCTGGTGTAATTTCTATGCTTTGCCACTACTGCTCCTAACTCCTAGGTTTTGTCTTTGTTTGTTTGTTTGTTTTTATTTGTTTTAAGTAGGCCCCATGCCCAATGTGGGGCTCAAACTCGCGACCCTGAGATAAAGAGTGGCATGCTCCACTGACAGAGCCACTCAGGCGCCTCCTAACTCCTAGTTTTCTTTCTTCAATATTATCTGAGGAGGGAAAAGAAGACCTTTTTTTTTTAAGTTTATTTATTTTGAGAGAGAGAGAGAGAGAGCTTGCAGACACGTGCATGAGTGGGGGAGGGGCAGAGAGAGAAGGAAACAGAATCTCCAACAGGCTCCACAGACAGTATGGAGCCCAACATGGGGCTTGAAACCACGAACCGTGGTATCATGACCTGAACTGAAATCAAAAGTCTAAAGGTCAATCCACTGAGCCACCCAAGCATGCCAAGGGGAAATAAGTTTGTAATGACCAACCATTCTCACCTTTGGAGAAGTGCCAGAAACAGTGCCAAAACCTGGCTAACATATCCCTAGACCTCTAATTTTCTCCATTTCCCCTCCTTGAATTACATGAATAGCATTTAACTCAATTTTAAATAGATGTTTATGGAAACAAATCATTGACAAAGAACTTTCAGAAAATGGATATACTTTTAATTAGATATTTCAATGGATTTTTGCTTATAATTGCATATGCTAAATTTGGTTAACACACTTAGGAACTAAGGTCCTTAATAGATGTTATGTGGGGGGATTGGGGTACATAAAACCAGAATTTCAAAGAG
>NW_027528623.1:203510-206023 GCF_008692635.1 Crocuta crocuta
GATTTGGGTACATAAAAACAGAATTTCAAAGAGGACCTATACATACCACTTAGGATGATTAGGGGAGAGAGTAGAAAGTACATTTCTACTTCAGATATCAAAGAATTTAAATATGGGATTTATCTGTAGATTTGTCAAGTACTTATTGAATATCTAGTGTGTCACACATTCAGCTAGGAACTGGGATGCATAGATGAATAAAACATGGTCCTCACTTGTTTGTGATAGCTCATGGTTAAGTGAGAAGGGGGAGGGATAAATCTGTAAACAGATCACTGCAGTACAGTGTGGTAATTGCCACAAGTTGCCATTAGAAATAATTATTGAAGGTTCAAGACCCGCATCGGCCTCTGTGCCAACAGCTAGCTCAGAGCCTGGAGCCTGTTTCAGATTCTGTGTCTCCCTCTCTCTCTGCCCCTCCCCAGCTCATGCTCTGTCTCAAAAAAAATAAATAAATGTTAAAAATTTAAAAAAATAATAATAATTATTGAAGAAGCTATCTGGGAGCTTTGAAACTAAAAAACACTGGAATTTGAAGGGATTAATATGCAAAAAATTAATACTTGAATTTCCTCATTAACTATGTAAGAATTTTCTAGGTAATGAAAGTGGGCTTTTCACACAAAGAAAATCACATGTACAAACTCTAAATGAGTACAGCAACAATAAGAAGCCTAGTGTGGTATAAGATATATGAATTTTGGGGACCTGTGATAGATGATATAGCTCCAAAGATATGTTAAAACCAGGTTGCCAGTGGCCTTAGATATCATGTTATGCAATTTAAAAGTAATTTACAGGGAATGAAGAGTCAAAGGAGTTCTCTCTTTCAGTAAGACATTGCTATGATCCAATTTAAGTTTTAGGAAGATAATCATGGGACTTAGAATTGAAGGGGGGCTGGAGAGGAAACTGTCTATAGAAGGACTTTTTTTTGCAGTTAGTAAAGGGATGCCAAATTAAGCAAATGAAAATATACGATACCAAGTTGAATGAATTTCATTTAAACAGTGGATTTTTCCATATTGTAAGTATGCCCCATGCAATATCTTAGGACATACTTAATACTGAAAAATAATTCATTGCCTATCTGAGATTCAAATTTAACTCAGTATCCTGTAATTTATTTGCTAATTCTAGTACAGTTCAAGACAGAATGATAAAAGCCTTAATAAAGATACCGAAAAAAGAACTTTAACAGAAATAAAAAGAAATAACAAATGTTGGTGAGCATGTGTAGAAAAAAAGAACACTCAGGTACTATTGGTGGAAATGTAAATTATGGCAATCATCATGGAAAACAGTATGGAAGTTCCTTCAAAAATTAAAAATAGAAATACCATATGATCCGCTAATTCCACTACTGGGTATTTACCCAAAGAATACAAAAACACTAAATCAAAAAGATATATGCACTCCTATATTCATTGCAGAATTACTTACAATAGGCAAGATATGGAAGCAACCTAAGTGTTCATTGATAGACGAATGGATAAAGAATATGTGGCTAACACACACACACACACACACACACACACACATATATACAATGGAATATTACTCTGATATAAGAAAGAATGAAATCTTGCCATTTGCAACAACATGGTTGGACATAGAGGGTATTATGCTAAGCAAAATAAGTCAGTCAGATAAAGACAAGTAAGTACCATATGATCTTACTTATGTGTGGAATCTAAACAAAAGAAAAGACCAAACAAACAATAGAAACAGA
Organism: Crocuta crocuta; assembly: GCF_008692635.1. Lineage (NCBI taxonomy): Eukaryota > Metazoa > Chordata > Mammalia > Carnivora > Hyaenidae > Crocuta > Crocuta crocuta. Next base: position 205,243 of record NW_027528623.1, read on the forward strand.
CTTAGAAATACAGGGAACAAACCGATGGCTACTGGAGGGGGTAGTGGGATGGGCAAAACAGGTGAAAGGAATTAAGAGATATAAATTTCCAGTTGTAAAATAAATAAGTCACAGAGATGAAAGGTGCAGCATAGAGAATACAGTTGATAATATTTTAATAATGCTATATAGTGACAGATGGTACTTATTGTGATAAACATTGCAAATGTGTAGAATTGTTGAATTACTACATTGTGCACCTGAAACTAATATAACATTGTGTGCCAACTACACTTAAATAATAAAAGTTTAAAAAGAAACATATTGAAGTACACAGATTCAAGAGATAACAAGGAGACAGACTTGGCTGGCCTTAGTGACCAGTTAAGTATTGGTGGTTGAGGAGAAGGAAGAAATCCTCGTGAGCCCTAGGTTTCTATCCCAAGAGACCTATTTAAGGATGGAATAAGTTTGTGGGTATAGAAAGAGAATTCAGATTTGCACATGTTGGGTTTAAACTGCAGGAAATGTCCTAAGACTATCCTTCTTACATTATTAGTAATAAAATACTATGTCTTTTAAGAGATGTAATAGGCTATGGCTACTGATGTTTCTAAAAATTCTAAGAAGCAATGTATGGTTGGAAAGGAGCCATTTGCACAGTAAGAACAATTTTTCCTTAGATATAATTAACTTGGATGGTTTTGAGGGAGGTAATGGAGATCATTGGCCCAACCACTGCAAAAGTATTATTGATTTATTTGTTGTGTTGTTTTATTGGTCTCAAATGAAAAATACCAAC
>NW_027528623.1:206059-214659 GCF_008692635.1 Crocuta crocuta
CACAACACAAAAGACTTTAGGAATACTGTCATTCTTAATTAATTTTTTTAAGTTTGTGTTCATTCATTAAATGCAAAAGCTTAGAAAGCATAGTCTTAAAACCTCTGCATCTAATTGCTTGACCTAATTCAGCCTGTTTATCCTTTCTAAGAAGACTCCAACCTCTTCCTCTTATCCATCTTTCTCAGGATTTACCCATGAGGCTTTTGTGAACCCTTACCAGAAGAGGTAGAGCTTGAGACGATGCAATGCAACAGGGGTATCTAAAAAACAAAACTTTGTAGATACAAAACAAAAATAAAACAGATTTTCAACCAGTTTTATTATATAATAGAAATAACTTTTAACCAGAGAATTGATCCTAAAATTGTGAATTCCCTGATCTTTAATTATTCTGCAAGAAATGCCATCGTGTATTTTTATTTTTTAAGTTAAGTGTCCAATAAGAAAAAGTATTAGCTTAGAGCAAATGACTGACAGCTCCTGAGGCTGAGGTTTCTTGTCACTAACATAGGTAAACATAAGGCTGGCCATTGGATATCACTTACCATATACTGTAGATAAGCATGTCTAGCCACTTGTTATGGAGATAATGCCAATCACATTAAATCATTAGCATTTTCAACAGGGATATGTTGGTTCATAAACCCCAGGATTAACCAAAATGCTCATATCATATAAATGGAGAGAGGGTTCCATTAAGAACAATGCTTTTATTACAGTAGTGCTTCTTATAATGAGCTTAGGTCTTTATAAATGTCTGCGCCCTCATTTAAACAATTAGCATAGACTTGAAGTTCATCACTTGAACTTGAACATTTCAATGAAAACACATTTATACACCACATTACACAGATTTATTTCTGAATGTACAATACTGGGAAAGCAATTGCTGCTTATTTTTATTTAATTAACAATGAAGGATAAATGACATCAGCAAAGAAATATCAGCCAAAGGGGACCAAGTGTGTTTGTTACAGATCACCTCATTAGCTTGTTTCCAAAATATGTTCACTGGAGTGAAAAGCAATCATGTGACTATCTGGATGACAAAACATCTGTTGTATTAACTCCAATAAGGCTACTGGGAATGAGTAAGGACAAACTATGTTCTTTTTTAATCAGGTTAAGTGGAAACTGAGAGATAGTATGTCATTTGTGGTCTTATCTCAGGTGGCTGTTTCTCATAAAATCATCATCATCATCATCATCTTAGAAGAGAAGGGTTGCCATTTAAAGTGCTGTGCTTCTTTTGTGAGTAAATGATTTTCATCTGCCTTGTAATGAATATAGATGTGTAACTGCAAATGTTAAAATGTGTAACTGTCAAAAAAGCAACTATCCCTGTTCTTGAAAAAACACACCAGAGATTGAATGTACTTGTTATCTTTAAGTGAAAGATTCCAATAGTTTTATAAGATAATTTGTACAAAATATCAGCTTAATTGTCAAAGGTATTAGTAAACCATGAAGATAAAAAGAGTTGAGCATGCAGTTTTCACATTGTCCAAATTCACATCTCATAGAGACTATCGTTACTGAGAAGCATTTCAAATAGCTATATATGTCAAGGATAAGTTATTTAGATTAGTATATGATACCAAGATAGAAAACATGTTTATCATGAAAAAATTGACTCCTCATTCAGGTACCTTGATAATTTAACAAACAAGTTGGGAAATCACACCTACAAACACACACATATTTTGTGAGAATGAATCAGTGAAAATAGCTTTAGACAAAAATTAGCATTACTTTAAAAAAGAAGAAACACTTATCATTTCTGTGATCTATTGGTAAACCATCCAATTAACCATTGCTTTAAGGAATCCATCATACACGGCAAGGTACCTTCCTTTGAGAAAATAGATTCTATACTTCCAATTGATCAGAAAACATGACTGATAGAAGCTTTCTTCTGTTTTCCTTTTCTGTGTGTCAGTGTCACTCTTCTAATATATGGAAAACGTGGTATTGGTAAATCATTTAGCAAGTGAAAGGACTCTCTTAACTTTGATGCATTATGAAACTAGGCACTTACTTTTACTTTTTTGGTCATAAAACTAACTCTAACAGTGTCTTAGAATATTTTGTCCCTAAATGTAATAAAATATATGATTTTATATTTGTGAAGGTGACCCAGAAAAGATTATTGTTCACTTTAAATTATAGCAATTATCATATATCTAATACCTATAGTATAAGCAAGTTTCTTTCAAATTTCCAAGTCATGTATTAGTAATATACTCTCCCTCCACCTTCTGCCTTTCTTCCTTAACAAATGCTGAGAGCTTAATACCCCACCTGCTCAGCCATTTCTTTGTCCTCTTTTCCACACTCTCAAGTGGATTCTGAGACATTTTCATAAAACACAACTTAAAGTCCATCCTATATTGTGTGCTTATGTATGTGAATCACATTTATACCCATATGAAAATGACTTCCTGATATGTTCTTATATATGTTCACTTTCCTAGCTTGAACTGACAAATATTTTGTGAATTTTATTTGGGTTTATTATACTCACAAAATAATCCAACCAGTATTTGTTTAATATCTTTGATTTTGTCCTTCATTAGAATTAGTACCATGATGGATAAATAAAGCATTTTTTACTATAAATATATCAGAAAACAGTGATAGGTTGATGCTTTAAATGTTGTCTTCAGAGTACGCTTCATTGAGAAGGTAAATTTTAGCAAAAACTTGAAGTAATGTTATCTGTAGAAAGAGTATGACAGGTACAGGAAACAACTGGTGCAAAGATGCTTATGGGAAAAATATGATTGATTTATTTGAGATTGCAAGATCAGTGTGGCTGGAGTGGAGAGAGAAGGGAGAGTGTAGTAGGTGTTGAGTTCAGAGAGTTAACAAAGTTAGAGTTTGTTTAGGACTTTGTAAACTATTTGTCCCAGATTTGTAAGTAAAGAAGTATAAAGTATGAAAACAGACCAAATCAGTTAAGATCAATGTATCTGGAGAGACGCAATGCACTGATCAGCTTGCAGTACCTCGTGAACTCCCTTTAAATATATGGATGAAAGGGCATCTGGCTGGCTCAGTCAGTATAGCATGTGACTCTTGATCTCAAGGTCGTAATTTGAGCCCTAATTTGGGCACAGACTTTACTTAAAAAAAAATAGATAGATAGATAGATAGATAGATAGATAGATAGATAGATAGATGATAGATAGATAGATAGATAGATAGATAGATAGATAGATAGATAGATGATAGATAGATAGATAGATAGATAGATGAAATTAGCTTCCTAAGAATCACATGAATCCCCAGACAATTGAAAAAGGATAACGGACACTGATAAAACAATTATAAACATCCACTAAGTAGTTGGGGTTTTAAAAATATTTACAAGATATTGTTTAAAAACAATTTAAATAATTAAAATTTTTACTTATCAAAACAATTTCAAATATCANGAGAACAGTTTTTAATGGAGAAACGTCCTGTTTTGGTCATAAAAATACTCTTTCAAAGACAGTAGTGCGGCTGTTTTCTTGATAGTCATTTCTATGCTATCTCTAGATTTGCTGACCAAATAATTATGTACAACTGGAAAACTGAATTGTTGAAGAGTTAATGTATTGTATTCTAAGAGTCCATGATCAAGTAAATAATGTGATTTTTTTTTTACTCCTTTGGTGAAATGGCAAGAGATAATCAGAGAATTGGGATCTTTAGAAACTATTCAAATATATCAATACTTATTAAAAATGTATAGCTCTTGTATTTTAATTTTCTTAGAGAGTAGCTCCAGTAAGCAGCAGCAAAGGAGAAATGGGGCATGTCCAATAGTGGAAAACACTAAAAAATGCAAGAAACTACTATAAAACAACAAAAAAATAAATGTTAGTAAAATAGAGGAGAAAATAAGCAATGGTGGGACATAATGCTGAACAACCTTCAGGTTTGTCACACAGATGTGTTTGTTATCTCTTAATAATAGTTTCCACTTAAATAAAAGCTCATAAAAAATTTTAAAATAGTTTACTGTCAAGTTGGTTTCCATATAACATCCAGTGCTCATCCCAACAACTGCCCTCCTCCATGCCCATCACACCCTTCCCCTACATCCCACCCCCATGAGCACTAAGTTTGTTCTCAGCATTCAAGAGTCTCTCATGGTTTGCCTCCCACATACTCCCCTTATTTTTCACCTTTTTTCCCCCCATGGTCCTGTGTTAAGTTCCTCCTAATCCTCCTATACGTGCAAACATATGACATCTGTCCTTCTCTGCCTGACTTATTTCGCTCAGCATAACACCCTCAAAGTCCATCCATGTGGCTACACATGGCCAGATTTCATTCTTTCTCATTGCCATGTAGTATTCCATCGTATAGATAAACCACATCTTCTTGATCCATTCGTAAGTTGATGGACATTAAAGCTCATTCCATGTTTTGGTTATTGCTGAGAGTGCTGCTATGAACATTGGGGTACTTGAGCCCCTATGCATCAGCACTCCTGTATCCCTTGGGTAAATTCCTAGGAGTGCTACTGCTGGGTCATAGGGGAGTTCTATTGTTANCCAAAAAACCAGCTCTCGGTTTCATTGATCTGTTCAACTTTTTCTTTGGTCTCTGTTTATTTCTGCCCTGATTATTATTATTTCTCTTCTTCTATTGGGTTTGGGGTGCTCTTGTTGATCTGCCTCGAGTTCCTTTAGGTGAGCTGTTAGATTTTTCTAATTTCTTGAAATAGTACTTCCCTCTTAGGACTGCCTTTGCCAAATCCCATAGATTTGGATTCTTGTATTTTCATTTTCATTTGTTTCCATATATTTTTTAATGTCTTCTCTAATTGCCTGATTGGCCCATTCATTCTTTAGTAGGGTGTTCTTTAACCTCCATATTTTTGGAGGTTTTCCAGACTTCTTCCTGTGATTGATTTCAAGTTTCAAAGCATTATGATCTGAAAGTGTACATTGTATGATCTCAATTCTTTTATATATATCTAGGGCTGCTTTATGTCCCAGTATGTGATCTATCTTGGAGAATGTGCCTTGTGCACTTGAGAAGAAAGTGAATTCCCTGGCTTCAGGATGTAAACTTCTAAATATATCCATCAGATCCATCTGGTCCAATGTGTCTTTCAAATCCATTGTTTGTTTAGTGATTTTCTGTCTCGTTGATCTATCCAATGGTGTAAGCAGAGTATTAGAGTCTCCATTATTAGCACCTTCTTATCTATAAAACTATTTGTTTGTGATTAATTGTTTTAAATACATAGGTGCTTCCATATTTGGTATGTAGATATTTATAACTGTTAGTTCTTCCTGATGGATAGAGCCTGTAATGATTATATAATGCCCTTCTTCATTCCTTGTTATTGTCTTTAGTGTAAAGTCCAGTTTGTCTGATACAAGTATAGCTACTCCCGCTTTCTTTTGACTTCCTGTAGTATGATATATATTTCTCTATCCCCTTACTTTAATCTGAAGGTATCTTCCAGTCTAAAATGCATTCTTGAAGACAGCAAATAATTGGATTTTGTTTTTTTATCCATTCTGCTACTCTATGTCTTTTGATTGGAGCATTCAGCCCATTTACATTCAGTGTTATTATTGAAATATCTGGGTTTAGAGTCATTGTGTCCTTTGTGGGATTCACGTTTGTGGTGGTGTCTCTGGTATCTTGCACTCCTTCAATACTTCCCTCAGAGAATCCCCTTCAGGATTTCCTGTAGGGCTGGCTTAGTGGTGACATTCTTTCAATTTTTGTTTATTTTTGAAAGACTTTTATATCTGCTTCTATTCTGAATGACAGGTTTGGTGGATAGAGGATTCTTGGCTGCATATTTTTTCTGTTCATCACATTGACGATCTCCTGCCATTCCTTTCTGGCCTGCCAAGTTTCAGTAGATAGGTCTGTCATCACTCTGATAGGTTTCCCTTTTTATGTAAGGGCCCTTTTCTCCCTAGCTGCTTTCAAAATTCTCTCTTTGTCCTTATATTTGGCCAGTTTCAATATGATATGTCGTGCAGATGATCGATTCAAATTACATCTGAGGGGAGTTCTCTGTGCCTCTTGAATTTCAACTTCTACTTCCCTCTCCAGGTTGGGGATGTTCTCTGCTATAATTTGTTCCAGGACTCCTTCAACACATTTCCCTCTCTCTTCCTCTTATGGAATTCCTATGATACAGATATTGTTCCTTTTGATTATATTGCTGAGCTCTCGAACTCTTCTTTCATGTTCCTGGATCAGTTTATCTCTCTTTTTCTCAGTTTCTTCTTTTTCTATAATAGTGTCTTCTGAATCACTTATTCTCCTTTCTGCCTCTATATAGTGTCTTCTAAATCACTTATTCTCCTTTCTGCCTCTTCATTTTGTGTATTGGATGCCTCCAGTTTATTATGTTTCTCATTTATCGTATTTTTTAATTCACCATAACTATTTTTAAGCTCCATATTGTTTGTAGCCAAAAGTTTTCTGATGTCCTCCATGCTTTTTCCCAGCCTGGCAATTAATTTTATGATTACTGTTCTAAATTCTTGTTCAGTTATGTTGCCTATATCTGTTTTGAGTAGTTCTCTAGCTGTCATTTCTTCCTGGAGTTTCTTTGGAGGAGAGTTCTTCCGTTTCGTCATTTTGGTTAGCTTTCTAACTCTTGTTACCTTTAAAAGCTTGTTGTACACTCGGCCCCTGCGAGTTCTGCTGTTTTAGAGAGAGCTCTTTAGACTGTTCAGGGCCCGTCTGTTCAGGAAGTGTTCTTTGGATGGTGTCTCGGTTTCTCTTGTTGAACGTTAGGTTATTTTGTTTCCCTATTGGTAGTGGTATTAGGGACTATCCACCATGTGTAGTTTGGCTTGTTTCTTGATGCAGCCCTGGAAAAAGAAAACAGACAACCACAGAGGGAACACAGGAACATAAAAGCAGAGACAAACCAATAAACACGCAAACCCAGGCTGAGATAAAAACAGCTACAAGGACAACAAAACAGCTATCTGGAAGGGATGGGCCTGGTTTGGTGTAGGCAGGTCTTGTCTCCACTGTGTCCTTTGGCATCCCTGAGGCCCCTCCTTGGTGATTGTGGGGAGAAGAATGGCGTAACCCCAGTCCTTCTCAAACAAGCGTTGCAAATCACTTCTTTGGTCTGATCTCCCTGTGCTGAGGATATAGCCAAGGTGGGCTGAGTTCTATGCCCCACACTCTGCCTCATTTCCAGGTCCCAGTCCATGGGCTTTGTTTTACTGCCCTGAACAGTCCTGCAGGTTGCTGCTTCCCTGTTGCTGGGGGTTGAGTGGGGGGTGGGGGAAGTGTCGCAGCGTCAGATCCGCCGGGGTCAAGCAGGGATACAACCCGAGTGCGTTCGGGGGAAGTAGCAACTTCAGGTTCACAGAGTCCGTGTCACCTCAGTGAGCCACAGCCGCGTCGTGTGCACCGCTGCCGCTTCACTGGGCGCCGGTACTGCTTCACCAGGTCGCTGCCGCTGCTTCAGCAGGCAGCTGTTGTGCGCTGGGCCAGGGCTTCACTGGGTGTTGGGACCGCTGCCGCAGGCGTTGCTGCTGGCTCACCGGGTCACCGCCTCCATGATGGTGCGGGAGGCGCGGCAGTTCAGTGTTTCCTGGTGCCTTCTTGGACCAGGGCACCTAGTTTAAAGTCAGCACCCTAGCTAGAGCTAAAAAACATTGTCTTTCCAAGCCGAGGTTTTTTCTCCTCTTCTCCAGGGACGGTTTTATGAGCAATCTCAGCTTTTCTTTCCGTTCCTCTGGACTCGCGGCAGCTCACCATGGCTCGCAGGTTAATCACTCACTGCAGCTACACGCAAGCCGGGTTCCCTCCCCTCCCTCCGTATCTCTGGGTCCCGTCCCGCTTTCATCTTCCCCAGTTCGCACTCACGCACTTATGAGGTTTCCTTCCCAGTGTACTCTGTCTCTTTCTCTTCTCAAACTCCTGTGGCTCAGTGTCCTATGACTTCAGGCCCTCTCTGTCTGAGAGATGGGTGCGGGCGAAATGTACAGAGCTCCCTACTTCTACACCATCTTGCCTCCTCTCCTTTGTTTACTATGTTTACATTTTTTTAAAGAAATGAATATTTGGCTTATAACATTTTTAAATGATNAAAACTAATCTCCATGTCCAACATGGGGCTTGAACTCACGACCCCAAGATCAAGAGTCACATGCTCTACTGACTAAGCCAGCCAGGTGGCCCACTCAGAACCTTTTCATCTGGATCCCATCACCTATCTTCAAATGACTCCTATTAGCAAAACACAAGAAAAAGAATTCAAAACATTACACTTGTTTTCAAGTTGCTCATAAGTTTCTTTTATAGTGAAACAAAAATAATTCTCTATCTTTTAAAAAAACTTTATTAATATTTAGATTTGAACACATGAAGAAGGTTCCCACACCACTTTAGCACTAGACACAACTGGTTTTAATTACTAACCTCACTTACTGTAAATTAGAATTGCAATGATCTGCAAATGCTAATTTAAACCTGGACTTGTTTCTGAGCAAGCTGCATGTAATAATGAACAAACAGCAGATTATCCTCAGAAGGGCAATATACTGTACCACAAATCACAAGTTGCATGTCCTCCTTTTTTTTTCTTTTTTTTTTTTTAGCCC
>NW_027528623.1:214739-215293 GCF_008692635.1 Crocuta crocuta
TATAACACCTTAGTCATTTTCAAGCTCTCAGCACTTAAAGTGCTGAATTTTAGATTACTTTTTTATATTCTGCCTGTGCCTAGTTTCCTTACTGTATGTAAAGTTATTAAAGCTGTCTGTTCCAATTTCTTCTCTACTTAGGAAGATATGACAAAAAGATGAAAGAGACTACCTTTAATCTCAAAAGGCTAAACTCAACACAGAAATGAAACAGTAAAATACATAAAGACAATAAGAATACTTTTCCAAAGGTAGTTTACGTTCATTGAGTGGTCACTAAAAAAGCACTCACCTGGAAGTATGTGACAACATAATAGTCCTGAGGCTCAATTTCCTCTCTAGATAGTTGATACTGTTTTTTATTATGCTATGTAATTGAACTGCCACTTGCCAGGTAACAGTTTGCTCTACTTTGGGTGGGGATGGGTGAAGACATTTGTTCTGTAAACTGTATTCAGAAAAGAAACACATATTATGGCATGAATGACAATTAGATTCAGCAATACATTTTCGGAAAAAACTTTAAAGTATTTCTCAAAACCAAAACGAATGTT
>NW_027528623.1:215320-232207 GCF_008692635.1 Crocuta crocuta
AATGTTGCAGTATTGTTTTTTCTATTATGAAGATTTAAAATACAAACAAGTACAGAGTCTAATGGGATGGCCATCTTTCTAATTGCTTGGCTTTTTGAAAGGGATGTGGATTTTCAATGATTTGTGTTTTGTTGCTTTTATCATTCTCAGGATTTCTATCTATCTCTTGGATCTTCCAACTTCTGAGATTTCTAGAGCTGTAAGCTTTTGAAGCCATGAGGATCTGAGATCACAAGTTCTCACTCTGTGTTGACACTTTTATTATGCAATTGTTTCTCTCAAGTTCATTCTTCCAGTAATCTCTTCCCCATTCCTTTCTAAGTCATACTCTGCCTCTCTATCCAAACTAGAAAACAAGAATCAGCTTTGACTGTAAAATTCCTTCACTTTACATCTAGTCAGTTACCATGTTCTGTAAAAATACTACTCTATTTTTTTCCTTTGCCATTGTGGAAGTGTTGGCTCTCACTGTATTCTACCTGAGTTATTACAAATCTTTTTCACTGGTATTTCTGGCACTCCATCTTCCTTTTCCAGTTATTACTGCAGTCATCAGAGTCATTTTTCAAGAATATGGATTGGATAATCTTGTTCTGTAGCCAAAGTAAACAAATTGGAGCTTTGCAAGCCAAATTTGACATAAAATCTTTTAATGCCTATCTATAAGTTATAAGATAAAGTGTAAGTTTCTTGGCATAACATACAAAACACTTCGTGATTAAACCCAAACTTACATTTATAGATAATAACCATCTAGGGTTCTAAGCATTCTTATATCCCAACATCCCATCCATATGATTCAACCATATTAAACTTCTATTTATGGTACACATATCCAGACACACGCACATACACACACCAAATGGTCTTTCATCTCTGTTTACTGTTCCCATTTGCCTGGAAAAACTCTTTTATATTGTTCAAGACCTGGTTGAAAAGTCATCATCTTTGGGAATATTTTTCTTGACTAATCTATACAAAATAAGCTGTCTTTTGCTTTCCTTTAAATATAACCCCAAGACACTTCAAAGGTGACTTTAGTAATATTAATGGCATTCTACTTTTATCATTTAGATTTAAATTTTTATTTATTATTATTTAGATTTAGATTATTATTTATTATCTTCTATCACNGAAATAATAAACAAACCAAGAACGATTTTTTTAAAGAGTAAATCTACTCAAATATAGGATAACATTCAATATAATCACAAATCACACACATAATCAGAAACTAACCAAAATTGTTCCTTGTCACTAATAATTATAAACTGCAAGTTAATAGTCTCTCTTAATAGGGCAAAAAAGGTTCTTCCATCATCCTCACATGCAGTGTTCTCACAGTATTTCACAAATAGTCATGATCATGGTGATAACAAAAATAATAATAAAAACATTCACTGAGAGTTTTCATCTCTTTAAACACTGTTTAGTGTAAATTGTTCATATTTTCTCATTTAATTCTCACAGTAGTTTTATCAGGTAGCTAGTACTATTATTCTCATTCATAGCTTGAAAGCAAATTGACACAGATATCTGCATTTTACCATACACCAACAGAATTTCAGCATAATGTTAGTACATTATAGCTGAAAGAGCTGCAAGACACATGTTTTCTAAGGGATAGTTGGAGAAGCCCAACGTTAAAAAGGGAGAAATAAACAAAGATATTATAGAAATTTGGAGTCTCTGGCACATATAGCTACAGCAAACATCAAACAAAACCCAAATCATTTTTTAAAATAGTTTGTCAAGTTGGTTTCCATATAACACCCAGTGCTCATCCCCACAAGTGCCCTCCTCCATGTCCATCACCCCCCTTTCCCTCCCCACACCCCATCTGCCCTCAGTTTGTTCTCAGCATTCAAGAGTCTCTCATGGCTTGCCTCCATCCCTCTCTCCCACTATTTTACCCCTTCTTCTCCCCCGTGGTCTTCCATTAAGTTCCTCCTGATCCTCCTATACGTGCAAACATATGGTATTTGTTCTTCTCTGCCTGACTTATTTCACTCAGCATAACATCCTCAAGTTCCATCCATGTTGCTACTCATGGCCAGATTTCATTCTTCCTCATTGTCATGTAGTATTCCCTTGTATAGATAAACCACATCTTCTTCATCCATTCGTCAGTTGATGGGCACTTAGGCTTTTTCCATGTTTTGGCTATTGTTGAGAGTGCTGCTATGAACATTGGGGTACATGTGCCCCTATGCATCAGCACTCCTGTATCCCTTGGGTCAATTCCTAGCAGTGCTACTCCTGGGTCATAGGGGAGTTCTATTGTTAATTTTTTGAGGAATCTCCACACTGTTTTCCAGAGGGGCTTCACCAGTTTACATTCCCACCAACAGTGTAGGAGGGTGCCCGTTTCTTCACATCCTCGCCAGTATCTAGAGTCCTCTGATTTGCTCATTTTAGCCACTCTGACCAGCATGAGGTGGTATCTCAGTGTGGAAACAAAACCCAACTTTTAACTAGTATAACATAAAACCTCACACTGAAAGCTTTTTTACCTCATTTTCTATTATCCAATACAACATGTTTAGCTCTTAACAAAAAATTACAAGCAAACCAAGAAGCAAGGAAAACATACTTGAAAGAAACAAAGTAAGCATTGGAATTAGGTTCAGATATGACAGAGGTATTGACATTATTAGAAGGGTATTTAAAATGACTATGATTAAAATGTTAAGAGCTCTAATGGAAAAAGGAGCCAACTGGCAAGAAACAGATGGGTAATGTAAGCAGTAAGACAGAATAAAAATAGAATCTTAGAAAACAACAATAACAGCAACACTAGTAGAGATGAAAAATGCCTTTGATGTCTCCTCAGTAAACTCAACGTCAAGGAAAAGAATTAATGATCTTTAAGATAGGTCTATAGAAACTTCCCAAACTAAAATGGAGAGTAATGGAATAAATTTTTAAAAAATAAAATATTCAATATCTGTGCAGTAATTTTGAAACATGTATCACATTTACTTGCAATAATAGGAGAGAGAATAGACTGTAAAAAGTATTTGAAGAAATAATAGTATATAATTTCCAAAAGTAATAATGGAAATCAAACTACAGATCGAGGAAGCACCAATAACATTAGGCAGTACATATATAAAACCATATCAAACCAAACCAAACCAAACCCACTTAAGCATACCATATTCAAACCACTGAAACTAAAGACAGAAAAAAATCTTGCAAAAAGCTAGAAGTAAAACATATCTGTAGAAGAACAAAGACAATACTTAAAGCAGACTTATTGCAGGCAACCATGCCAGCAAGAAGAGAATAGAATGAAATATTTCAAGTGTTAAAAGAAAAATAACTCCACTAAACTAAAATGTTATACCCAGTGAAATTATCATTCAAAAGAGAAAGTGAAGTACCATTTGAGAGAACAAAAGTAAAGGGACTTCACTACAAGCAGAGCTGCCCTGCAGGAAATTGTTAAAATATTTTCTTCATGAAGAAAAAAATATATATATAAGTCAGACTTGGGTTGGCATAAAGAAAGGAAGAGCATCAAAGAAGGAATAAATAAAGGTAAAATGAAATATTTTATTTTTCTTATTCTTAATTGATCTAAAAGACAGTTGTTGAAATTATCATAGTTGGGCGCCTGAGTGTCTCAGTCGGCTAAGGGTCCGATTTAGGCTCAGGTCATGATCTCACGGTTCATGGGTTTGAGCCCTGCATCAGGCTGTGTGCTGATGGCTAGCTCAGAGCCTGGAGACTGTCTTCAGATTCTGTGTCTCCCTCTCTCTCTGACTCTCCCCTGCTCACGCTGTCTCTCTCTCTCTCTCTCTCAAAAATAAACAAAACATTAAAAAATGTAAAAAAAGAAAGGATCATAGTAATGATATATTGAGTGATTATAGATCATGGAAAATAAAAATGAATGACAATAAATATTCTAAAGGTGGGGAGAGAAGAAATGGGAATATGTTGTTATAAGTGATCTGCACTACACAAAAGACGTAATGATGTTATTTGAAGGTGGACTTAGATTGGTTAATAATGTGTATTGTAAGCTTAAGGTAACACCTAAAATGTAAAAATGTATATATAATTAATATGGTAAAGGAGGACATACATTGGAATGTTATAAAATGCTCAGTTAAACCAGAGAAGGCAGGGGGAAGAGTTAAGATTGTGGAGAAGTAGGGCGACCAGGATTTCCCTCATCCTTCAAACACAGCTGTATTGAAGGCAGATCTCTTGGAACACCAGGAAATCAATCTGTAGAGTGGCAGAAGGATCGCAACAGGTGGAGGAAGACAGCTTGGGGGATTGAGGTATGTGTATATGAGTTGAGGAAATTAAAATGGTGTAGTCACAGAAAAGAGGGAACCCCTTTGGTAAAGAGATAAACGGAAGAGAAAGACAGAGGGGATGGGAAATTTTGGTTTTGAGTTAGCACAAGAGGAAAACCTCTCCAGACCACAGACTAGGGGACAAGAAATATGGAGAGTGCCAGTTTCTATTTTGCGAACAGCCTTAGGTGCTGAAACTTGGATGTTTAAAAAAATGCGTGACTTTCTCTGGAGTGAAGTTAGAGTCCTGTGCACAACTGTAGGGGAGGGATCCAGCCCCGGGGTGCAGTAGTGATCTCAGGGCCACACTGGGAGAGAACAGTCTCCTTCCTCGAGTACTGTGGGAAGAGGGTTTATTGCCCCCCTAAGGACAAAAGTCTCTGTAGGTGGCATCCAAAGGCCCTTTATCCACAGGGCTGAGTGGTACTACACCAGAACAGGGTCTGTATGGTGCAGGGCCCTTTAAGACATTGGGCTTTGAATCCCAACCAAGCACCTAGGAGGCATGGGATACTGTGGAGCAGGACAAGCCAGCTGCCCATGCTACTCTGTGAGGGCTGCCTGAGCAGTGTGGTCTGAGACACCCTGTCCAGGGAGGAGGGATTGGGGTGTGCCATTTTTCTTCCCTGGTGGGACTTCAGGAAGCAGCACAGTGGCCCGGAGTGGAGGCAGAGCAGGCCTACACCAAATGCTACCCCCTCCATGTCTGGCAACTGCCACTCTACTGGAGGAAGACTGACCGAATGCAGCCAGCCTCTCCACCAAACCAGCATAAACACTGGTACCAAGCACCAACAAAAAACTTTTTTTGTTTGTTTTCTTTCTGTCTGTTTGTTCTTCTGTTCACTTCTCTTCTTTTTCTTTCTAACCACTACTTATTTTCTTTTGGAATCAAACTCATAGATTTCTCATTTGTTTTTGGTCAATTTTTACTAAATATGAGTATATTTATTTATTTATTTTGTTTGTTTGCTTCTTTGATTAATCAGGAAGTTTTACTACATTATTTTTACACATTTTCTATATCTTATTCTTCTTTACCTTACTTTCTCTCTTTCTGGATTAAGCCTTATAATTTTTTTTAAATTCTCTGCTTAGTCTTCTTTTCTCCCTTTCATTTGTCGTGTACAGGATCAAGCTCCCTCCTTCCCTTTCTTTTTTTTCTAGGATTATTTCAATGAACAAATCAAAACATACCTGGTTAAAGATCCAAACACTCCACCACTACAAGGAAGGAAGTGCTTTGCAGAAGACTGAGCAATGGGATAGAATAGACAAAACACAATAACAGAGTGCATGCAACACACTCCAGAAACATTTCCTGAAGTGTCACTGCCTTTTCAGGGTATGACCTCTTTTAAAAATAGTAATACTTGCAGGTGCAGGACACATAACTAGCTATTAAAACACAGAAAAGACAGAAACCTAGACAAAGTGACAAAACAGAAGACTTCCCCTCAAAAGAAAATTCAGGAAGAAATGATAGAGATTGCTCAAAACAGATATAAATGATATACCTGAACAAGAATTTAGAAAACAGTCATAAGACTAATACCTGGGCATGAAAAAAGCATAGAAGACATCAAAGAATCTAGTACTGTGGAGATTAAAGACCTAAGAAACAGTCATGATGAATTAAGAAATGTTATAAATGAGATGAAAAATAAAGGAGATACAGTGTAGTGAGGATAGAAGAAGCAAAGAAGAGAATAGGTGAAATAGATAATAAAATTATGGAAAATGATAAAGATAAAAGAAAGAGGGAAAGGAAATTACTAAATCATGATGGGAGAATTAGAGAGCTAAATGATTCCATAAAATGAAAAAATATCCATATCATAGGAATTCTAGAAGAAGATGAGCAAGAGAAAAGGACAGAAGGTTTATTTGGACAAATTATAACTGATAACTTTCTGAATCTGGAGAAGGAAACAGGCATTCAAGTCCAAGAGACACAGAGAACTCCCTTCAAAATCAACTGAAAGAGATCAACACCATGACATATTAGAGTGAAACTGGCAAAATACAGAGAATTCTGAAAGCAGTTAGGGACAAACAGTTCTTAACTTACAAGAGATACATAAGGGTAGTAGCGGATCTGTCCACTGAAATTTGGCAGGCCCAAAGGGAATGGCAGTAAATATTCAATGTGCTGAATAGGAAAAATATGCAACCAAGAATCCTTTATCTAGGAAGCCTGTCATTCAGAATAGAAGAAGAGATAAAGGCTTTCCAAGGCAAACAAAACCTAAAGGTGTTAATGACCACTAAACCAGTCTTGCAGGAGTTCCTAAGGGGAACTCTGTGAGTGGAAAGCAGCACAAAGTAGAAAACACCAGAGACACCACAAACAGGAAACCTACAGATAACACAATGGCACTGAATCCAGATCTTTCAATAATCACTCTGAATGTAAATGGACTAATGCCCCAATCAAAAGACGTACAGTATCAGAATGGATAAAAAAACAAGATCCACCTATATGCTGCCTATAATTGATTCAGTTTAGACCTGAGGGCACCTGCAAATTGAAAATGAGGGCATGGAGAACCATCTATCATGCTAATGGACATCAAAAGAAAGCTGGTGTAGCCATACTTATAGCAGACCAACTAGATTTTAAAACAAGACTGTAACAAGAGATGAAGACAGTATTATATCAGAATTAAGGGATCTGTCCACCAAGGAGAGCTAACAATTGTAAATGCTTATGTCCCCAATGTGGGAGTTCCAAACATTTAAATCAATTAATCATAAATGTAAACGAATGTATAGATAATAATACAGTAATTGTAAGGGACTTTAATACTCCACTTACATCAATGGACAGATTATCTAGTCAGAATATGAATAAGGAAACAATAGCTCTGAAAGACACATTAGACCACATGGCCTTAACAGATATATTCAGAATGTTTCATCCAAAGCAGCAGAATACACATTCTTCCCTAGTACACATGGAACATTCTACAAAATAGATCACATACTGGGTCACAAAACAGACCTCAACAAGTATAAAAAGATAGAGATCATACCATGCATATTTTCAGATCACAATGCCATGAAACTTGAAATCAACCACAAGAAAAAATTTGGAAAGCCCCAAATACATGGAAGTTAAAGAACATCCTACTATAAAGAATGAATGGGTCAACCAAGAAATTAAACAGGGGGTTAAAAATATATGGGACGTGCCTGGGTGGCTTAGTCAGTTGGGTATTTGACTTCGACTCAGGTCATGATCTTGTGGTCTGTGAGTTCGAGCCCTGTGTCAGACTGTGCTGATAGCTCAGAGCCTGGAGTCTGCTTTAGATTCTGTGTTTCCCTCTCTCTCTGCCACTCCCCCACTCACACTCTGTCTCTCTCTCTCTCTCTCTCTCTCAAAAATAAACAAATAAAAAATTAATTAAAAATATAAGAAAGCAAATAAAAATGAAAATATGACATTCCAAACCCTTTTGGATGCAGCAAGGCAGTCCTAAGATGGAAATACTTTGCAATTCAGAGAAGCAAGAAAGGTTACAAATGTAAAACATAACCTTACACCTACAGGAGTAGCAAAAATAGCCAAAAAGAAGCAGAAGAGAAATAATAAAGATTAGGGCAGAATAAACATTATAAAATCCAAAAAAAAAAAAAGTAGAAAATATCAAGGAAACTAAGAGCTGTTTTTCTGAAAGAATAAACAAAAGTGATAACCCCCTAACCAGACTTCTCAAAAAGAAAAGAAAAGGGAGACAAATAGTTAAAATCATGAATGAAAGAGGAGACATCACAAACAAATCAAAGAAATACAAAAATTCTAAGAGAATACTTTGAAAACTTACATGCCAAAACTGTAAAATCTGGAAGAAATGGACAAATTCATAGACAGTCAATACCAAAAATCAAACAGAAGAAATAGAAATTTTGAACAGATACAAAACCAGTGAATAAATTGAATCAGTTATCAAAAATCTCCCAACAAATATGAGTCCTGGGCCAGATGACTTCCAGAGGAATTCTACCAGACATTTAAAGCAGAGTTAGTAGCTATTCTTTGCAAACTGTTCCAAAAAATAGAAACAGAAGGAAAGCTTCCGGATTCATTCTGTGAGGACAGCATTAACTTGATTTCAAAATCAGACAAAGACCCCACTGAAAAGGAGAACTATAGANCTATACTTAAAGAATTATTGACCATGATCAAGTGGTATTCATTCCTGGGCTCCAAGGCTGGTTCAATATTTGCAAAATCAGTCATTGTGATATGTCACATTAATAGAAGAAAGTATAAGAACCATATGATCCTGTCAATAGATGCAGAAAAAGCATTTGACAAAATATAGCATCATTTCTTTTTTAAAAATTTTTAAATGTTTATTTATTTTTGAGAAGTAGAGAGAGAGAGAGAGAGCACAAGCAAGGGAGGGGCAGAGAGAGAGGGAGACACTGAATCAGACCCAGGTTCCAGGCTATGAGCTGTCAGTACAGAGCCCGACGTGGGGCTCGAACCCACGGACTGTGAGATCATGACCTGAGCCGATTGGGCACGTAACCAAATGAGCCACCCAGGCTCCCTTATAGCATCATTCCTTAATAGAAACCCTCAAGAAAGTCAGGATAGAAGGAGCATAACATCATAAAAGCCATAGATGAAACTCCCACAGCTAATATAATCCTGAGTGGGGAAAAACAGGGAGCTTCCACCTGAAATTAAGAATGCATCAGGGGTATCCACTCTTACCACTGTTGTTTAACATAGTGTTGGAAATCCTAGCCTCAGAAATGAGACAATAAAATAAAGGCATCCAGATTGGCAAAGAATAAGTCAAATTTTCACTCTTCACGGATGACATGATACTCTATGTGGAAAACCTAAAAGACCACCCCAAAACTACTGGAGCTGATACATGAATTCAGTAAAGTCAGAGGATACAAAATCAATGTACAGAAGTCAGTTGCATTTCTATACACTAATAATGAAACAAAGAAAGAGATATCAGGGAATTGATCCTATTTACAATTACATCACAAACCATAAAATACTTAGGAATAAAGATTAAAAAAGAGGTAAAAGAACTGTACTCTGAAAATTACAGAAATCTTATGAAAAAAACTGAAGAAGACACAAAGAAATGAAAAAACATTCCATGCTCATGGATTGGAAGAATAAATATTGTTAAAATATCTATACTACCCAAAGCAATCTATACCTTCAATGTAATCCCTATCAAAACAGCACCAACATTCCTCACAGAGCTAGGACAAACAATTCTAAAATTTGTATGGAACCACAAAAGACCCCAAACAGCCAAAGTAATGTTGAAAAAGAAAACCAAAGCTGGAAGCATCACAATCCCAGACTTTAACCTGCATTACAAAGCTGTAATCATCAAGATAGTATGTTACTGGCACAAAAACAGTCACATAGAGAAATGTAATAGAATAGAGAACCCATAAATGGACCTACAAATATATGGCAAACTAATCCTCGAGAGAGCAGGAAAGAGTATCCCATGGAAAAAAAAGACAGTCTCTTTATCAAATGGTGTTGGAGAAAACGGACAGCAACATGCAGAAGAATGAAACTGGACCACTTATTTACACCATACACAAAAATAAATCAAAATGGATGAAAGACCTAAATGTGAGATGGGAAACTATCACAATCCTATAGGAGAAAACAGGCAGCAACCTCTTTGACCTCGGCCATACCAAATTCTTTCTTGACATGTCTCCAAAGGCGAGGAAAATAAAAGCGAACATGAAGTATTAGGACCTCATCAAGATAAAAAGCTTCTGCACAGCAAAGGACACAATCAAAAAAACTAAAAGACAACTGATGGAATGGGAGAAGATATTTGCAAATAATATATCACATAAAGGGTTAGTACCCAAAATCTATAAAGAATTTATCAAACTCAACACCGGAAAAAAATCCAGTGAAGAAATGGGCAGAAGAGATGGTTAGACACTTTTCCAAAGACATCCAGATGGGAAACAGACAAATGAAAGATGTTCAGCATTGCTTATCATCAGGGAAACACAAATCAAAACCACAATGAGATTCTACCTCATACCAGTCAGAGTGACTGAAACTAACAACTCAGGAAACAACAGATTCTGGTGAGGATATGGAGAAAGGGGAACCCTCTTGCACTGTTGGTGGGAATGCAAATTGGTGCAGCCATTCTGGAAAACAGTGTCAAGTTTCCTCCAAAAATTAAAAATAGAATTACCGTACACCCTAGCAATTGCACTACTAGGAATTTACCCAAAGGATACTGGATATATGATATGAGTTGTTTTTATAAAATATATATATCAGAGAGTACTCAGCAATGAAAAACAATGAAACCTTGCCATTTGCAACAATGTGGGTGGAACTGGAGGCTAAACAAAATAAGTCAGTCAGAGAAAGACAGATATTACTCATATGTAGAATTTAAGAAACTTAAGAGATGATCATAGGGGAAGGGAAGGAAAAATAAGATAAAAACAAAGAGGGAGGCAAACCATAAGACAGTCTTACATACAGAGACGAAACTGAAGGTTAATCGGGGGAGGGGGAAGGAGGGTGAGGAAAATGGGCGATGGGCATTGAGGAGGGCACATATTGAGAGGAGCACTGGGTGTTATATATAAGCAATGAATCCTTGGATTCAAAAATGTCCACTTTTGTCTTCATCCTGGCCAATATCAGTCGTTTTCTGAGTTGTTAATTTTACCCGTTCTATTGGGTATGAGGTAGTATTTCATTGTGTTTTTTATTTGTATTTCCCTGATGATGAGTGATGTGAGTGATGTTGAGAATCTTTTCATGTGTCTGTTAGCCATCTGGATGTCTTCTTTGGAGAGGTATCTATTCATGTCTTTTCCCCNCAAATAATATATCACATAAAGGGTTAGTACCCAAAATCTATAAAGAATTTATCAAACTCAACACCGGAAAAAAATCCAGTGAAGAAATGGGCAGAAGAGATGGTTAGACACTTTTCCAAAGACATCCAGATGGGAAACAGACAAATGAAAGATGTTCAGCATTGCTTATCATCAGGGAAACACAAATCAAAACCACAATGAGATTCTACCTCATACCAGTCAGAGTGACTGAAACTAACAACTCAGGAAACAACAGATTCTGGTGAGGATATGGAGAAAGGGGAACCCTCTTGCACTGTTGGTGGGAATGCAAATTGGTGCAGCCATTCTGGAAAACAGTGTCAAGTTTCCTCCAANGAAAGACCTAAATGTGAGATGGGAAACTATCACAATCCTATAGGAGAAAACAGGCAGCAACCTCTTTGACCTCGGCCATACCAAATTCTTTCTTGACATGTCTCCAAAGGCGAGGAAAATAAAAGCGAACATGAAGTATTAGGACCTCATCAAGATAAAAAGCTTCTGCACAGCAAAGGACACAATCAAAAAAACTAAAAGACAACTGATGGAATGGGAGAAGATATTTGCAAATAATATATCACATAAAGGGTTAGTACCCAAAATCTATAAAGAATTTATCAAACTCAACACCGGAAAAAAATCCAGTGAAGAAATGGGCAGAAGAGATGGTTAGACACTTTTCCAAAGACATCCAGATGGGAAACAGACAAATGAAAGATGTTCAGCATTGCTTATCATCAGGGAAACACAAATCAAAACCACAATGAGATTCTACCTCATACCAGTCAGAGTGACTGAAACTAACAACTCAGGAAACAACAGATTCTGGTGAGGATATGGAGAAAGGGGAACCCTCTTGCACTGTTGGTGGGAATGCAAATTGGTGCAGCCATTCTGGAAAACAGTGTCAAGTTTCCTCCAAAAATTAAAAATAGAATTACCGTACACCCTAGCAATTGCACTACTAGGAATTTACCCAAAGGATACTGGATATATGATATGAGTTGTTTTTATAAAATATATATATCAGAGAGTACTCAGCAATGAAAAACAATGAAACCTTGCCATTTGCAACAATGTGGGTGGAACTGGAGGCTAAACAAAATAAGTCAGTCAGAGAAAGACAGATATTACTCATATGTAGAATTTAAGAAACTTAAGAGATGATCATAGGGGAAGGGAAGGAAAAATAAGATAAAAACAAAGAGGGAGGCAAACCATAAGACAGTCTTACATACAGAGACGAAACTGAAGGTTAATCGGGGGAGGGGGAAGGAGGGTGAGGAAAATGGGCGATGGGCATTGAGGAGGGCACATATTGAGAGGAGCACTGGGTGTTATATATAAGCAATGAATCCTTGGATTCAAAAATGTCCACTTTTGTCTTCATCCTGGCCAATATCAGTCGTTTTCTGAGTTGTTAATTTTACCCGTTCTATTGGGTATGAGGTAGTATTTCATTGTGTTTTTTATTTGTATTTCCCTGATGATGAGTGATGTGAGTGATGTTGAGAATCTTTTCATGTGTCTGTTAGCCATCTGGATGTCTTCTTTGGAGAGGTATCTATTCATGTCTTTTCCCCATTTCTTCACTGGATTGTTTTTTATGTGCTGAGTTTGATAAGATCTTTATGGATTTTGGATACTAACCCTTTATCTGATATGTCATTTGTAAATATCTTCTCCCATTCTATATGTTGCCATTCACTTTTGTTGATTGTTTCCTTTGCTGTGCAGAAAGAAGCCTTTTATCTTGATGAGGTACCAATAGTTAATTTCTGCTGCTGTTTCCCTTCTATCTGGAAACATGTCAAGTAAGAAGTGGCTGCAGCTGAGGTCAAAGAGGTTGTTGCCTGTTTTCTTCTCTAGAAATATAATGGTTTCCTGTCTTACATTTAGGTGATACATCTAGTCTGAGTTACTTTTGTGTATGGTGTAAGAAAGTGGTCCAGTGGTTCATTCTTCTGCATGTTGCTGTCCAGTTTTCCCAACAGTATTTGCTGAAGACACTGTCTTTTTTCCATTGGGTATGCTTTCCTGCTTTGCCAAAGATTAGTTGGCCATACATTTCTGGGTCCATTTCTGGATTCTCTATTCTGTTCCATTGAATTATGTGTCTGTTTTTGTGCCATTGCCATACTGTCTTAATGATTAGAGCTTTGTAATACAGCTTGAAGTCCAGAATTGTGATGCCTCCAGCTTTAGTTTTCTTTTTCAACATTACTTTGGATATTCAGGGTTTTTTTTTCTGGTTCCATAGGACTTTTAGAATTGTTGGTTCTAGCTCTGTGAAGAACACTACTGTTTTTTGATAGAAATTGCATTGGATGTGTAGATTGCTTTGGGTAGTACCAACATTTTAACAATATTTGTTCTTCCAATCCATGAGCTTGGAATGGTTTTCCATTCCTTGTATCTTCTTCAACTTCCTTCATAAACTTTCTGTAGTTTTCACTGTACAGATTTTTATGTCTTTGTTTAGGTTTATCCCTAGGTATTTTATGGTTTTTGGTGAAATTGTAAATGGGATCAATTCCTTAATTTTTCTTTCCACTGTTTCATTATTGGTGTATAGAAATGCCACAGATTTATGTATGTTGATTTTACAACCTGTAACTGATGAACTCACATATCAGTTCTATCAGTTTTTTTGTGCAGTATTTTAGGTTTTCCACATAGAGAATTATGTCGTCAGGGGAGAGTGAAGATTCAATTCTTCCTTGCCAATTTGGATGATTTTTTTAATCTTTTTTTGGTTGTCTGATTGTTGAGGCTAGGACTTCCAACACTATGTTGAACAACAGTGGTGAGAGTGTACATCCCTATCACATTCCTGACCTTAGGGGGAAAGCTCTCAGTTTTTCAGTTTTTCCCTATTGAAGATGATATTAACTGTGGGTCTTTTATATTTGGCCTTTATGATCTTGAGGTATCTTTCTTGAATCCCTACTTTCTTGAGTCTTTTTTGTTTTTCATCAAGAATCCTAGGGGTAACTGGGTGGCTCAGTCGGTTAAATGGCAGACTTCGGCTCAGGTCATGATCTCACCATTTGTGAGTTTTAAACCTGCATCAGGCTCTGTGCTTACAGCTCAGCTTACAGCTGCTTCAGATTCTGTGTCTCCTTCTCTCTTGGTCCCTCTCCTACTCACAATCTGTCTCTGTCTCCCTCCCAAAAATAAGTGAACATAAAATATTTTTTAAAAAATAGAAAGAATGTTATGTTTTGCCAAATGCTTTTCCTGCATTTATTGAGAAGATCATATGGTTCTTATCCTTCCTTTTATTAATGTGATGTATCACTTGATTGATTTGTGAATTTTGGACCAGCCTTGCAGCCCAGGAATAAATATTACTTGATCATGGTGTGTAATTCTTTTAATGTATTTTTTCAGTTGGTTTGCTAATATCTTGTTGAAAATTTTTGCATCCGTGTTCATCAGGGAGATCGGTCTATAGTTCTCCTTTTTAGTGGGGTCTTTGTCTGGTTTTGGAATCAAGGTAATGTTGGCTTCATAGAAAAAGTTTGGAAGTTTTCCTTCCATTTCTATTTTTTGNATTTATGCAGTGTTATTGGTAATCTCTTTCATTCGTCATTTTATTTATTTGGGTCTCCTCTTTGTTTGTTTGTTTTTATAAATATTCCTAGAGTGTTTATTTTGAATTTTTAAAAATTCATTCAAAGAACCAGCTCCTGATTTCGTTGACCTCTTCTACTTTTTTTTTTTTTTTCAGTACCATTGATTTCTGCTCAAATCTTTATTATTTCCCTTCTGGCTGCTTTTTTGGCTTGATTTACTCTTCTTTCCCCAGATCCTTTAGATGTAAGATTTGGTTGTGTATTTGAGACATTTTTCCTTCTTTAGGAAAGCCTGGCTTGCTATACACTTCTCAATTATGATTGTATTTGCTGCATCCCAGAGATTTTGAACAGATGGATTATAATTTTAATTGCATCCATGTACATTTTTAAAATGTTTTTATTTATTTCTGAGAGAGAGACAGCATGAGCAGGGGAGGGTCAGAGAGAGAGGGAGACACAGACTCCGAAATAGGCTCCAGGCTCTGAGCTGGCTCTCAGCACAGAGCCCAACATGGGGCTCGAGCCCACGAACCAGAGATCACAAACTGAGCCAGTCGGACGCTTAACCGACTGAGCCACCCAGGACCCTACATCCATGTACTTTTAAATTTTCTCTTTAATTTCTTTGTTAACCCATTCATTCCTTAGTAGGATGTTCTTTCATGTCCAAGTATTCATGGCCTTTCCAAATTTTTTCTTGTGGTTGAATTCAAATTTCATGACACTGTGGTCTGAAAACATGCATGGTATAATATTGATCTTTTAGTACTTGCTGAGGGCTGATTTGTGAACCAGTTTGAGATTTATTCTGGAGAATTTTCATTGTGCACTGGAGAATAATGTATATTCTGTTGCTTTAAGATGAAATTTTCTGTATATATCTGTTAGGCTCATCTGGTCCAGTGTGTCATTCAAAGTCATTGTTTCCTTATTGATTTTCTGCTTAGATGATCTGTCTATTGCTGTAACTTGGGTATTAAAGTCTCCTACAATTATGGTAGTATTATCAATGAGTTTATTTTGTTTGTGATTAACTGTTTTATATATTTGAATTTCTAAGTTGGGGGCATAAATATTTACAATTGTTAGATTTTCGTGGTGGATAGACCCCTTAATTATGATATAATGCCATTTTCATATTTTGTTGCAGTCTTCGTTTTAAAATCTAGTTTGTTTGGGAGAGGGGGCAAGATGGCAGAGAAGTAGGGAGCTCCGTACATTGCAGTCGCCCCCATATCTCACTTGGAAAAGGCCTGAAGCCATAGGAACCCTCTCAGAATCCAGGAGTTTGGGAGGAAAAGGAGGCAGAGTCCACTGAGAAAACCTTCTAACGTGAGTGCGAACTGGGGAAGATAAAATTGGGCAGGGACCAGAGACGCAGAGGGACGGGGGTGATCCCCCTCTGCGGGGAGTGAGAGGGGAAAGAGAGAGGCCAAAACTGCTCAAGACACGGTCCCTGTCATTGGGGAACAGAAAAACCTCCTCTTGAGGCACAGTGGGACCCGGTCTCCAGCTCTCCAGCTGACCCAAACAATGTCCGGGAAACCAACTGCGTGCTCGCCAAATCCCTGTACGCGCCAGCTCCACCTGGAGGGGATGCGTGGTGGCAGCGCCTTTGTGCTTCTGGTTCGGCTGGATCCCTAGAGGGAAGGCTAAGGGCTTAAAACTGGGAGATTTGCCAGAGGGTTCGTGTTTCGGGTGACAAGACACAGAGGGACCTGGTTTCCTGATCTCCAGCAGACCCGAGGCACCACCAGGTGAACCCCCATCCTTGTTCGCCAACCTGACATGAAGGAGACGAGATCAGCAATTCTGGCTCAATACCCAGGGCTAGGCAAGAGGTTTGGAATTGTCCTGAGGGGATCGCCTGCGAGTTTGTGTCTACAGCAATTTCAGTGGGGCACGCAGACTGGGATTTGGAAATGAGGTCTGGCCTGGGTTAAAGAGCCCGACCCACTTTTGGCTCCCGCACGGGGAGTTTACACACCCAAAAAAGTGAGTTGCAGCGCTTGGTTCAAGGGACTGGAGCACCGCCACTCTTCTCCCCACAACCTCCAAGGCAGAACTCCCACCTGACCCATTGGATCAAACCACGCCCATCACTGATC
>NW_027528623.1:232223-235177 GCF_008692635.1 Crocuta crocuta
CTGAACACTGACCTGATTAATTATGGTCACATTTAGTCCATTCTGTAGATGTAAATTCTACAACTACCTACCTTTTCATCTCTTTCTCTCAAGAGTAATTAGACTATATAGTTTCTCTGGATAACACCCGCGTCTTTCTCTCACCTCTCCAACCATATTCCACCCTTTTGCTCTTTGAAAAAATCTTCTTATCCCTTCTGGCTGTTCATTCTATTTCCAGTTTTGCCTCACCCCCGCCCTGTCAATCTCTCTCCTTCTCCATGCTCTTCAACAAGCACTACATACACCCAGCTATTTAATTGTAGCTGGAAAATCTGGTTATATTCCTTAAACTGTTCTTTCTCTATCAGTTTTCTTCTTTTTTCCTTTTCTTTTCTTCTTTGTGACTTTTTATATATTTTTATTTTCTATTATTCGCCTGTTCTCCTCCTTCTTTTCTCTTTACTTTTTCATTTTCCTTCTCGGTTTGCATGTTTGTTGGATTTGTTTGCCTCTGTTTCCTGTGTGTTTGTCTGTTTTCTACTCCAGGGTTACCTCAAGAAACAAGCCAAAACACATGGTGGAGAGTCCCAAATACCACTACGAGTAGGAAAATAAAATAACCAAGGTCTCAACAAGAGAGACCAAGAGATACCATTCAAAGAACACTTTCTGAAAGGATACGCCCTGGACAGTCAAAGAGCCTTCTTGGGTACAGCACCGCTCACAGGTGCAGAGAGCATAACAAGTTTTTAAAACTAACAAGAGATAGAAAGCTAACCAAGATGAGAAAACAAAAGAGCCCTCCCCCAAAGAAATTCCAAGAAGAATTGACAGCTAAAGAACTGCTCAAAACAGATAGAAGCACATAACTGAACAAGATTTTAGAAAAATAATCATAAAATTAATCGCTGGGCTTGAAAAAAAGCATGGAGGACATTAAAGAAACTATGGCTACAAAAAAATGGAGCATAAAAATAGGCTTGATGAATTTAAAAATGTGATAAATGAGATACATAATAAAGTGGAGGCATCCAATTCACGGATTGAAGAGGCAGAAAGGAGAATAAGTGATACAGAGGACACCATTATAGAAAAAGAAGAAACTGAGAATAAAAGAGACAAACTGATACAGGAACATGAAAGAAGAGATAGAGAGCTCAGTGATACAGTCAAAGGCAACAATATCCATATCATAGGAATCCCAGAAGAGGAAGAGAGGGGGGAAAGGTGCTGAAGGAGTCCTGGAACAAATTATAGCAGAGAACTTCCCTAACCTGGGTAATTAAGTAAACGTTGAAATACAAGAGGCACAGAGAACTCCCCTCAGAAGTATCTTGAATTGATCTTCTGCAAGACATATCATAGTAAAAATGTCAAAATACAAGGACAAAGAGAGAATTTTGAAAGCAGCTAGGGAGGAAAGGGCCCNACAGAGGACACCATTATAGAAAAAGAAGAAACTGAGAATAAAAGAGACAAACTGATACAGGAACATGAAAGAAGAGATAGAGAGCTCAGTGATACAGTCAAAGGCAACAATATCCATATCATAGGAATCCCAGAAGAGGAAGAGAGGGGGGAAAGGTGCTGAAGGAGTCCTGGNCAATCACAAACAGAAACAATCTTATAGATAAGAATGAGCTAATAGCAGAGGACTTAAATACTCTGCTAACAGCAATGGATAGATCAACCAAACATAAAATCACTAAAGAAACAATGGATTTGAAAGACACATTGGACCAAATGGATCTGATGGATATATTTAGAACTTTACATCCTGAAGCCAGGGAATTCACTTTCTTCTCAAGTGCACATGGCACATTCTCCAAGATAGATCACATACTGGGACATAAAGCAGCCCTAGATATATATAAAAGAATTGAGATCATACCATGTACACTTTCAGATCATAATGCTTTGAAACTTGAAATCAATCACAGGAAGAAGTCTNTGGGAATATTGATGCAAAAATTCTGGGGGTGGAGCCAGAAGCCATTGCTCCTGTTCTTCCAGGTCGGGTTGGGGAGCATGGGCGGGGGTTTGTCTGCAGGGCGCATCTGGCCCGCTGGAGAGAGGGAAACCAGGTCTCTCTTTGTCTTGTCATCCTAAACACGAACTCGCAGGCAAATCTCCCAGTTTTAAGCCCTTCGCCTTCCCTCTAAAGTTCCAGCCAGCTCGGAGCGCAGAGGTACGCATGCGGTTCCTCCAGGAATCCAGCTGAGCCAGGAGTACAAAGGAAGAAAAGAGAGGTCCCCGAGCGCGTGCGCAGCCACTCCGGGATGAGTTGGCGCGCGGGGATTTGGTGCCTTCTGTGCCCCGAGCGGAGGTTTTTCTGTTTCCCAACAGCAGGGACCGTATCTTGAGTAGTTTAGGACTCTCTCTTTTTCTCCTCTCATTCCCCGCAGAGGGGGATCGCCTCCGTCCCTGTGAGTCTCCGATCCCGGCCCGATTTTATCTTCCCTAGTTCACACACACATTAGAAGGCTTTCTCAGTGGAATCTGCGTCCTTTCTCTCCCAATCTCTTGGGTTCTGTGTGAGAATCTTTTCTGTGTGAGATATGGGGGCGAGTGCAATGCATGGAGCTCCCTACTTCGCCATCTTGCCCCTCATCCAAATTTAATTCCTTTTTAATGAGTCACTGAGTTCTCTAAGTCTTGTATCTTGATCTTTTGTCTTTGTTTCCCTCTTTTATTTCTGCTTTATTTTTTTGCATAATTTCATTTTATATATCACTGATACATTGCTCTGCTTCAACCTTCCTAGTTTTCCAGCATCCATTCAAGATTGTGTCTTGGTTATAGCATTTTTAATTGTGGCCTGAATAGATTTTAGTTCTTTTATCTCCACAGAAAGGGATTCTCTAGTGACTTCTGTGCTTTCTTCAACACCAGCTATAATCATGGTTTTAAATTCTAATTCAAACATCTTACTTATATCTGTGTTGGTTAAATCCCTGGCCATTATCACCTCC
>NW_027528623.1:235189-235909 GCF_008692635.1 Crocuta crocuta
AATAGAGAAAAAAGAGAAAGGAAAACAAAAGTTTGAAAAAAGCAAACATAAATACTTAAATAATAAAATAGAATAAAATAAAACTAAAATAGAATTTAAAAATTTTTAAAAATAAAAAGATGAAGAATTTGCCCTTTCTGTATCCAAGAAAGAGAAAGAAAAGAAAGAAAAAAAGAAAAAACCTAAGGAAAAACAAAACAGAAGAAATGAACAAATAAATGAACTAGCAAACAATAAAACCAGAATGAAATTACATACTGTTTCTCCTAGAACTGAAAATTTGGAACACCCTCTAGTTCCTAGACTAATTAGCAGGTGGAAAGAATTTGTTATGGTGTTCTGGGGGATGTGCCTGGAGGATACAGGTGAGCAAAGCTCTGTGTAATGGCTCCTTTCTCCACTTGGTGTCATTACTTATCTTAGTGGGACCAATACATGGGAATATGCCTGCGTGCCTTAGAAAAAATGGCTTCACTAAGCTCCGTAGTCTCTGGAACAGGAACTTCACACCCTCACTTACCTATGCTCAAGCATCCCTTCTTTGCTTCCAGCCGTTGTCTGCTCTGTGCCTCTACTCTGTCCCTGCCCAATCTGTCTGCCTGTCAGGTGGCACTTTCCTCCAGGGTTTTATCTCAGATTGGGTTATATTTCAAAACCCCACACTTCAGAGACTCCCACGGCTTGGTGCCTGCTTGTCCCAGAAATTGTTTGCAAGGGAGG
>NW_027528623.1:236053-240784 GCF_008692635.1 Crocuta crocuta
TATGATTGCACAGGTGTTGCAGGTCAGAGTTTATAGTAAATCAATCACACACACAGACATCACCAGATTTTGCTGTCCCAGAAGCTTTTTATCTTGACGAGGTACCAATAGTTCGTTTTGTTTTTGTTTTCCTTGCTTGTGGAGACATGTGCAGTTGCTGTGGCCGAGGTCAAAGAGGTTGTTGCCTGTTTTCTCCTTAGGAATATTATGGTTTCCTTCTCACATTTGGGTCTTTCCTCCAGTTTGAGTTTACTGTTGTGTATGGTGTAAGAAAGTGGTCCAGTGGTTCATTCTTCTGCATATTGTTGTCCAGTTTGGCCAACCGTATTTGCTGAAGACAGTCTTTTTTCCATTGGATATGCTTTCCTGCTTTGTCAAAGATTAGTTGGCCATATATTTGTGAGGCTATTTCCAGGTTTTCTTTTCTCTTCCATTGAATTATCTGTCTGTTTTTGTGCCATTACCATACTGTCTTAATGATTAGAGCTTTGTAATACAGCTTGAAGTCCAGAATTGTGATGCCTCCAGCTTTAGTTTTCTTTTTCAACATTACTTTGGATATTCAGCTTTTTTTCTGGTTCCATAGAACTTTTATAATTGTTTTTTTTAGCTCTGTGAAGAATGTTGGTGTTATTTTGATAAGGATTGCTTTGAATGTGTAGATTGCTTTGGGTAGTATAGACATTTTAACAATAATGTTCTTCAAATCTATGAACATATAATGTTTTTCCATTTGTTTCTTCTTCAATGTTTTCATAATCTTTCTATAGTTTTCAGCATACAGATCTTTTATCTCTTTGGTTAGGTATATTTCTAATTATTTCATCATTTCTGGGGCAATTGTAAAAGTCTTCTGGGTTATCCATATAGAATATCCTGTCATCTGCAAAGAGTGAAAGTTTGACTTCTTCCTTGTCTATTTAAATGCATTTTATTTATGTTGTTGTTATTGTTGTTTAATTTCTGAGGCTTGGACTTCCAGTACTATGTTGAACAACAGTCATGGGAGTGGACATCCCTGTTGTGTTCCTGACCTCAGGGGGAAAACTCTCAGGTTTTCCCCATTGGGATGATATTAACTCTGGGCCTTTCATATATGGCCTTTATGATCTGGAAATATGTTCCTAATATCCCTAACTTTCTTGGGGGTTTTTATCAAGAAACAATGCTGTATTTTGTAACATGCTTTTTCTGCATCTATTAAGAGGATCATATGGTTCATATCCTTTCATATCCTTTCTTTTATTCATGTGGTGTATCAAGTTGATCGATTCGCGAATACTGAACCAGGCCGGGGGCCCAGGAATAAATTCCACCTGACCACAGTGAATAATTCTTTTAATGTACTGTTGAATTTGACTTGCTAGTATCTTATTGAGAATTTTTGCATCCATGGTAACCCTCTGTTTTAGTGGGGTCTTTGCTTTTGGAATTCAGGTAATGTTGGCTTCACAGTATGAGTTTGGAAGCTTTCCTTCCGTGTGTGTGTGTGTGTGTGTGTGTGTGTGTGTGTGTGTGTGTGACAGTTTGAGAAGTATAGGTATTGTCTTCTTTTTAAATGTCTCTAGAATTCCTCTGGGAAGACATCTGGCCCAGACTCTTGGTTTTTGGGAGATTTTTGATAATTGATTCCATTTCTTTGCTGGTTATGGACCTGTTCAAATTTTCCAATTCTTCCTGTTTGAGTTTTAGTAGTGTGTGAGTTTCTAGGAATATGTCCACTTCTACAATTGCACAGTTTGTGGACATACCATTTTTCATAATATTCTCTTATAATTGTTTGTATTTCTGTGGTGTTGATTGTGATCTCTCTTATTTCATTTGTGATTTTATCTATTAGGGTCCTTTCTCTTCTTTTTTTATAAGTCTGGTTAGGGGTTTATCACTTTTGTTTATTCTTTCAAAGGACCAGCTCTTTGTTTTATTGATTCCTCTACTGTTTCTTTTTCTATAGAGTTTATTTCTGTTCAAATCTTTATTATTTCCCTTTTTCTATTGGCTTTAGGCTTTATTTGCTGCTCTTTTTCTAGTCCTTTAGGTGTATGGTTACATTGTGTATTTGGGACCTTTCTTGCTTCTTGAGGTAGGCCTGAATTACAATGTACTTTCCTCTTAGGACTGCCTTTGCTGCATTCCACAGTGTTTGGACTGCCATGTTTTCATTTTCATTGGTCTCCATGTATTCTTTTTTTTAATCTCCTCTTTAATTTCAGATTAACTCATTCACTTTTTTACTAGGATATTCTGTAGCCTCCATGTATTTGAGGGCTTTCCAAATTTTTTTCTTGTGGTTTATTTCAAGTTTCATTGTGTGGTGACATGAAAAACTGCATGGTATTATCTCAGTCTTTTTATACCTATTGAGGGCTGATTTGTGAACCAGTATGTGATCCATTCTGGAGAATGCTCATCGTTTCCTGGAGACAAAAATGTGTGTTCTGATGCTTTTTTTTTTTAATGTTTTATTTATTTCTAGCAGAGAGAGAGACAGCGTGAGCAGGGAAGGGTCAGAGAGAGAGGGAGTCACAGACTGAAACAGGCTCCAGGCTCTGAGCTGGCAGTCAGCACACAGCCCGATGCGGGGCTCGAACCCACAAACCGTGAGATCATGACCTGAGCGAAAGTCGGACGCTTAACCGACTAAGCCACCCGGGTGCCCCTGTTCTGATGCTTTAAGATGAAATTTTCTGATGATATCTGTTAGGTTCATCTGGTCGAGTGTGGCATTCAAACGCATTGTTTCCTTGTATTTTCTGCTTAGATAATCTGTGTATTGCTGTAAGTTGGGTATATTAAAGTCTCCTACAATTATGATATTATTATCAATGAATTTCTTCATGTTTGTGATTGTTTTTTATATATTTGTGTGTTTAAGATGAGAGCATAAATATTCACAATTGTTAGATCTTCTTGATGGATAAGCACCTTAATTATTATATAATGGTCTTCTTTACCTCTTGTTGTAGTTGTTCTTTGAAATTTAGTTTGTCTGAAATAAGAATAGCTCTTCTGGCTTTATTGTGATGTCCATTAGCATGATAGATGGTTCATCACACTCTCACTTTCAATCTGTATGTGTCTGTGTCTCTAAAATGAGTCTCTTGTAGGCAGCATATAAATGGGTCTTACTTTTTATACCCTACATCTTTTGATTAGGGCATTTGGCCCATTTACATTCAGTGATTATTCAAAGATATGAATTTAGTATCATTGTGTTACCTGTAGAGTTTGTGTTTGTTGTGATGTTCTCTGGTCCTTTGTAGTTTTTATTGCCTTGGTGCTCTTGTTTTGTTTTGTTTTGTTTTCTCCATTCAGAGAGTTCCCTTAAAATTTCTTGCACAGCTGACTTAGTGGTCATGAATTCATTTAGTTTTTGTCTGGGAAACTCTTTATCTCTACTATTCTGAATGACAGCCTTGAAATATAAAGAATTCTTGGCTGCATATTTTCCCCATTCATCACATTGAAAATTTCCTACCAATCCCTTCTGGCCCATCAAGTTTCAGTGGACAGGTCTGCTTTTAGCCTTATGTGTCCACGTTTGTAGGTTAAGAACCTTTTTCCCTTAGTTAATTTCAGAATT
The DNA here is from genome assembly GCF_008692635.1 of Crocuta crocuta. Lineage (NCBI taxonomy): Eukaryota > Metazoa > Chordata > Mammalia > Carnivora > Hyaenidae > Crocuta > Crocuta crocuta. Next base: position 239,637 of record NW_027528623.1, read on the forward strand.
CTCTGTTTATCTTTGTATTTTGAAAGTTTCACTTTGATACGTTGTGTGTGCTGTTGCCCTGTTGTCATTGATTTTGAGGGGGAGTTCTCTGTGTATCTTGGCCTTGAATGCCCGCTTCCTTCTCCAGATTGGGAATTTGTCAGCTATAATTTGTTCAAAAAAAACCTTCTGCTCCCTTTTCCCACTCTTCTTCTTTTGGGATTCATATGATACAGATATTGTTTCATTTCATGGAATAAATTAATTCTCTCAATCTCCCCTGTGGTCTAATAATTTGCTTTCTCTCTTTTCTTTCAGCTTCATTATATTCTATAATTTTATCTTCTATATCACTTATTCTCTCATTTGCTTCTTTGTCACTGTATCTAGTTTGTTTTCCATCTCAGCTATATCATTTTTTCTTTCTTTCTTTTTTAATGTTTATTTATTTTTGAGACAGAGAGAGACAGAGCTTGAGGTGGGGAGGGGCAGAGAGAGAGGGAGACACAGAATCGGAAGCAGGTTTCAGGCTCTGAGCTGTCAGCACAGAGCCCAATGCGGGGCTCGAACCCACGACCTGTGAGATTATGACCTGAGCCGAGGTTGGACGCTTAACCAACTGAGCCACCCAGGCACTCTATATCATTTTTTCTTTAATCCTGACTAGTTCTTTGTTCTTTTTCTCTGCACCAGGGGTTTTTCCGGTGTATTCTATGTTTTGTTTCAAGCCCAACTAGTAGTCTTATGGCTGCTCTAAATTCTTGTTCAGAAATATTGTTTGTATCTGTTTTGAACAAGCTCTTGCTGGCTTTGGTTTCTTCTTGACCTTTTTTTTTTTTTTTTTTTGGAGGAGAATTCCTTAGTTTTGTCATTTTGGTTAAGTTTTTATCTTTTGTGTCTTTTAAAAGCTTGTTCTATTTCCTGCATCTGAGAGTACTGCTATAATAAAAAGGGATCTTACAATGTCCAGGGTTTGGCACTTCAAGAATTATTCCTGGTTTATGTTGTGTGCACTCTGCTGTTGCATTTTGGCAGCTCTTTCTCAGTAATCAGTCCTCTGCAGAGTAACTCCTTTCTTGCAGTAGTGGAGTGTTTGGATCTTTAACTAGGTGTGCTTTGATTTCTTTTTTGAAGTAAACCTGGAAAAACTGGTGGGAGGGGCCTGACCT
>NW_027528623.1:241046-242357 GCF_008692635.1 Crocuta crocuta
GCCTGATCCAGAAAACAATAAAGGAAATGAAAACAAAACAAAGCAAAAACCAAGAACCTATTAACCGATTCCCAAAGAAAAAAAGAAGAAAGGAATAAAGCAAAAAGAAGTGTAAATGTCATTTTGATGCACTGAATTGTCAATGCACTTGGTGAATGGGTTTTGCTGGTTGTTTTGGTCTTCTGGAGGAGATGTTTGCTGCTTTGGCTCACAATCAGTCTTAAAGAATCTGGTACTATGTAGATCCAGTCCCCTCCACACATGTGCTCTTCTCCTTTGGAGTAGATCCTGTCTATGCTGTGTGAAGTCCTCTCTGCCTAAGAAACGTCCCACACCTGCACAGTGCATGGAATCTATGGTGTAGTACCACTAAAAGCAGCCAAGGTTGTATTCCCTCTGGGAGTGCTTCTGTCTCCTGTTGATAAAGACTTTTGGATGGCAGGGTCTTTTGTCCTTGGGAGGCAATAATCCCTCTTCCAAAGTACTCCACGAAAAGGAATGTTCTCTCCTAGTGCACCCCAGAGATCCGCTATGCATTCTGGGGCCAGCTCCCTCATCCCCAGGAGAGCATGCCACAGCTCCGCTCCAGGGAAAGTCTGGTACTTCCCAAACCTGAGTTTAAGCTCCAAGCACTGCTTGAAAAAAAATAAAAAAACAGAAAAGCAAAAAACTGGGACACTTAGTACTTCTCGCTCCCCAGTCTGTGGTTCAGAGAGGTTTATCTCTTGTGTGAACTGAATGCAAAACCTTCTCAAATCCTCTGTTTTTCTTTCCCTTTTGTCTCTCCACAGAAATTTTTCCCTCCCCTCTGTGGCACCCCCTTTTTTCTCTCCCTCAATTCACTTCCATTCAGCATACACCTATCAAGCTCTCTCCTTCCAACTATGGAGATCCTTCTGCCATTCTACAGATCAATTACCTGAATGTTCTTAGTGATTTGACCTCAATACAGCTGTGTTTGAGGGATGAGGAAAGCCCAACATCCTTCTACTTCTCTGCCATCTTAATTCTTCCCCCAACACCAGGTTTCTTGTACCATTAGAAAACATGAATGAATTTGTATTCCCCATATATTAAGCCAAAACTATTGTTTTGTAACTATTGACAATTAAAGTGCTACGATTCTGACAAAAATTTTCAATATATTAGAGGATAGATTCATTTTAATACTAAAAACAATAAGTGATGAACATACTAAAAAGAAATTTCTCACTTGAGCAGCTTTTCCAAATACACTTTAAATATTAGATAATGTTTTTACAAAAGCTATAGTACAAAATTTGAATTTCTCCTATGTGCGGAATTGTACCA
>NW_027528623.1:242469-256188 GCF_008692635.1 Crocuta crocuta
TTACACATTAGAAGAAAAATATACATTAAATATTTTTAAAGAATATATAGATTTTTCTTAATTGAGAAAGATTTTGAATAAAAAAAGATTTCAAGGAATGTTATTTTGGAAAATTCTACAAAAATAAGTGCTAATATGTCCAAATGTTTAGATTTCACACAAATATTTTTATCATCCACATAGTTCATTTTTCAAACATTAGAATTGCATAGTGTACCCACAATATTATATATTAATGAGCCATATTTGTTATATTGTTGATAGATCTGAAGAGGTTAAATTTATAATATATAGTTTTTCTAGAAGCATACATTTTTCTACAGCAGAGGGAAAATCTTCAAAATGATAACACTTCCAATTTGTTCAATCTCTTTTGCCATTCTTTTGGAAGAGATATAATAGAATTATTTTGCCTTTGAATGTCATGTTTGGCACTATGCATAAAGTGTCTCATTACTTAAAGTGGGGAATGAAGTAATGCTTCCACAAGAAAAATGACATAGGTATATTTACAATTATTACTGTTGAAGGAAATTAAAGAGAATGCATTCTTACATCAAAAGATAGTTTAAGCCAAATAAATCAAGTTATAAGCACCCTATGCAAACGTTTTCTTCATGANAATTTCGATAAATCTAAATTTATCTAATATTCACATCAATCTGTTAAGTAGTCTTTGTGACTAATTGATATAACCAAACAACTCACATCAATTTTATTTTAATGTTTAAAGTAATATCCACATATAAAATCCCACTTGGAATGTGTGGTATAAATAAATTCTCAATTTTCCATAGGCAACATAATGATTCAGAAGGTTTGGTATAATTGTTACTGTAACAGTTAATATTAGGACTGGTTTTCTATTAAAGCATTGTTCTAAAATACATCTAAATGTAAAAATAAGTAGTTTCATAATTGCTTTAAATATTTAATTAAAAATCCATAATAGTTTGTTAATAAAACCACCTTTAACCTTTTAGGTTAATGTAGTGTGCAGTAATTATGTTATCTAAAGGAAAAAAATAGGGGCTCCTGGGTGGCTCAGTCAGTTAGGCGTCTGATTTCAGCTCAGGTCATGATCTCACAGTTTGTGGGTTCGAGCCCCGTGTCGGACTCTGTGCTGAGAGCTAGCTCAGAGCCTGAAGCCTGTTTCGGATTCTGTGTCTCCCTCTCCCGTTCTGTCTCTTACCTGCTCAAGCTGTCTTTCACTCTCTCAAAAATAAAAATAAAACAAATTTTTTTTTAACAAAAGAAAAAAGAAAACAAAACAAAAACAAGACTCCTCTTGGAGACCACTGACCAGACATAGAACACTGAACTAGGAAGATAATTGTCTAAGATGGTACACTTCTTTTAACAATATATACTCAATTAATAAGAATTTCAAAATTAGAAAGGCCTTTGAGCATGCAAACATTTGGGTATGTTCCTTCAGCTTCTTACATATAGTAGGTAGACAGTAAAGTTTTCTACACAAGAATCATCCATAAGAAGAAGAATCTCAGATCTTTATTTCAAAATTTATTTACTTTGAGAGAAATAGAGAGAAGGAATCCTAAGCACAAGCCCAATGTGCAGTTTAATCTCACAAATCGTGAAATCATGACCTGAGGTAAAATCAAGAGTCAGACACTCAACTGACTGAGCCACCCAGGTGCCCCCAAAATCTCAGATCTTTAGCAAAGTTTTCACTTGTTGAATTCTCTAATAATGAAGCAATTTTCTATGTCAAAATAATATTAAAGTTTCCTTTACCAACCATTTCAAGTGTAGTAGCCTCCCCTCCACCCCCACCCCAGGTAGTGGCTGACTTACTGCAGCAAATGTTATGGAATTCATGGTTTCAATACATAAAAATAAAGACATTTGGTAAGAATTTATGAAATACAGTCAGATCCATTATTTTGTTTCTGTTCCAAAACAAGCATCTACTTTAGGCATTAATTTCCTTTTACCCTGTACTTAGGTTAAACATTACACTGCTGAAATCTGGTTTCTTTTTCCATTAACCTTCTTGTCTTCAGGGTGATAGAATTTATACCTCTCTGCTACTAATCTTCATACTTCTCAAGTAATTAGAGAGAACCAGTTTTCGAAATCCCTTATCTGCCAATTTTCTTTAATAAAGGAAAATTTGACTAATGTGGTATATGAATTAATGCAACAAAGGTGTTCCCAGCACCAGTGAAATTATTCCAAGTGTCATGAATGTTCACTGACATTGCTGAAATTATTGCCATATTATCAGTACCTGACCTCAACAGCCTAACTGGGAAAATAAAAAGACTATATAGTATGGAAGTAGCATTGAATAAGGGAAGGAAATAATATAGCTTTTATTTATTTATTTATTTATTTACAAATAGTTTATTGTCAAGTTAGTTTCCATATAACACCCAGTGCTCATCCCTACAAGTGCCCTCCTCCATGCCCATCTCCCCCCTCCCTGCCACACCCATCAGTCCTCAGTTTGCTCTGATCATTCAAGAGTCTCTCATGGTTTGCCTCTCTCCCTCTCCCCCACCNATCCTTTGATGGACATTTAGGCTCTTTCCATGTTTTGGCTATTGTTGAGAGTGCTGTTATGAACATTGGGGTACATGTGCTCCTATGCATCAGCATTCCTATATCCTTTGGGTAAATTCCTAGCAGTGCTATTGCTGGGTCATGGGGGAGTTCTATTGTTAATTTTTTGAGGAACTTTCACACTGTTTCCAGAGGGGCTGCACCAGTTTCCATTCCCACCAACAGTGTAGGAGGGTGCCCATTTCTTTTAAATCTGAAAGGCACTTTCCTTTTTCTTCTCTTATTCTTATAGTCCTTCAAAATAACAACGGTTCTGATGCATTTACAATCATGACATAGTTCAGAAAGTTGTCTCTTCTTATGTTTTACATAGATAACCAATGAATAGGATACCTACATCTGGAATCTGGATAGAGAACGAATACAAAATGTAAATGTTTCCTGTGTAGACATCTGGAACTTATTTTACTGTAAATAATACCACACATTCATCTTTCTTTGGCTGGTTCTCTTCCCTGGGAGATGTTATAGAAATCAATGAAATCTCAGAATATTTTCTAGACTTACTAAATATTCAATACAAGAGATACTCAATAATCATTCAGGAATTTTTGAGAAACAACACCCGTAGTTTTTACTATGCCAGCTTTTCATCCATACCACTGTTCACTGGTCTGCGTGGCTCTGCTACTCTTTATTACTTAGATGTACTTCTGCTACATGCAATTAATCTATTTCATTGTGTCTTTTTGCAAGTGTTTCTGCTCTAATAGCTATTAATTGATCTTACGTGTGATCTTACTAATAATGCATCCTTTAATATTCTTAAATTCAGTATTCAAAATTAATTCAACTTGCAAAATTTAAATAATTTGTTTTCCTGTTGCTGCTTTTTATATTCTCTTAATCTCTTTTCTCTACTACAATATACGGGGGATAATGATCTCTACTCATATCTTTATTTTTAGATTCCATTTTTAAAGTTTCCATTAAAATTAACCTGCTTAGGGCTGGTTCAACATTCACAAATCAATCAATGTGATACATCACATCAACAAAAGAAAAGATAAAAACCATATGATCCTGTCGATAGAAGCAGAAAAAGCATTTGACAAAATACAACNTTAACCTGCTTAGATGTAATTGCAGTGAATTTGATGGTTAAAATTACAATTTCACATATTTACCATGGGGATATATATTTTGCTTACTCTTACCCTTTGCCAGGGGTCCTTCTAAAAAATGTATGACAACTGAACATTTTTTCATATATATTTCTCTTCATACACATTGAAAAGGAAGTATGTGGTAAATTATTTGATACATTTTCTGGGTTTAATGGTGGTTGGGTTATCTAATTACTAGAGTATATTTTTATGGTATGTGAAAATGAGCGAGCAGGAAAATTATTTTAGTTCCCATTCAATTCACTAATTTATACTTTCCCTTTCATATAAGTTCCAGGTTCCTTTAAAGCATAGTTTCAGGTAGTAGAAGGGACAAAAAGTAAGTCAGGTTGCATAAACAAACACAATGCCTACCAACCTGTAATAAACTGAAGGAAGAAATCACAAATTATCAGCAAGAAGCAGTTGGAACTAGGCTTGAGGTAAACAGACACACAAACAACATGTTAGCCATGATAAACAGTGTAAATTTGAACAGATGTCACTTCTAGAGCAGCAGCAGGCAGATTAAACAAAATTGGCTTTGGATTAAATCCAAGGGAGAGGAAGAAACTATGAAGCCTGTAGAAGCGCAGTGTCCAGCAGCTCTTCTGTGGTAATCATACCTTAGCTGAGTAGAAAGAAGCAAACACCTGTTGCTTTAAAAAAAAAACAACAAACCTCAGGATGATCAAATGAACTAAAAGTGTGGGGTTTTTTTGAAAGACACAAGATCCAATAGGGTTTGTATTCCATAGTCTATATGAATAGAAAGATGTAGGTGAGTTGCTTATTTATCAGTCGTATCCATATATCATGACATTGATTAATGTGCTATTATTGTGTCATTAGCCAGACAATATTATGAGGAGGTCCCATAAATATGTATGTTTCTCAGAAATAAACCTAGGAATTTAGATTAGTTTGATAACCATTTAATGTGGTTTTGTCCAGCCCAGTTATGGGTTTGGAGGCAACTCTAAAAAACACACACACACACACAGAAAACGATTGTGTGCATATATATTAGCACTGACCATAGTTGTTGTAACACAATATAAATTATAGTTTCAAGAGATTAGTTTTCAAGCCTCATCTTTTTGCACTCTTCCCTCCAATACATGGAAGTCCCCTGAACACACTGTATTCTATCATATCCAGGCTTCCTATTTTAAGCTGAATTGCCCATTTGTGGTAATTTATCTAACCTGCAAAATATGTATAATGTGCCTAACATATAGAGTTTTGTAAGGATTAATTGTAATAACATAAGTTTAAACAGAAAACTAGAAAATGCTGTAGAAATGGTTGTAATTATTTTCTAAATGTAAACATAAGAAACATGAAGATTTCAAGTATGTAGTATGTGTCTGTGAGCAAGACAATAAGTAGTTGCTTTTTCTTTCTGAACAATTGCAATGTGCCAGACACTTTGCTAAATTCTTTGCATACATTATCTCATTTAATTTTTACAACACCTCAATGAAGTAGGTACTATCACTATCTCATTTTACAAATGAAAAGATGGAATTTTTCAAAGACAAATAGTTAGAATAGGATAAATTCAAGGTCTGTTGAATCCAAAACCCATGCTACCCTCTCTTGCCTCTAAGTGAATAGATGATACCAAGATATAAGGTACTGTCCATGCATGTCAGATACTTCCAACTGTGTTAAGGAAACTACAGGTAACCATAGATGAAACTCTTTACCTTTTCCCTTGTGTGATCTATAAAAATAAAAAGTTATTTAATTTTCTGTTTTCTTGTAGAATTGTTAGTGACTTTTAAAACTCCCTACTCTTTATGTTTGGAGTATCTAACACAGTTGTTCTTTCTTAACCAGGGATGCATATCATTATTGTTTGGGTTACATTTTAAAACACATATTTGAAAATTACCACAAGAAATTCTGATTTATTATTCTTGACTGAGAACCATTGTCCTATAAGAAATCAATATCATACACACCAACCTAATAAGTTAAAAAAGCAGGGATGGTAATGTTGTTTTAACTGATTCCTGACAGTAAAATAGCAACCAAACAAAAAAGGTAAGTAGGATCTGTGACTGAAAGACCTGAATTTTAGGCTTTTTTTTTAACTGACAATAATATGTCTTTATTATGGATTAAGCAAGTATAAGAAAGAGCTATTTGTAATCTTTAAAACAATGCACTAAAAATAAGTTAATTTCAGAGTTTTATTTTATTGCACTAAAAGAACAGTAGGACAGTTATACAAGGTTTTCTCTCATTCAGTTTTGAAAATCTAAAGTACTTGCAAATTCTTAAGAATACCTTTGCCAACAGATTAGTACATTAAGCATAATAACCAATTTCTTAATAAGTAATGTCTTACAAATTAGAACACATTTAAAATAGCTTTAAATGCATTCTTTACAAGTAATTCAGCATATATTTTTATATCATATTCACTTATGCTTAAGAATTAAAGCAAGTATATTACTCTGATGGAAATAATGGGAAATCTCTCACTCATGCAATAAACAGGGATAATATTCAAGTTGAAGGGGAGAAAAATCCCAGTTTTTGTATTTTGTAAGTGCATCCATATATAATCACATATATGATAAATTAAGAAACCCATGAAGTTCTCCACAAGTCAGATATATATTTTCAGTTCATCAGAAGCACCTGATATCTACAGCTAATTTACAATTAGATGGCACTTCAACGAAACCAAAATGAGCCCTACAAGTTCCTATAAATGAAAGCTTCCAATGGACTAAGGATAGTCAATAATTAATGCAATCATTCAAGGGATTATGGCTGTTCCTTAAGGAGTGTAAGTTCAAACCTGTCAACACCAGAGGTAATCATTTAATATTAATTTATATGTAATTCCATTTAAATTCTTTATCCAAGTATAACATATGAAAACAGTCTTTCCACAAGCAAAAAATGTGGAAACATTTAAAAAATAAAGAATCATTTTTTTAAGTAACTGATCAGATTCCACGATTCCATAGGCTACTCTTAGAAACAGGATCTTGTTGGAGAGAATCCTTTCATTTGGTGTCTTTAAAAAAAGACAATTTGCACCAGCCTTCTTTCTGACAATACGCTAAAATGTCTGCATTCGTAATAGTTGTAGGATCATTGAGTCCTGGTCCACTCATCACTGGCCTACTCATATACCTCCAAATATGATATGCCGAGAGGGGCATATTGAGACCCAGCATAAGCCATTTTGCTGCACAAAGAAACATGACACAGAAGAAAGCATGGATGAGGTACTCTGGAAGTACAAGAGGATTCAGGGTATTACACTGGTCTATGGGATTCTTGTAATCAGTCTTCAGTTCATCAAATGCTATAATGTGCCAGATGGCGCAGAAGATGAGCGTGACAGTGAGCAGCAGCACCAGCATGTAGCAGAAAGCTGCGAACGTGAACTTCATGGCCAGGAAGGCGGAGCAGGGAGCAGCACCGATGCCAGTGGAGAAAGGCGGCACAGGCAATTTTAGGCTTTTTGAGCAAAAGTATCTGATTGCTTTTTCTTTTGATTTGGAAAAAAAGAAAAGCATACAAGAATAAGATAAGTTTATGGAAATGGAGAAGAGAGAGATGGTTGTAGCTAGAAGTGAATGAAATAGATATACAGAAGGTCTCTTTGTAATAGAAGAGACACTGTGCTTACAGGCTAAAAATAAATAGATAGAGTGAAAGGCTAAAGAAATGGGCACACCCTTCTGCTGAGAGTAAGGTTTGGGAGGAAATTTAAATTGTGAAGAAAAAGGAAATACAATTGGAGTAGTTCAACAACAAGTACAGTGATCAAAGGTAATGATAAAGGTGAGATTGAATGCTATCATCTCATTATGGTACTACTCCACAGAGATTTCTTTCAATTTTTAATTATTCAGGTGTAACAGTAAATATGGCAGACAGTTCAATTAATCCAGGACTGGAAATTTTGAAGGACAAATGCAAAAGTAGGACAAGTGGCCAAGATAATTAAGGATGATAGTAAGAAAATGAAATAATGAGTCATGGTGGAATACACTGGCTAGAAAAGGAAACAAATTCATTAGGGGCTAACAAAGTGGGTGAAAATGAAGTACCTGGAACTGACGTATTCAATGAGGTCATAGAGTATATACAGTAAGGAAGAAGAGAGACAATGGTACGAAAAGAAGTCATAAAAAGTAGGTTATTCAATTTCAGTATTTCAGAAATGAAACAGTTATGAGTGATGGCAGGATTTATGATGTGGGGAACAGTGGCTAGAGTGGCAAGAAAAAAATGGTAGTTATTTATTGCACATGTAAATATAGATTCACCAAGCATGGTGGCATTAGGGTATAGAAGAAAACATAGGAGAACCAATACCTGTAATGAATATTAAGTAGTGACCAAAAGTTTTTAAAACATCACAAAAGAGAATAAAAGAAATATACAACTGAATTGCAGAGACATTAGAATGATATTTTAATATGAGAACAAAAAAGTTACAGTTTGAATGAAATATTGGTAATAAAAAGTATGTACTCCCACCTCATGATCTTGTGTACATGAAATAAGCAGCTTTAACAGAAGTACGAATTAAAATTCCTTTTTTAAAAAATTTATTTATTTTGAGAGAGAGATAAAGAAAGAATCCCAAGCGGGATCCATGCTCTGAGCACAGAGCCTGAAGGGGGGGGCTCAGTCTTAAGAACCATGAGATCATAACGTGAGCCAAAGTCAAGAGTCAAACACTTCACTGACTGAGTCACCCAGGTGCCCCTGAAATTCTTAGTGGCAATATACACTTGAAAAGAAAAAGAAATGGGACAACTCAGGAGATTTAGAGAGGGGAATCTAATGGGCATCCTCACCAAGAAACCACTGCTGAAATGAATGAACATCAATCACTTTGGGCCTTTGTGTTACTTCATTCTTAATATTCAAATCTAGAAAAGATTTGATTTGTCATACATATGAATTCCTCAATATATATGAATATATATCCTGACCTTGTCCATTTTAGATGCATCCATAGTTTTTTGGAACTCTATCCCCACATTAGTTGACCCTTAAACAGTGCCAAGTTTAGGGATGCCAACTACTCATGTAGTAAAAAATCTGATTATAACTTTTGACTCCCCAAAAACTTAACTACTAATAGCTTGCTGTTGCCTGGAATCCTTACCAATAACATAAAGAGTAAATTGATACATATTTTGTATGTTATATGTACTATATGCTATATTATTAAAACAAAATATGTAGGGGTGTCTGGATGGTTCAGTCGGTTGAGCCTCCGACTTCGGCTCAGGTCATGATCTCACGACTTGTGGGTTCGAACCCGGCATTGGGCTCTGTGCTGACAGCTAGCTCAGAGCTTGGAGCCTGTCTTGGGATTCTGTGTCTCCCTCTCTCTCTGACTCTCCCCTGATGATGCTGTCTCTATCACACTCTCAAAAATAAAAAAAAAAATAAGTGGGGGGGGCAAGATGGCGGAGAAGTAGGGAACTCCTTACATTTCACTCACCCCTAGATCTCACACGGAGAAGGCCTGAAGCTATAGGAACACTTACAGAATCCAAGAGTTTGGGAGGAAAAGGAGACAGAGTCCGCTGAGAGAACCTTCTAGCGTGAGTGCCAACTGGAGAAGATAAAATCGGGCCAGGACCACAGACACAGGGGGTGGGATCCCCCACTGCGGGGAGTCTAGAGGTGAATGAGAGTGGCCGAAACTGCTCAAGAAACTGTCCCTGTCGCTGGAGAAGAGAAAAGCCTCCACTCAGGACACAGAGGGATCCAGTTTCTTGCTCTCCAGCTGACTCTAGGTGGGACGCACTCGTCCCAGGCAACCCCCGGGGAAACTGCTCCCTGCTCACCAGCTCCACTTAGAAGGGAAGCGCGTCGGCAGAGCCTTTGTGCTTCTGGCTTGGCTGGATCCCTAGAGGGGAGGTGAAGGGCTTAAAACTGGGAGATTTGCCCACGAGTTCCTGTTACAGTCGATGGGACAAGAGGGACCCGGTTTCCTACTCTCCAGCTGACCCTAGGCAGGACGCACTCGTCCCAGGCAACCCCCAGATGAAACAGCTCCTCGATCGCCAAACCGATCTGGAGGAGACGGAGCAGCAGCTTCTGGCTCAATCCCCAAGGGGAAGGCAAGAGGCTTGGGATTGCACTGAGGGGATCGCCTGCGAGTTTGTGTTTCCAGCAGTTTAGTGGGGTGGGCGGACTGGGATCTGGAAACGAGGCCTGGCCTGGGATATAGAGCATGGCCCACATTGGCTGCGCCCCTGGCACAGGGAGTTTACACCCCTAAAAAGGTGAGTTGCAGAGCGTGGTTCAAGAAGGGACTGGAGAGCAGCAACTCTTCTCCCCACAACCTTCAAGGCAGGACACCTGTGGGACACGCTGGAACAAACCACGCCCATCCCTGCTAGAGAGCTGCCCTCTTCCTTTTACCAGAGCTGGGACAAGACCACATGGATGCACTTCCCTGATTAATTCTGGTCACTGGATTGCTTAAACAGTCACATTTAATCCATCCTCTAGATGTAAATTCTACACCTACCTACCTTTTCATCTCTTTCTCTCTGGAGTAATCAGACTATATAGTTTCTCTCGATAACACCATCGTCATTTCTTCGCCTCCCTTCCAGCCATATTCCACTCTTTCGCTCTTTGAAAAAAGCTTCTTATTCCTTCTGCCTGTTTATTTCATATCCAATTTCGCCTCATCCCGGCCCTGTCATTTCTCTCTTTCTCTATGCTCTTCAACCAGCACTGCATACACCCGGCTATTTATTTGTAGCTGGTAAATCTGGTTATATGCTTTAAACTGTTCTTTGTCTATTGGGTTTCTTCTTGTTTTCTATGTATTTTTATTTCTTATTATTCGCCTTCCTTCCTTCCTCTTTCCTTTTTCATCTTCCCTTTTGGTTTGCGTGTTTTTCGGATTTGTCTGTGCATTTGTGTGCTTTTGTTCCCTGTGTGTTTCTCTGTCTGATTTCTTTTCCAGGACTACCTCAAGATACAAGCCAAAGTACACATGGTGGAGAGTCCCAAATACCACTATGAGTAGGAAAATAAAATAACCAAGGTCTCAACCAGAGAGACCAAGAGAAACATTCAAAGAACGCTTTCTGAATGGATAAGCCCTGGACCTAAAGAGCCTTCTTGGGTACAGCAGCGCTCACAGGTGCAGAGAGCATAACAAGTTTTTAAAGCTAACAAGACAGGGAAAGCTAACCAAAATGACAAAAGGAAAGAGCTCTCCTCCAAAGAAGTTCCAAGAAGAATTGACAGCTAAAGAACTGCTCAAAACAGATATAAGCAGCATAACTGAACAAGATTTTAGAACAATAATCATATAATTAATCGTTCGGTTTGAAAAAACCAAGGAGGACATCAAAGAAACTATGGCTACAAACAACATGGAGCTTAAAAATAGGTATGATGAATTAAAAAAATGCGATAAATGAGATAATAAACTGGAGGCGTCCAATGCACGGATAGAAGGGGCAGAAAGGAGAATAAGTGATTTAGAAGACACAATTATGGAAAAAGAAGAAACTGAGAAAAAAAGAGTTTAACTGATCCAGGAACTTGAAGGAAGAGTTCGAGAGCTCAGCAATACAATCAAAAGGAACAATATCCGTATCATAGGAATCCCAGAAGAGGAAGAGAGAGGGAAAGGTGTTGAAGGAGTCCTGGAACAAATTATAGCAGAGAACTTCTCCAACTTGGGGAGGGAAGTAGACGTTGAAATTCAAGAGGCACAGAGAATTCCCCTCAGAATTAACTTGAATTGATCTTCTGCCAGACATATCATAGTGAAAATGGCAAAATATAAGGACAAAGACAGAATTCTGAAAGCATCTAGGGAGAAAAGAGCCCTAACGTACAAAGAAAAACCTATCAGAGTGGTGACAGACCTATCTACTGAAACGTGGCAGGCCAGAAAGGAATGGTAGGAGATCTTCAATGTGATGAACAGAAAAAATATGCAGCCAAGAATCCTCTATACAGAAAGCCTATCATTCAGAATAGAAGAAGAGATAAAAGTCTTTCCAAATAAACAAAAATTGAAAAAATTTGTCACAACTAAACCAGCTCTACAAGAAATCCTGATGGGGATTCTCTGAGGGAAATGTTGCAGGGAACAAAAGATGCTAGAGAAACATCATAAGCATGAATCCCACAAACGACACAATTACTCTAAACCCATATATTTCAATAATAACACTGAATGTAAATGGACTAAATGCTCCAATCAAAAGACATAGGGTAGCAGAATGGATCAAAAGACAAAATCCATCTATTTGCTGTCTACAAGAAACTCATTTTACACCTGAGGACACCTTCAGATTAAAANATAAGCATGAATCCCACAAACGACACAATTACTCTAAACCCATATATTTCAATAATAACACTGAATGTAAATGGACTAAATGCTCCAATCAAAAGACATAGGGTAGCAGAATGGATCAAAAGACAAAATCCATCTATTTGCTGTCTACAAGAAACTCATTTTACACCTGAGGACACCTTCAGATTGAAAGTAAGGGGAAGGAGAAATATCTATCATGCGACTGGAAGACAAAGGAAAGCTGGAGTAACTGTACTTATATCAGACAAACTGGACTTTAAACATAGTAACAGGGATGAAGAAGGCCATTATATAATAATTACAGGGTCTGTCCATCAGGAAGAGCTAACAATTATAAATGTCTATGCACCAAATATGGGAGCATCTAAATACATAAAACAATCACAAACAGAAACAGTCTTAAGATAAGAACGTGCTAATAGCAGGGGACTTTAATACTCCACTTATAGCAATGGACAGATCAACTAGACAGAAAATCAATAAAGACACAATGGACTTGAATGACACATTGGACCAGATGGATTTGACAGATATATTTATAACTCTACATCCTGAGGCTATGGAATTCATATTCTTCTCATGTGCGCACGGCAGATTCTCCAAGATAGATCCCATACTGGGACGTAAAGCAGCCCACAATAAATATAAAAGAATTGAGATCATACCATGTGCCTTTCAGATCACAATCTATGAAACTTGAATTCAATCATAGGAAGAAGTTTGGAAAACCTCCAAAAACATGAAGGTTAAAAAACACCCTACTTAAGAATGAATAGGCCAATCAATTAGAGAATAAGTTAAAAATATATGGAAATAAATGAAAATGTGAATATAACAATCCAAACTCTATAGGATGCGGCAAAAGCAGTCCTAAGAGGAAAGTACATTG
Organism: Crocuta crocuta; assembly: GCF_008692635.1. Lineage (NCBI taxonomy): Eukaryota > Metazoa > Chordata > Mammalia > Carnivora > Hyaenidae > Crocuta > Crocuta crocuta. The sequence goes on from NW_027528623.1 coordinate 255,410, forward strand.
CACTCAAGGCCTATTTCAAGAAATTAGAAAAAGCACAAGTGCAAAATCTAACAGCACACCAAAAGCAACTAGAGGGAGAGCAACAAGAGCACCCCAAACCCAGTAGAAGAAGAGAAATAATAAAAATTAGGGCAGAAATAAACATGTAGAAACCAAAGAAACAGTTGAACAGATCAATGAAACCAAGAGCTGTTTTTTTCAAAAAATAAGCAAAATTGACAAACCTCTAGCCCGGCTTCTCAAAAAGAAAAGAGACAGCACTCAAATAGACAAAATCATGAATGAAAATAAACTGATAACAACCAATCCCCCAGAAATACGATCAATTTTCAGAGAATACTATTAAAAACTAATAGCCAACAAACTGGACAACTTAGAAGAAATGGACAAATTCCTAAACACACACTACCATAATTCACACGGGAAGAGATAGAACATCTGAACAGATCCAAAATCAGTGAGGCACTGTGCTTCCCCAATCTATGGATTGTTTTCCCTTGAACAGAGGGCATCAAACACACTACTAAATTACTTCAGTTTTGTCATTTGACAATACTCATAAAATGTACATTATAACAATGTTTTTCAAATGCCTGATGACCTATTAATTGCAATAGAACCACTAGTAGAAAAAGAAAGTTTATATATATATATAGGTTCTTGGGACTGAGTCTTGAAGACTGAGATATAATAGATTTAGGATATAACCTTAAAAGTCACTCATTAAAAAAAAAATCTCTGAGAAGATTCTCATATGTGCACAGATTTAGGGAAGCATG
>NW_027528623.1:256313-257926 GCF_008692635.1 Crocuta crocuta
TAAGCAAGTCTGAGAAATCTTTAAGATGGAAGATATAAATATTTTGAATAAAAGCAACTACTACTATCTAATGTTAGTGTTTGCTATTTTGTTATTAATAATGAATTTTACTCATGCCTGATGTACATATGAAGAAAATCTAGGCTTAAGATGCTGTAAGGAAATGTGTGATGGCAGCAAATATCTTTTATTTTTATTTACTGACTTTGAAATTTACTTATCACTTTTATAATTTATACACATTCTTTTGTGTGGTCTTCAAGTGAATTTGAATATATTTCATGAAGTGTTGACTAGATTTCATGAAGAGTTTTCACAGAGTACAAAATGGAATGANTCATTTCATATGCATAACAGATGCCATTATATTTCTACACATCAAATAGTGTTTTCATATTGTTAAGAACTGAGTGTAGTATTTCAGTCTGAATTGTTTCAGGTTTTTTTTCAAGTCAATAATACAAGCCTGCAAAATTAAAATGCACTACTTGTGTCAAACATAGCAAAATCATTGTTTGTTTATTTTTTAAGGTGCTAATAAAAAAGATTAATGATACTGCTGGATAATGAAACAATCTGCCAGGAGGCAAGCTCCAGAATACAGAGTGGCAGAGTAGGAAGGAGAGCTCAGGGGGAAAAAATATTTCTCTCTTTAAATACATTCAACAGAATTCTTTTTTACCATCCAACTGACATTTGGGGTTTAAAAGAGTTGGTTTTCTTTTTATGTGTTGCTCAAATGTCTTGGAGATTATTTACTTCCAGACAGGAAGCATTTGCATTTGAAGAGATTTTTGTCAAACAATCAATAAGTGTATTTGACCTTCATAAAAGCTCTATTTCCTAAACAAAAACACCCACACTTAAAAATATTACACACAGCTAAACCTCATTAATGCAGACCCCATAACTCAAACTGATGATAGTTCAAGCAAGTTACCCTCTGAAGATAAAGAAGAGTTCTATCAAACAAATTTAGAGTTCATTAAGCTCAATGGAGAAAAGAGGGGTAATCAAAGTTTTTATTTTATCTAGGAAACTATTTCAAGTATTTTCAGTTGCACAGAAATTACAAATATTTGCATGTAAAAAAATATCATTCTTTCCAGTAGAGTCCAAGGTGCTGTAGTAGCCTATACTTGATTAACTTAGTTACCTATGCCTTGATGAATCTGAATGCTTAGAAAATCAATGTGATTGGGGAACCTGGGCGGCTCAATTGGTTAAGCATCCAACATCAGCTCAGGTCATGGTCACAGTTTGTGAGTTCAAACCCCGTGTTGAGCTCTGTGCTGACAGTTCAGAGCCTGGAGCTTGCTTTGGATTCTTTGTCTCCCTCCTTCTCTCTGCCCCTCCCCTACTTGTGCTCTGTCTCTCTCTTAAAAATAAACATTAAAAAAAGAAAATCAATGTAATAATGATAAAAAATGATGGCAGCCATGTATCAAGTGCCTTAGACACTAGGCATATAGCTCTTTACATAATTTGTTTCTGTTATGTTAAATGTATATAAGGTACATATTAATTTACAGATAAGAAAACTAAGGCTCAAAGTCACATAGCTTTAAGGAGCAAATAAATTGGCTTTAAAACCTTTGATCTAAACCAGTAGT
>NW_027528623.1:257960-258601 GCF_008692635.1 Crocuta crocuta
AATTAGCTGTTGATACAAATATTCGGGCCCTACTCCAGGCCTGCTGAATCAGGAACGCTGGAAGTAGAGTCCAGCCATCTGTTTTTAAAAAATCCCCCAGGGGTGCCTGGGTGGCTCAGTCTTAAGCGTATGGCTTCAGCTCAGGTCATGATCTCACCATTCGTGAGTTCAGGCTCTGCATCGGGCTCTATGCTGACAGCTCAGAGTCTGGAGCCTGCTTTGCATTACTTTATACTTACATCATTTTCAATTTTAGCTATTCACATTTCAAGGGCTCAGTAACCACATGCAGCCAGTGGCAATTGCATCACACACTGCAGGTCCCTTCATTACTTCTTTGAACTTATCTCCTAATACTTGCCCCCTCACTCATTCAGATCTAATATTCTCTTACTCTATACCTGCTGTTCCTTCTGCTTAGAATATTCCTAGCCTGACACCCAAGTGATTTACTCCCTCATCTCCTATAAGCGTTTGGTTAAATGGTACCTTCTCTAGTTATGTATATTTGCAGTGCCCCTTGGACTGTATATCTCCCTTACAGGATTTATTCATCTGTATGAAACTTACCAGTATTTTAATATTGAATATCGTCTACATTTTAAAGATTGTTTAGATCCATAAACTAGAAGTAAGTTCTA
>NW_027528623.1:258620-261385 GCF_008692635.1 Crocuta crocuta
TTTATTACTGCTGTATCCCCAGTGTTAAGTACAAGATAGTAGTAAACAATGAAAGATTATTGGAAGAAATAGTTTAAAAATAAGCAAAAACATATTATTTAGAACTTAATACATAGTAGTGACAACTAATTCTGGTTTGATATACTCGAGGTTACCTTCCAGGAATCTCAATAAATCATTTATTCAGTAAATATTTAATAAATTAGTACAGCATACTAGGTATAGGAGTAACAAGGAATCTATGAGAAATTATATCCGCCTTAATGGTGTATGCAGTCTAGTTAAAAAGGTAGCCATTAATCAAGCAATCACATAAATTGATATTTACAAACACTATAAAATGTTATGAAGTTACAATACTACTCAGCAATAAAAAAATTATTGATATATACAACAACTTGAATGAATCTCCAAGGAATTATGATGAGTTAAAAAAAAATCCCAGAAGGTTATATATTGTATGATTCCATTTATGATAAATTTTTTTGAAATGACAAAATTATAGATATGGAGACTGATTAGTGATTGCTAGTGTTTAGGGAGGTGGTGAGGGTCGGTGGGAAGTGGGTGCGGTTATAAATGAGTAACAAGAAGATTCCTTGTAGTGGTGGAAATATTCTCTATTTTGGCTATGTCAATGTCAATATCTTGCCTTTGCTATGGTACTATAGTTTTACAAGATATTATGATTGGGAGAAACTGAGTTAAAGGGATACAGGAACTTTATGTATTATATCTTACAACTGCACATGGATATACAATTATCTCGAAATGAAAAAGAAAAGTAGAGGGGGCTATGAAAGCATAGAATAGATCTCGTGAATCCAGAGGGCTTCCTTGAGGAGGTAGCCATATAGGCTATGAGGATCAAGTCTCTATCTCTAGCCTCAGACATATTTATTAAGCACTTGATGGATAATCAGGCTCTAATAGAAAGTACTGGACACAGGGGAGGGGACAGCATTCTAGGCAGAAATATTCATTTTCTGTATGGAGGATGAACTAGACGGGGAACAGTGGTCGACACAGGAATATTGGGTGGCTATTATAGTAGTATAGGCAAGAAACAGTGGTTATATATTCTTGTGTGATATCAATCATGATGATAATTAAATGGACTTAATAGTTATTCAGGATGTGAAATAAAGTGACAGTTTTAAAGATAGATGAAAATAAATTATATTGACTCATTTAATAAAAACGTATCTTATATTTTAGTAGTGCTGGGAACCAGTAGAGTATTGTGATTTTGAAAAGGTTATAAATAACCTATACAAAGTAATACATACCTTTCAGAAATTACCTTGATTTGCAACACATGATATTTCACAAAACACTAATGGATGCTGATCTACCTGTCACACAAAGAAAATAGCTGTCAATTGTAAATCTTTTCTTTCCAATATATACTCATTGTACAGCTCCAGAGAAAAATGAAACTCTATCAAAGTCACCTGTATGTCCCCATTCACTTATGCATTCATTCACCATATTAAATAGTAGCTACATTCAGACATTAAATATACAGATTTGAAATGATTTAAGTCTTATCACAGCTTAGGCTCTGGAGGCCTTTGGACTTGAGTTTGAAATCTGGCTCTGTGCTTATTATCAGCATTATGTTATGTGAATTACCTATGTTCTGGACATCAGTTTCTTCATCTCCACAATAGAAATAATGGTATAAAGTCTTACTTTATAGGACTTCCATGTCGTCATATACAACAAATATTCAGTTGTTATCAGCCTAGCCATCTCTGTTAATTGATGGCAGACCACTTCCTTCTTCTTTACACTGTTCCACTGACTTCTGGGAAACAATCATTTCTAGCTTTTCCTAATAATTCTGACAGTTATTTCTCTTGTTTCTTTAAGGATACATTTCTTCTATCTATTCCTTAAAAATTAATTTGTCTATGACTCTGCTCTCAAAACACTGCCTCACTTTACTCAGTCTCTCCAGGACTCTCATTAAAGCACATAGTTTACATAAAAGCCATATAGAGTATAAACATCAAGTCTCTGTCTCTAGCTTCAGACATATATATTAAATGCTTGATGGAGTCATTTTCCTAGATTTCCCAAGGCCTCTCGAGTCAAACATGACCAAAACTAAATTTATCTTACCTCCAAAGTATGCTCTATTTGCTATCTTGCCTAATGTCACAACGACACCACCTAGTCATCCTCAATAGAATCTAAAAATATCCTTGAATTGCATTCTCACCCCCAAATAATGTTTTTTTTTAAATGTTTTATTTATTTCTAGGAGAGAGAGAGAGAAACAACGTGAGCAGGGGAGGGTCAGAGAAGAGAGGGAGATACAGACTCTGAAATAGGCTCCAGGGTCTGAGCTGGCAGTCAGCACAGAGCCCGACGCGGGGCTCGAACCCACGAACCGCGAGATCATGACCCAAAAGAAAGTCGGACGCTTAACCGACTAAGCCACCCAGGCGCCCCTCAAATAATGTTATAAATAATCTCTTACATATGTATTTAAAATCTTTTTTAAGTTTATTTATTTATTTTTGAAAGGAGAGTGAGTGTGAGAGAGCACAAATCAGGGAGGGGCAGAGACAGAGACAGAATCCTAAGCAGGCTTCCCTTTATCATACAGCCTCAGGCTGGGTTCCAACCAAACAGTGAGATCATGACCTGAGCAAGCTATTACCTTGATAAAGTCAAAAGTCAGATGTTTGACTGAGCCACCCAGGAGCCCCTTGTGTGTACATTTTATATACTAATAATATATTCCTACCCTGAAG
>NW_027528623.1:261628-262248 GCF_008692635.1 Crocuta crocuta
ACCCTGAAGTAAAAGATATTTTCTCTTGGTTGCAAAAGTTTTGGAGTTTTGCTTTTTATATTTAAATCTTTATCAACCTGAGATGTATATTTGTTTATAGTGTAAAATATGGAATGAATGTAAGTATGTTCTTAAGTGTAACTAATTGTTCCAGTACTATTTATTTAAAAGTCTATATTTTTCTGTACCTATTCATAGTTCCCCTTTCTTTTATATATCAGTTTTCTAATAGTGTGGGCTCATATTTTGGCCACTGTGCAAAGTCTATCTTTGTAATAATAATACATTTCTTCCCAAATATTTATAATATCTTATATTTTGCAGCATGCTTCCCCCTTATTTTTAGAAATTATATCGCCTATTGTTTATATCTTGTGTATTATTATATATTTTAGGATTTGTGTGTCAAATTTTAAGACAAACATCTTTTTAGAATTTTGAGAGGAGTTGCATTTAATTTATGGATTAATTAAAGGATTGTTGTCATATATGCTATATTATTTGCTCTTCCAAGGTGATAACACTTCACTCCATTTAATTAAGTTTATGATTTTCACTACATTTGTATAATTTCTACAAAAATTTTTGTTCCAATTTTATTAGTTTTATATCCAGTCACC
>NW_027528623.1:262298-263114 GCF_008692635.1 Crocuta crocuta
GTAATTGCCATTACAAATGGGAACTTAAAAAAAATAAAATTTTTAATGTTTATTATAGGTGTTAAGGGGACCCGAATATGCCATCTCAAAGTATCGCTCTTTGCCATAAGGATTATTTTGAGCTGATTATTTTTAAGAAAAACATAGACACAGAAAAAGCACTGAAAACCAAGCAGAAGTTACCCTTTTGTAAGAGATGTTTATATTTATAAGGGAAATCTCCATTTGTAAGGGTGTATCCCTCTGTGTAACAGGAAGAGGAAGATGACTAAAATTCTAAACTTAATACTCTTGATAATGGATAATGCAGCTATTAAATCTGTATATCAACCTTAACATTGTTTAGTGGGCTTTGTCTGTTAATCTCCAACATCTTTCTTTTCTCTTTAGCTGGAGATGGTATTTAAATTGTTGGATTGGGCCATTTTGGGGAGTTACTCAGTTTTCCCAGGTATCTCCCATGTATACAGGAGGTATACATGTTATTAAACTTCTCTTTTTTTCCCTATTAATCTGCCTTTTTATTACAGGAGATTCTCAGTCTAGAACCTAGAAGGGTAGAGGAAAAATTGTTCCATAGGGGAAGGAAAGGACACATAAGATAAAAACAGAGAAGGAGGCAAACCATAAGAGACTCTTAAATACAGAGAACAAACAGAGTTGCTGGAGGGGAGGTGCGTCGGGGGATGGGTAAAATGGGTGATGGCCATTAAGGAGGGCCCTTTTAGGATAGGTAATGGGTGTCATATTTAAGAGATGAATCACTGCTCCTGAAGCCAAAACTACACTATACGTTAACCAACTCTAAATTCGAGT
>NW_027528623.1:263290-265786 GCF_008692635.1 Crocuta crocuta
ATTCGAGTTAAAAAAAAAAAAAACTGGAAAAAAAATGTTCTTCCTCTACAGTGAATAGGAACACAAATAACATTTTTGCATTGATCTTTGTATCTCTTAAGTTGTTATTGTGGGAGAACAAAAACGGTATATCTGTGCAATGGAATATTGTTCAGCTATTAAAATGAACAGAGTACTTATGCATGCTAAAGCATGTATAAACCTTGAAAACATTTTTTTAAATTTTTTAACTTTTTTTTTTCCTGAGAGAGAGAGAGACAGTGTGAGCAGGGGAAAGTCAGAGAGAGAGGGGAAAACATTTTTTTTAAGTGATAGAAGTCAGTCACAAAACGCCACATATTGTATGATTCTGAAAAAAGACTTCAACTACCTGCATTTTGACCTTATCTCAACTCAGGCAAAAGACCCTGTGGGCAAAGTATCCCATAACAGGAACCCAAACTAATCCCTCAAGCAATAAGGGCTACCCTGAGCCAGCAAGACTCTGTTTGGTTGACCCCAATGATCAACCTGACCTTTACTGTCCACATGCATGTACTCACCAACCTTTGTTCCACATTTCCTTATATCAACCTAGAAGTAGTTTTAGCACTTCAGGGACAGTCTTTGAGACATTAGTCTGCTGTTTTCCCAGTGTTGGTCTCTCTGATATAAATTCATTTCTTGTTTCACCACCACCAGACTCTGCCTTTGAATTTTGTTAGCAGCAAATTGCCAAATTTGTTCTATTTGGGACCTGCAGAGCCAGGTGCTCTTGTACGCCTGTGCCCTGGGTATAATTCCATTCATATGAAATGTACAGAATAGGTAAATCCAGGCGCACCTGTGTGGCTCAGTCGATTAAGCATCCAACTTCACCTCAGGTCATGATCTCATGGATTGTGAGTTCAATCCCTGCATGAGGCTCTCTGCTGTCAACACAGAGCCTGTTTAAGATCCTCTGTCTCCTCTTCCCTTTCTGCACCTCCCCTGCTCACATGCGCATGTGCTCTCTCTCTCTCTCTCTCTCTCAAAAATAAACATTAAAAAAATAAAATAAGGGCTCCTGGGTGGCTCAGTTGGTTGAGCATCCAACTTTGACTCAGGTCATGATCTTACAGTTCATGAGTTCAAGCCCCTGCGTCAGGCTCTGTGCTGACAGCTCAAAATAAATAAATAAAATATATAAAAAATAAACATTAAAACAAAAAGAACAGGAAAATCCATACAGACAGAAAACAGAGTAGGGACTGATGGAAACTGAGGGTAAGAGAATATGAAGAGTGACTGCTAATAAATATGGGGTTTCTTTTAGATTCAGAAAAATATCCTGGAATTAAATATAGNCACAGTTCTGTGAGTATACTAATAAATGCTGAGTTCCATAATTTATTTTTTACATTTTTTAAAAATTTATTGCTGAGAGAGACAGACAGCGTGAGCAGGGGAGGGTCGGAGAGAGAAGGAGACACAGAATCCGAAGCAGGCTCCAGGCTCTGAGCTGGCTGTCAGCACAGAGCCCGATGCGGGGCTCGAACGGACCAATCGTGAGATCATGACCTGAGCCGAAGTCTGACGCTTAACTGACTGAGCCGCCCAGGAGCCCCTGAGTTCCATACTTTAAAAGGGTGGATTTTATGGTATGTAAATTATATCACACAAATAAAGGGGGAAAAATTAAGATAAGGGTTTCACAGATCTTGGCTATAAAACTACTTGCACACACACATGCACATGGTAACTTGTAATCTACTGATATAGGTTCATATTGATTGAAATTCTATTCACGTTTCCATTTTATATTGTGTTATAGAAAGTTATTTTTTCAAGAAATAGTCTATTTCATATAATTTGTTGGCATAAAGTCATTCACAGAATTCTCTTATAATGTATTTTCCTATTATATCATATTTTATTTAACTTTTTTTGGAATTGACAGTAGTAGGGTTTTCACATTATCTAGTTTGCATTATTGCTGGGAGTGGAAGTCCTTGTACAAATTCAATTATCCATGTGTTTTGACAATACTTTGTCAAATGTTTCTTGAAGTCATTTCCTCCTCTTCATGATAATGACTGGAATAGTTTCACCCTCCATTTTCTCATGTGTAAGCTATCTTCTTAATGAATTTCACTGCTTTTGATCTCTTAATCATTAATCATTCTTTTCAAATCTACCACAGTTCTTTTTTTTTTTCATTCAGTGGGTATATATTTTATGCCCTTTAAGATAAATATAAAATAAAATTTCTTTGTTTAAAACCTTTGCCTAGGGGCGCCTGAGTGGCTCAGTCGGTTGGGCGTCCGACTTCGGCTCAGGTCATGATCTCACAGTTCGTGGGTTCGAGCCCCGCATCAGGCGCTGTGCTGACAGCTAGCTCAGAGCCTGGAGCCTGTTTCAGATTCTGTGTCTCCCTCTCTCTCTGACCCTCCCCGGCTCACGCTGTCTCTCTCTCTCTCTCTCTCAGAAATAAATAAAACATTAAAAGAAAAAAACAACTTTTCCTAAACTTTCAAA
>NW_027528623.1:265822-274549 GCF_008692635.1 Crocuta crocuta
CCTAACATTTCAAATCCTACCAACAACATAAAATATAATATTATGTGTCTTCCATGATTTAGTCTTTTTAATTTTCTAGTCTTATTTCCTATCATACCCTGCTTCACGCTTTATGCTTCAGCATTATCAAACTACCAATAGTCCTTTGTCCACACCACCCTACTACTCATTTCTATGATTATTCTCATATTTCTTTGCCTTGTTTGCCCTACCCCCCTCCAGCCCATATCTCCATTCACTAAACTAAGTCCTATTTATCTTAAAGGCTTCACTCAGAGGTTACTCCCTCCAAAAATCCTTTCTTGAAGCCTCTCCAAATCTACGGATCCTGTTTTGCTTCACACCTTCTGTACTTTCCTAATATTCTGCACATCTCTCAATTGTACTTCCACACTGTTTTATAATTCTGAGACTCTGTATCCTTTTAATCTCTAGAACTTAGAGTCTTAATGGGCAGATATCTGTCTTATATTTTGGTTCCAAGTGCCTAGTATGGTATTTGATATCTAGAAAAATCTTAATGAATATCTGTTGAATAAATAAATTAGTGATTAGAGAATAAACAATTTAAGTTGAACTAGATTTTTTCTTAGGTTGAACTAGATTTATTAAGAAAAATAAGGTTTAATGTTAGTTTGGTGTCAACTTTTACAGAGTTTTGAATGTAAGCTTAATATGGATCTCAATTTATTATGAAAATTTTCCAAATTTAGAAAATCATATTTAATTCTCTGGCTTCCACTGTACTAAACTTTTTCCTCTTTTTAAATGATATGTTTTAAGAAAACATTTAATTATCATTAATTTTCAATATAAATTTATCATTTATTACTGTACATTTAAGCACATACAACTTTTATAGGTATTTAAGTCATAAACTATACATAAATATAAATCTTTTAAAAATTTACTACAATGAAAATTGTGATATAAGAGGAAAATATGAAAGGAAAATCTTACAACATATTTTAAGCTCTTTTAATTTAAATGACCTATTAAAAGTTATTATTTGTGATATTGTGATTTATAAGAAATATATTTCAGATAACCGAAGTATATTTCTCATGTATATTTGGTCTTCATCCACGGTTCCTGACTCATAGCTCCCCAAACCCTTAGAAATTCCTTAGTAATAAGAACAGTGGGAGCATCTTCTATTTGTTCTCTTCTCAGTTCCTAAAATTGCTTTAGATCCATAAAAGTAAAAGAAATAATGTCTCATTGTTTGTAACAAGTCCTTATCCACAGCAACTGGGTTTATGTTAATGAGGTGACTTTTGGAAGGTACCTAAGAATAGGGGCTGGTTACCAGGGGAATCACCCAAGAATACAAGGTTGGAACTGTCAGTCCTACCCCTCATCTCCAAGGAGAAAGAGGATCTGAAGGTTGATTTAAGAGCCAATGGCCAATGATTAATCAATCATGCATTATATCATGAGTTATATTTTTTTACAATAAACTGCAGCACTATCGACAATAGCCAAATTATGAAAAGAGCTCAAATGTCCATTGACTGATGAATGGATAAAGAAGAGGCGGTACATATATACAATGGAATATTACTCAGCCATAAAAAAGAGTGAAATATTACCATTTGCAACAATATGGATGGAGCTAGAGTATTATGCTAACTGAAATAATAAGTCAGCCAGAAAAAGACAAATACCATATGATTTCACTTATATATAGAATTCAAGAAACATAATAGAGGGACGCCTGCGTGGTTCAGTCGGTTAAGCGTGGCTTCAGCTTAGGTCATGATCTCACGGTTCATGGGTTCGAACCCTGCGTCGGGCTCTGTGCTGACAGCTCAGAGCCTGGAGCAGCTTCAGATTCTGTGTCTCCCTCTCTCTCTGACCCTCCCCTGCTCACACTGTCTCTCTCTCTCTCTCTCTCTTAGAAATAAATAAAACGTTAAAAAATTAAAAACAATAAAGTGATTATTGAAGTGTTTTAAAAAAAGAAACATAATAGATGAACATGGGGGAAAAGAAAGAGACAGGAAAACCGTAAAACAGACTCTTAACTATAGAGAACGAACTGAGGCTTCCTGGAGGGAAGTGGGTGGGGGGATCGTTTAAATGGTGCTGGGTATTAAGGGGGGCATGTGTTGTGATGAGCACCTAGTCTTATATGTAAGTAATGAATCACTAAATCTTACACCTGAAACTAATATTAATATTGCTTTTTAAGAAGATGGATATAAAACTTCATATTTACACTGTATTTTCTTATAAAGCATTATAATTTTTATTTGAACTCTCATTTAATTCATCATTAATTTCCATAATTTTAAGGGATTTGATTTCATCTGAGGATACTTTTGATAAACATTATATTAGAAGACAATAAGGAAAAATATACCCCTAGGCAAAGCTGCCCTGCCATTTAGTTTTGCACTCTGAAAGCTAATTTCTTTTCTTTATGGATTGATGACTGCAAAACAAGAATTGTGTAGGTATAGTAAAACTCAGTGGATATCAATAGATCTAAATTTTCTATCAATTGTTGATTATCTGAAGCCAGTTAACAAGTTTCTAGCTATAAATGGCTATAGCTTATCTCAGGTCTCTGTCTGCTTACCCTTAGGCTCAGAATTACTGTTTAGTACCTTACAAAGCAGGGGAGAAAAATAAGGCAATTTGACTCTTTGACAATATCTTTGGAACAATTGGATTTGGGGAAGAAGATTCAAAACAGCATGGCAAGCTATAAATATTATCTCCTATTTGTTGTGAATATAGTTTCACAGTTCTGCTGCATTGCAGAGGCTAAGTCATTGGGTTGTGCAGAATGGACTGGCAATTCTAGAGTTGAAATTATTGTGGGCTGAAATTCTAAATTATTTGCATAGTTTGAAGTGTCTTTTTGTCATATTTTGCTCATATGCACTAAACAGTAATTAGTTTTTAAAAATTCTTAATGTTTCATTTATTTCTGAGAGAGAGAGAGACAGAGTGAGCAGGGGAGGGTCAGAGAGAGAGGGAGACACAGAATCCGAAGCAGGCTCCAGGCTCTGAGCTGGCTGACAGCACAGAGCCCGACGCGGGGCTCTAACGCACCAACCGGGAGATCATGACCTGAGTTGAAGTCGGACGTTTAACCGACTGAGCCACCTAGGCGCCCCTAAACAGTAATTATTAATAAAAATTATTATAGCAGTGTACAATTATAAGAGTACATATATGTTTTTTAAATGAGTCTTAGCTTATCTATTTTTAAACAACCTTTTTCAGAACTTAACGGTAATTATCAGTCCCATTTTGCAGCCGAGGAAACTGAGACAAGGACAAATAAAGAGGATTCTCCTAGATACACTGCCACATCTTTTGCTCTGAAACAGCATTTGTCAGACTGGGGCACACAGGAGACAATCTGGATGGTCAGGGGGGAAAAAAAGGATTAAATTGTTTTAAGGGAATTTGCCCAAAGTTCATGAAAGTCAGCTTAAAAATAAAGTACTCATTTCAATTAAAACCTCAAGTATACTCATTGGCTGATGACCAAGTGTTTCTTTTATAGAGGGTTCATTTATTTCAATGCTCTGTGCTGTAGGAGGCCAGTGCAAAGGGAAAATAGTGTAAGGAAAATTAAGGAGATATAAAATAAATCTTGTCAGCTTTCCTACTTTTTCTCCCATTAGAAGAATTATCAGTCCTAGAATTGAAACATTAAAATAGCACTTGGAAGTGGCTTTAATTTTGGTTAACTAAATATAAAACGACATTTTCTAAAATCTTTCTTTGAGAGCCTAGCTTTTCAGGCTAACCTACTATTATGTGTACAAGAAAACTAGTGTTTTAATCAAAAACTATTCCAGAAGTAGTATGGGGCAAAGGAATCACAATCCATATCTGCAAACCTCTAATACCCTGAATTTATCTTGTAAATTAATAATAATATAAGAAAAGTTCTTAGAGGAAATACTTTTAATTTCTATAAACTAAAAGCATACATGTATTAGTATGGGGTATGGCATACACATACAAAATATGTCCTTATATAAAAGATTTTTTAAAAGTATTCTTAATCCTGAATATAGAATTATCAAATTACTGATCTTAAGNTAGATTTATTCACAAAAGCTTAACTTGTCAAAAGACCCAGGGAACAAAGTTTATTCATGTACAAACACAAATTACAAAATCAACAGACTCCTCTTCCTTTCCCTTGAATGAACATTAACATTAAATCTACTTTTCCAAGCACAGTAATTCACACTGAGCTGCTGTGATCTCTGCAATTCCCACATCTTCCTTAACCAGAGCAGTGTCAGGAATTCATAGGACATACAAATGTCACAAATCCTACAGGCTGATTATTCTCTTGGGAACCATAGCTTAATAGATTCTAATATTTCCTTTATTTCCATGTGTATGTGTCTGTGTCTNTGCTTCAAAACCTTAAATGTGATAATATCCCTTTTGATTTTCCTCTCTGACCCTTAGGAGATCTGCCTTTACAACAACCAGGTACTCCTTAGAGAGAGAAAAGAAAAAAAAAAAACTGTGATCATTGTTTATCATAATTTTGTGCTCACCAGGTGCTATATCTGCAAAAGCATTTATAAGACCATGATTTTAAGCTCTCTTGGTCTTTAAGTGAGTGATTGTATATAATCATTAAGTGCTGAGTAAACAAAAANTAATACTCTTAATTTAAGGGGTTGTTAGTATTATTTGCTCTTAGATATCTAACCCATTCTCTACACTACTACCACAACAATATCCTTGAAGCACAGTATGATGTCACACCCCTGTTCAAATCCTTTCATGACTCACAGTTGTATAAAAAGTAAAGTAAACTTATCTTACAGTCAATAATTGAGGAAATATACTTGAAATACTCTGTGACCATGGAGGAGAGAGTAATTTAATAGTATCCAGGGTTAGGAATGGGAAAAATATGAGTCAGAAATAAGATAGATCTTTACAAAATTGATGATAGTAGAGCTGGTTCATATTAACTCAATAAGTATTCTCAAGACAAATTGGAGAGTTTATTTATTACTGATAATGGAACCAGTCTGTGAAATAAGAAGTTATGCTTATACAAAAGGCTTGACACACTTGAGGAATGCAATTGGTTTTGTTATCTCAAAAGAAACAGGATTCAATGGAGGTGACTGGTGATAAATCTGGGAAAGTAGGTAAGGTCTAGGTCATGATAGGATTTAAATGTGATGCCAAGGTTTTAAGCAGGGTCCATATATACGTATATTTGTGTTTTTCAAACTGATAAATCTTAGGGCAAGAAGAGAGTAGAGGAAAGAAAAGAAATGAGGAAGTTATTGCAGTGATTCAGTCAAGAAGTAATAAAGGCCTAAACTTTGGTAGCAGTGGTGGAAATGGAGATTATTAGAGATTTGGAAAGTGGAAATGAAATGCCGTGGGGACTGATTGGAGGCAGTATATTATGAGAGTAAAGTCTCTAAGGTGATATTCACATTTCTGATTTTGATAACACTAAGTAAGAGGTATAGAAAATATAGTTGAAGGAATGCATTGGTGGTGGAAGAAGAGGACTAGATGGAATTTGTACATTTGGAGTTTCAAGATGATCTTTTACTGATGCATATAAGACCCTCCATGATCTGGCTCCCACTCTCCTTTGCAGCCTCATCTCCACTATATCTTCTCCCAAAATGCTGTGTTGGCCATACATGAGTAGGGTCAAAGAAAACCCTACTCATTCCCTTCTCTATGTTTTTGACTAGAGGTAGTGGTTTTGCTTATTAACCTTGCCCTATAATTTATTTACTAATTCAGGCGTTTGCTAGAAACATTTATTGAGCATCTACTATATGCCAATTCTGTTATAGATGTTAGAAATGTATCAGGAATAAAACAAACAAAATCCATTGTCCAATTGTTCTAAATATGGCTATAGCTCTTAAAACATCTTCTATGAACATTTCTCAGATTGTACCAGTTAGAATCACTCATTGGTATCATCTACATAGTGCTTTGCTAATCTAGTATAGCATCCATCATAGTTTATATTTGATTATGTGCATACTCTTTAGACCAATACTGTTCATAGAACATTTTATAATGATGGAAATACTCATTAATGTGGTTATTAAACCCTTGAAATGCATCTAATGTGACTGAGGAACTGAGTTTTAACTTTATTTAATTTCAATTAATATATTATCTATAGCTGGCTAGCAATTACCATATTAAATAGTAAACCACCAATTCTTGATGGGGAAGGGCAACAATTTTTATTTGACTCAATACATGAGTTAATTATGTGAGCTTTGAGATCATACATAGCTGAATCTGAATTATTATTTCACCATTTATTAGCTGGTAGCTTTAGGGAAGTTACTTCTATGGGTCTCAATTTTTTTGAAGTATAAAGTGAGACAGCATTAACATTTTAGGTTAAAATTAAAATATTATTACTAGACAAATTTCACTTCTAAGAAGGCAGGTAGACAGACATCTCTTTCCTCATCTTTCTTACTAAGTACAGACAAAAACCCTGAATATAATATATGAAACAAACATAAGTAGCTGACATATCAACTAGTGAGCCATGAACTCAAATCATGATATTATAGTGAGTTCCCTTGGTTTTATTTCTGCTCTACTTCTTAGACTAGGAGCTGAAAAAAATAGCAACACACAAACATCAAGAGACATAGACAAAAAATAAAGAACTTGCTTTCTCTAGCCAAAAGACCAGGAAAGAGTCAGTCTAGCAAGATAGAAAACTTTTAGACAATAACCACTCAATTCTAGCCAGCCACCACAGAAAAACTTGTGGACCCACTTCCACCAGCAAAGGTAGAAGTCTTGCTAGCCTGTCATGAGGTGTCCCAATTCTCTCTGTCCCCTTTTTGGTGGTGTTAAGGCCAACTGAAGTGCTAAGACTTTTATCCTCAAATGGTGGCAACAAGCAACACCCTCCATCCAGTGGTGCCAGCAGAAACAATTTGAAGAGACTGTTCTACTTCAGCCTGGCAATACCGAGGCACCCTTCTCCCTACCTCATCTGAGTAGCATCAGAAAAGCCCTAGTAGAATCAGGGCTTTTACTACCTTATAGATATTACCCCTGGTGCCAGTGGAGGCCATATGAGGAACATTAAGGAGGCACTTCTATCCCTCCAAGCCAGTAAGGTATCTTGGGAGAATAATGGGTAGCTATTATTGGGAGAATAAGTTGTGTACATAATGTAATACTTGGAGCAACCATTAATAAGCTCAAAAACACCATTAATAAATAAAAAGGGAATTTAAAGACATGTTTAACCCACCAGAAGCCAAGAAAAAGCAAACAGAAAAATGAAAAGCAGAAAAAACAGAAAATAGATAGCAGAGTTAAGCTGTAAGATATCAATGACTATGTTAAAATAAATGGTCTAGGGGCTCCTGGGTGGCTCAGTCAGTTGAGCATCCGAGTTCAGCTCAGGTCATGATCTCACAGCTTGTGAGTTCGAGCCCCATGTCGGGCTCTGTGCTGACAGCTCAGAGCCTGGAGCCTGCTTCAGATTCTGTATCTCCCTCTCTCTCTGCCCCTCCCCTGCTCACACTCTTTCTCTCTCTTCTCAAAAATAAATAAACATTAAAATTTTTTAAAATAAATGGTCTAAATACAACAAATAAAAGACAGAAAATGGCACATTGGATTAAGAAACATAGTCCAACTATATACTGTCTACAAGAAACTCACTACAAATGAAATAGTGTAGTCAGGTTGAAAGGAAGAGGGTGGAAAAAATTATAATGCAAACATTAATCAAGGAGAGGAGGGTGAGTATATTAATATTAAATAAACTTCAGAGCTAAGAAAATTACCAGAGGCATTATGTAAAATTGTCAATTCAAAAATATATAACAATCTTACATGTGTATGCATCAAAAAAGAAAAACCAGAAATATATCTTAAGCAAAAACTAATAGAATTGAAATACGAAATAGACAGTTAGACAATTATAATAAAAGACTTCAACACTTCTTTTCAACAAATGACCGAACAACTGGACAGAAAATTCACAAGTATATAGAACTCAACAATAACGTCAAACAAGCAGATCTAATTGATATTTATAGAGCACTTCATCTCCCAAAAGAAGATAACACATTATTTTCAGGTTCTCATGGAAGATACACCAAGACAGATGATATTTGAGCCATAAAACAGACCTCAAAAATTTTAAAATAATTGAAATCTACAAAATGTGTTGTCTGACCACAGTGGAATTAAACTAGAAATCAATAACAGAAGGATAACAAGAAAATCCCAGAAAACTTGGAAAACAAACAATAGACTTCTAAATAATGCATGAGTCAAAGAGGAACTATTAAAGAAAAAAAAACTTAATGAATATAATAAAAATTAAACGTATTAAAGTTTGTGGTACACCACTAAAGTAATGCTGGGAGGGAAATTTATAGTGCTTTAGCAGACTCTAGAAAAGAAGAAACATTTCAAAGCAATAAGCTAAATTTTTATTTTAAGGACCTAGAAAAAAAGAGCAAAATAATCCTAAAGGAAGCTAAAGAAAGAAAATAATAAAGATCTGAAATCAATAAAATTGAAAATGGGAAAACAATAGAGAAAAAAAGTTTAAGAGCTAATTCTTTTAAAAGACCAAAAACATTTACAACTTTCTAGCAAGACTTGCAAAAAGAAGAAATAAGATACAAATTACAAACATCAGGAATTAAACAGGATATCATTAAAAACCCTGGAGACATGAAAAAAATAGTAATG
>NW_027528623.1:274805-283567 GCF_008692635.1 Crocuta crocuta
TTAAGCATCTCACTTAGGCTCAGGTCATTATCTCACAGTTCGTGTCTGGGCTCAAGACCAGCTTGGGCTCTGTGCTGACAGCTTGCTCGGAGCCTGGAGCCTGCTTCTGATTCTGTCTCTCTCTTTCTGCCTTTCCCGTGCTTGTGTTCTGTCTCCCTCTTTCTCTCTCTTTCAAAAATAAATAAATAGATAAATAAATATTAAAAAATTAAAAAGTAAATTTGACAACTTACACAAAATGGATCAATTTCTTGAAAAAGACAAATTATCATGACTTAATATGAAATGTATAATTTGAATAACCACATANAGCATATTAAAAGGATTATACACCATGCCCAAGTGGGATTTGTCCCAGGAATGCAAGAGTAGTTCAACGTACAAATTCAGTGTATTTTGTGTATTTTGTATATGTATTCTATACTCCATACAGATACATGTTTATTTTTAACTTTATAGAAATTAAAATAATATCCTCCAAGAACTTTTGTTAAAATACATACTTGATAAGTTGAAATTCATAGAATTAAATATTTTAGCTCTGTGAAAAATCAACTTGAAAGGATAAAAGTATAAATTATAGATTGGGAGAAAATATTTTCAAACCTCATATCTCACAGAGGATTCATATGTAAGATATATAAAGAATTCTCAAATGCATCAGTTAAAAAAAAATAGACAAATGACATGATTCCCAAATAAGACCTACAGATGGCAAGTAAGCACATGAAAAAATAGTCAACATATTAGCTGCTAGGTAAATGCAAGTGAAATGTACTATGAGATATTACTGTACACCTATCATAATGGTTAAATATACACTATATAGAATATATAAACTATACAAATAGTGACAACACCAAATGCTGGCAAGGACACAGAGAAACTGGGTTGCTCATACATTAGCAGTGAAATGTGGAATGGTTCAGCAACTCTGAAAAAGCATTTGGTGAGTTTCTTAAAAACAAACAAATAAACCCCACTAAACTTGTGATGAACATATAGCCCAGCAATTGTACTTAGACATTTATCTCAGAGAAACGAAAGCATATATTCCATCAAAACCTTGTATATGGATATTTGCAGCTGATTTATTTGTAATAGCCCCTAATTGGAAATAACCCAAATGTCCTTCACAGGATGAATGGTTAAACAAATCATGGTACAGTGATACCTTGGAATACTACTAAACAATAAAAAGGAATGGGATATTGATACAAGTAACAACCTAACTGAATCTCCAGAGAATTATGCTTTGTGAAGGAAGCTGATGTCAAAACCTTACATAGTATATGATTCAATTTACATAACATTCTTGAAATTACAAAATCATAGATGGAGAACTGATTAATGATTACCAGTGGTAAAGGATGGGATAGAGGGTTAGGGAAGAGTGTGGGTGTGACTATAAAAGGACAAAATAAGGAATCCCTGTGGTGATGGAAATATTTTGTATCTTGACCATATTAATCTCAATATCTTGGTTGTGGTATTATACAATAGTTTTGGTAGATGTTATCATTGGGCAAAATGTGCAAAGCATACAGACAGGAACTCTATTATTTCTTATAGGTTCATGTGCATCTACAATCCTCTATAAATAAGTTACTTAAAACAAATACATGTGGAACGATTAGTACCATGACTAACAACCAAAAAGTGCTAAGTAAATGGCTTGGCACAGTAACCTACTCAGTGTCTGCATATAGAACATAGGTAGTATTTGCTACACAAGAAAGATAGTTGAATAGGGTTTTTTTTTTCCCCCCTGCAAAAAGCTTTATTTCCAGTTGGGTCACAACTTGAGCAAGGACTCCAGGGTAGTTAAAAAGCTGCATCTAAGGAGTGCTTCTAAAGAGAGGTTCAAGCAGAAGACTTGACACCAGGGGGATGCAGAAGGGCTCCAGAAGTTCTAGTTGCATTTGAGGGTGAGCCTTTTGAAGAACTACTTGCCCAGGTGAGCCTAGTGGCCAGCCATCTTGTGGAGATAGTAAGGTGATTGCAATCTTCTTGACGAGTTTTACCTCCTCATCCAGGAAGTGGCTCACCAGCAATTCACAGAGATCTGTGCAGGCAGAGGGGTCTGTATAGGCTGAACTCAGGGCATCCAGATCCAAAAAGGCCTGGTTCAGGTTATTCTCTAGGGCCATGCTAGCTTCCATGGAATCTAGGGTTTTACCCCACTCATTTAGGGATGACTGTTGCATGTCCTGGAAGAGGGCATGGCCATTGAACTGTTTTTGCAACTTCAAAAACATTGGGCCAACTCCCAGAAGAAGTGGCTGATGATGAAGTGGCCTTCACTCTCCAGAACTACACCTACAGGGTGAAAATAGAAACCCAGAGGGAGGGAGGCATCATAGGCCTGCAGATGCATGTTGACTGGGCCGTTGACTGGTGTCCTCCACCCAATTCATGGAATAATTCTGATAAATCTGGGAGCTCATGGTTGGTCAGCAATAAGGATCTCAGCACAAAATGGTGTTGGCTGGTCCTGAAGGTAGGGGATGGCTGAGAAGATGGTTCTGGAGGTTGCAAGAGGTTGGATGGGGCTTGAAGAAGGGGTGTCCTTCTAGGTCTTGTTCTCTACAAACACTGTGGAAGCAAGAGACAGATTCACATAGTACAAGGAGCATCCCAAATAGGGTTTTTTTTAATGTTTTTTTTTTTAAATTTCTGAGAGAGAGAGAGAGAGAGAGACTGAGAGAGAGAGAGAGAGAAACAGCGTGAGCAGGGGAGGGTCAGAGAGAGAGAGACGGAGATACAGAATCTGAAGCAGGCTCCAGGCTCTGAGCTGGCTGTCTGCACAGAGCCCGACGTGGGGCTTGAGCCCACGAACTGTAAGATCATGACCTGAGCCGAAGTCGGACGCTTAACCGACTGAGCCACCCAGGTGCCCCGCAAATAGTTTTTAATTGAAAGCCAGTCACTTCTTTAGGACAAAACAAAATTAGAAATTGTAAGTGTTGCCCTATGGTTACTGATAAGCCAAAGATTTTTTGGTAGAGAGAAAGAAAGTCTGAAAGAGGAAAAGAGTACTCTGGATAAGGACGAGAGGAAAGAAGGGAAGGAAAGCTATTAGGGAGAATGACAATAGAGACAAAGATGGAAATACGTAAACACATTATTGTTTTTCTTCATATAGCTAGATAGAAAAACAATATTGATGGACACACAGATGGAAATCAAGTTTCTCTTTCCCTCAAAGGTGTTTGGTGAAAAGCTGGCAAAAGAGGGAAAACTCCAAACACAATCTCTGCAACTAATGGTCCTCAAACAGATAGGGCCAGGACTGGAATGACAGCTTCCCTTGTTCCTTGTCCTCAGTCTTGGACTGAGAGGGGAAAGCAGATATTCTCCCCCTCACCACTTACATAGGACACTCCTAGTTAGTTCCCATCCTGCTTCACCACACCAACAACCTCTCATTGGACCCTCCTCTTTTGCCACCAGAAAGTTCTCCTACTCCTCTGCCTGCCTTTGATTTTAGTTTCTGCCAAACACAGGTGGTGGGTGCCCACTGACTCTTTTGCTGTCAATAAGTAATTCCTGTTCCTGTTCTTTTTTTTTTTTGTAATGGAAATTTTATTTTATTTTTTTACAAATAGTTTATTGTCAAGTTAGTTTCCATATAACCCCCAGTGCTCATCCTCACAAGTGCCCTCCTCCATGCCCATCACCCAAAGTAATTCCTGTTCTTATGTGGGTAATCTTTTTTTATAACCACAGAGGTTATTAGTTTGGGGAACAAATGAAAACACTCAGAATAATATAAAAGATGGAAGAGAGAATGAGAAAGAAAAGAGAGAGAGGAAAGGGAGAAGAATGGAAAAGATGGAGAGAAAAAAAGTGGGAGTAATCCATTAGGAAGTCTTTCACAGGGTGTATAATCATCAGCTTAGTTAGTGATGAGTGACAGCATTGTAAGGAGCACCACTATTGTCTTGAAATACCTGCATGGAGATTCTGAGATATTTATTCTGTTGAATAGATGACCTGCAATCACAAGGACAAATACGCTTTAGAGAGGTAACATGTTACTCATTTTAATTATTCGAAACCTTCTATAAAGTCATTTATCAGTCACTTAGACGATCTAGATGGAAGAGGGCAAAGAGTGAACAAATTAGGAAGGAGGGATTAAAAATTCACTTGTGTCTCTTCCTAAATTGAGAGCACTTGGCAACAGTAGTCCCTGGCTATGTTAGTGTAAATGTTTGCAGATGAGAGTGATGTGAGAGATGGTGACTACTGGGAGGTAGGAGGACAGCAAGGAACCTTGTGAAATTGAAAAATTCAGTTTAGTTGAACCATGTGAAATCACCATTTTAGTTGGTCAAAAATAAGGTGGATATGGACAATTCCATGTTGTTCACCTAATATATGTGAAAGCACTTTAGAAACTCTAAAACTTCTATACAAAGATAAGATGGTAGTATGAGGCAGATGATGACTCACACTGGGGGAAAAAGATACGATTTAGAGTCAGGAGACCTTAATTATGGTTCCAGCTTTTCCACTTCCTAGGTGGCAACACTAGATGTGTTATCTTGAGTGAGTTGTTTCACCTAAATCTTCTCTTGTGAAATGACAATGCTAACACCTTCAGCCCCCTGCCCCACATCAAAGAGCTTCTCTGCGACTTAGTTTATTTAAAAATGCATTGAAAACCACACAATGCTACTTAAATACAAATGATCAGGGCAAATGCTGTATTCATATACATTAAAACAAGTTGGGTTGATTTAAGATCTAGACTTTTTTTAACTTTTGTTTTTATGGTTTCCCTTTAGTGGGATTTGAAATGATTATCTTAACTATAGAAGATTTTTGTTTTCTGGGGTGCAGATGTTTGGGGGTTTGTGGGATATAGAAAGAATGACTCCTGACATTTGAAAACAGTGGGTTCAAGGTACAAAGATATTGGGAGGATCCCATAGCCTTCCTTACTGTAAGCAAAGCATATTTATTTGTTTTCTATTTCTTTTTCTTAAAGCTTGAAGACTCAGTCTGCTTTTTATGAAGTAAATTCACTTAAAACTCAGATACTCTTGGACTCCTTTTCAAGCGGTCTCATCATCTCTAATGTCACGGAGAGGTTATTTAGCGTGTCCTTCATTTATTTGGCAGGCAATCAAATAGCATGCATTTTTGTTTCATTCTTGATACTTGTGAAGAATATTTTTTCCTTTATGCTTGTCAAAGTTAAAAGGGCTTTAAAAGTACTGAAGTGGATAAGTGAAACATTTAATATAGTTTTCGTTGTTCTTTATTAATAAGAAGCTGTTATGAACTTTGTCACCCAGGCAGTTTGGAAGAAACTATCAGCAATCTAGCTCCAGTATGTCTTTCTAATCATTTTGGGTGGAGAAGGGAGGTTTCCATGGCCAGTATTCCATCCCTATTTAGCTGATAGAGAAGTTGAGATCCAGTAAAACTCTGTACATAAAGACAAAACAAAACTAGAGTCAACAGTGAGAAAAACACCAAATAGACTATATTGTGAAAACGTCATTTGGTACAGAGTGCTAAAGCAGGTTTTATAATCAATGCACTTAAATAAACGTGTTTGTAGTGAAATATATTGACCACACACACATACACACACACAAAACACTCCCCCATATTATAATGACTGATATGCCTAAACAAATTCACATCCTCACACTTCAGTTTTTACTTATATTATGAGATACTGACATGTGGCATGGATTGCCTCATTTTTAGGATCAATGTATAAATGAAGTATATTTATTCATATCTCCACCCATAGGTTTAATAGAGGACCATGTCTAATCCTTCTGATTTGATAGGTAAGATGTGAGGTAGGAAAGAAAATTGTCTAACTCTTCCGGCTTGCCTATGAGGCAAATGCATCACGTATAAACAAGTAGTATATAAATAAGTTAGATAATTAACAAAATCCTTTTTATTTGTTGTTCATAACCATGGCTTTTGTGTTACATTCAATCAGAGTCCACACATTTCACACAGTCTCATTTATTTGTTCCCTCATTTTACAACAATGTTATTAGTTTTTGGCCTGTCCTTATTGATTCCATTAGTTTTCTACCAATACTTCTATAGATTCATTTCCATTAACCACCAATGAAGCGTTTCCTTATTTCGTTCAAAATTTTGTTTAACATTTACTTCTCTTGGATGTATTTTTTATTATACCGAAGTGAATTTGATCACTCCTTTATTCTAAATTTCCTTAGAATTATTTCTTCATTAGCAAGCCATTGTTTTCATGTGTTCTTAAATGATTATAAGCATCAGGGAAACTAAAGATAAATTGGAATTCATTCAATAGTTAATTCAAGAAAACTGTATTTTCACCTGCATATTCAAGCCACTCAGTTGAGAGTTGTAAAGAGTAAAAATTAAAAAAGAATAAGGTATCCAGCACCATACAAGTCAGAATTAAAAATATTAAGAGATATATTGCAAAATGCTATGAAAGGATGAAAGCTGGAAGCAAATTTGTTGAATTCACTACTATTAGTTGAGTTGTGTTTACTTTCTTGATAGTACCATTTGGTGCACAAATATTTACTTTTGATGAAGTCTAATTTCTTTTGTTGCATACGCTTTTGGTTTTATATCTAAGAACTCAATGCTAAACCCATAAACATGAACATTTACCCATTTTCTTCTTACAATTTTAGTTCTTATGTTTATGTCTTTAATCCATCTTGAATAAATTTTTGCATAAGATATGATATAGGCAAACAAGTTCATTTTCTTTCACATGGATATACAGTTGTTTCTGTACCACTTGTTGAACAATCTATTCTTTCCCTATAGGATGATCTCAACACCCTTCTTAAAATCAAATAAGCATACATGTTGGAGCATGTACCCTTATTCCACTCTCAAAGAAGAGATTGATATGCCTGTCTTTATGCCAGTACCAAACTGTTGTAATTACTGCAGTTTTGTGGCAAATATGGAAATGAGGAAGTATGAATGCTCTGTTCTTTATAAAGATTGTTGTGACTATTTGAGGTTCCCTGCAATTCTACATGAATTTAAAAATGAATATTTCCATACCTGCAAAGAGCTCATTTGAATTTTGATGGAAAATACTTTGAATCTGTAGACTGCTTTGGGTAGTTTGCTATCTTTACAATAAATATTAAGTCTTGTTATTTATGAAAACAGAATATCTTTCCACTTATTTAGGGCTTTGTAATGTAGTTAAATAATAATTTGTAGTTTTCACTATAAAATTCTTGTGCATTGATCCCTAAGTATTTTATTCTTTTTGATTGTATAGTAAATTGAATTATTTTCTTAATTTCCTTTTCCGATTGCTCAACGGTATTGTATACATCTTGTATCCTGCAATTATACTGATTTAGTTTATTAGTCCTAATATATCATTTTGTTTGTTGTATGTGAATTCTTTCGTGTTTTCTAAATGGAAGATCATTTTATCTGTGAATAGATTTAGTTTTACTTCTCCAATTTGTTTTTATTTCTTACTCTTTTTTTCTTTTATAGATTATTGTCAAGTTGGTTTCCGTATAACATTCAATGCTCATCCCAACAAGTGCCCTCCTCCATGCCCATTATCCCTCTTCCTGTCTCCCCCACCCCCATCAGCCCTCAGTTTGTTCTCAGCATTCAAGAGTCTCTTCTGTTATGCCTCCTTCCTTCTCGCCCAGTATTTCTCCTCTTCTCCTACCCCATAATCCTCTGTTAAGTTTCTCCTGTTCCACTTATAAGTGAAAACATATGGTAACTCTCTTTCTCTTCCTGACTTATTTCTCTCAGCATAACACCCTCGAGTTCCATCCACATTGCTACAAATGGCCAGATTTCATTCTTTCTCATTGCCATGTAGTATTCCATCGTATAGATAAACCACATCTTCTTGATCCATTCTTCAGTTGATGGACACTTGGGCTCTTTCCATGTTTTGGCTATTGTTCAGGGTGCTGCTATGAACACTGGGGTACATGTGCCCCTATGCATCAGCACTCCCATATCTCTTGGATAAATTCCTAGCAGTGCTATTGCTGGGACATAGGGGAGTTCTATTGTTAATTTTTTGAGGAAACTCCATACTGTTGTCCAGAGGGGCTTCACCAGTTTACATTCCCACCACCAGTGTAGGAGGGTGCCCATTTCTCCACATCCTTGCAGCATCTAGAGTCCTCTGATTTGCTCATTTTAGCCACTCTGGCTGGTGTGAGGTGGTATCTCAGTGTTGTTTTGATGTGCATTTCCCTGATGATGAGGGACGCTGATCATCATTTCATGTGTCTGTTTGCCATTTTGATGTCCTCTTTGGAGAAATGTCTGTTCATGTATTCTGCCCATTTCTTCACTGGATTATTTGTTTTCAAGGTGTGGAGTTTGATGAGTTCCTATTAGATTTTGGATACTGGCCCTTTATCTGATATGTCATTTGCAACTCTCTTTTCCCATTCTGTCAGTTACCTATTAATTTTATGCATTGTTTCCTTTGCCTTGCAGAAGCTTTTTTATCTTGATGAGGTCCCAATAGTTCATTTTTGCTCTTGATTCCCTTACTTTTGGGGATGTGTCAAGTAAGACATTGCTGCGGTTGAGGTCAAGGAGGTTGTTTCCTGCTTTCTCCTCTAGGGTTTTGATAGGTTCCTGTCTCACATTCAGGCCCTTTATCCATTTTGAGTTTATTTTTGTGTATGGTGTGAGAAAATGATCTAGTTTCATTCTTCTGCATGTTGCTGTCCAGTTCTCCCAGCACCATCTGTTAAAGAGGCTGTCTT
>NW_027528623.1:284088-284559 GCF_008692635.1 Crocuta crocuta
AGTTTCATTCTTCTGCATGTTGCTGTCCAGTTCTCCCAGCACCATCTGTTAAAGAGGCTGTCTTTTTTCCATTGGAAATTCTTTCCCGCTTTGTCAAAGATTAGTGGGCCATACATTTGTGGGTCCAATTCTGAGTTCTCTATTCTATTCCATTGGTCTATGTGTCTGTGTTTGTGCCAATACCATACTCGCTTGATGATTACAGCTTTGTAGTAGAGACTAAAGTCTGGGAGTGTGATATCTCCCGTTTTGGTTTTCTTCTTCAGTATTTCTTTGGCTGTTCAGGGTCCTTTGTGGTTCCATACAAATTTTAGGATAGTTTGTTCTAACTTTGAGGAGAATGCTGGTGCAATTTTGATTGGAATTGCATTGAATGTGTAAATTGCTTTGGGTAGTAGTGACATTTTAACAATATTTATTCTTTCGATCCATGAGCATGGAATGTTTTTCCCTTTCTTTGTGTCTTCTTCA
>NW_027528623.1:284740-291997 GCF_008692635.1 Crocuta crocuta
AATGGGATCAATTTCTTGTGTTCTCTTTCTGTTGTTTCATTATTGGTGTATAAAAATGCAACAGATTTCTGTACGTTGATTTTGTACCCTGAGACAT
Source organism: Crocuta crocuta (assembly GCF_008692635.1). Lineage (NCBI taxonomy): Eukaryota > Metazoa > Chordata > Mammalia > Carnivora > Hyaenidae > Crocuta > Crocuta crocuta. Next base: position 284,838 of record NW_027528623.1, read on the forward strand.
TGCTGTATTCATGGGTCAAGTCTAGTAGGCTTCTGATGGAGTCTGTGATGTTTTCTATGTAGATAATCATATTGTCTGTGAAAAGTTAAAGTTCAACTTCTTCTTTGCCAATTCTGATGCCTTTTATTTCCTTTTGTTGTCTGATGGCTGATGCTAAGACTTCCAGCACTATGTTAAACAACAGTTGTGAGAGTGGATATCCCTGTTGTGTTCCTGATCTCAGGGGGAAAGCTTTTCGTTTTTCCCCATTGAGGATGATGTTAGCTAAAGGCTTCTCATAAATGGCTTTTATGATGTTTAAGTAAGTTGCTTCTATCTCGACCTTCTCGAGGTCTTTATTAAGAATGGATACTGTATTTTGTCAAATGCTTTTTCTGCATCTATCAACAGGATCATATGATTTTTGTCTCTTTTTTTGTTAATGTGATGTAATGTGATGTAATGATATGGTCTTTTCTCTTTTTTTGTTAATTGATTGATTTTTGAATATTAGACCAGCCCTGTAACCCAGGAATGAATCCCACTTGATCTTGGTGGATCATTCTTTTTACGTGCTGTTGAATTCTATTTGCAAGTATCTTGCTGAGGATTTTTGCGTCTGTATTCATCAAGGATATTGGCCTGTAGTTCTCTTTTTTTGCTGGGTCTCTGTCTGGTTTGGAAATCAAAGTGATGCTGGCTTTGTAGAATGAGTCCGGAAATTTTCCTTCAATTTCTATTTTTTGGAATAGCTTGAGAAGAATGGTATTATTCTATTTTAAATGTCTGGTAGAATTCCTCAGGAAAGCCATCTGACCCAGGGCTCTTATTTGTTGGGAGATTTTTGATAACTTATTCAATTTCTGCACAATTTACTGGTCTGTTCAGATTTTCAATTCTTCCCGTGTGAATTTTGGTGTGTTTGTTTAGGAACTTGTCCATTTCTTCTAGGTTGTCCAGTTTGTTGCCATATAAATTTTTATAGTATTCCCTGATAATTGCTTGTATTTCTGAGGGATTGGTTGTAATAAGTCCATTTTTATCCGTGATTTTGTCTATTTGGGTGCTGTTTCTTTTCTTTTTAAGAACACTGACTAGAGGTTTATTAATTTTGTTTATTTTTTCAAAAAACTAATTCTTGGTTTCTTTCTTTTTTAATGTTTTGTTATATCTGAGAGATAGATAGCATGAACAGGGGAGGTCAGAGAGAGTGGGAGATACAGAATCTAAAACAGGCTCCAATCTCTGAGCTACCTGTCAGCACAGAGCCTGACATAGGGCTCAAACCCTCAAAACGTGAGATCATGACCTGAGCCGAAGTCGGATGCTTAACCGACTGAGCCACCAAGGCACCCCATCTTTGTTTCATTTATCTATGCAACTGCTTTTTTTGGATTCTATCTTGTTTATTTCTGCTCTGATCTTTATTATTTCTCTTCTTCTGCTGGGTTTTGAGTCCTCTTGCCACTCTGCTTCTAGGTCCTTTAAGTGCGCTGTTAGATTTTGTATTTGCCCTTTTTCTTGTTTCTTGAAATAAGCTTGGAGTGCAATGTACTTTCCTCTTAGGACTGCCTTTGCCACATCCCAGAGAGTTTGGATTGTTATATTTTCATTTTCATTTGTTTCCATATATATGTTAATTTCTTCTCTAATTGCCTGATTGGCCCATTTGTCCTTTAGTAGGGTGTTCTTTAACCTCTATGTTTTTGGAGGTTTTCCAGACTTTTTCTTGTGATTGATTTCAAGTTTCATAGCATTGTGATCTGAAAGTGTACATAGTATGCTCTCAATTCTTTTTTATTTATTGAGGGCTACTTTAGGACCCAATATGTGATCTATCTTGGAGTTGTGACATGTGCACTTGAGAAAAAGGGAATTCCATGGCCTCAGGATGTAGAGTTCTAAATATATCTGTCAAGTCCATCTGTTCCAATATCTCATTCAGGTCAATATTTTCTTTAGTGATTTTCTGTCTAGTTGATCTATCCATTGCTGTAAGTGGAGAATTAAAGTCCCCTGCTATTAGCATATTCTTATCAATAAGGTTGTTTCTGTTTGTGATTAATCGTTTTATGTACTTGGGTGCTCCCGAATTTGATGTGTAGACATTTATAACTGTTAGCTCTTCCTGATGGATATTATATAATGTCCTTCTTCATCTCTTATTACTGCCTTTACTTTAAAATCCAGTTTGTCTGATATACGTATGGCTACTCCAGCTTACTTTTGACTTCTAATAACGTGATAGATATTTCTCCATCTCCTCCCTTTCAATCTGAAGGTGTCCCCAGGTTTATAATGAGTCTCTTGTAGAGAGCAAATAGATGGATCTTGGTTTGTTTTTGTTTTTGTTTTTGTTTTTTTATCCATTCTGATACACTATGTCTTTTTATTGGAGCATTTAGTCCATTTACATTCAATATTATTGAAAAATATGGGTTTAAAGTCATTGTGTTCTTTGTAGAATTCATGCTTGTGGTGGTGTCTCTGGTAACTTGTGTATCTTGCAACATTTCCCTCATAGAGGCCCCCTTAGGATTTCTTGTAGGGCTGGTTTAGTGGTGACAAATTCTTTCAATTTTTGTTTATTTGGAAGATCTTTATCCCCCCTTCTATTCTGAATGACAGGCTTGCTGGATAGAGAATTCTTGGCTGCATATTTTTTCTGTTCATTACATTGAAGATATCCTGCCATTCCTTTCTGGCCTGCCAAGTTTCAGTAGATAGGTCTATAACTACTCTGATAGGTCTCTCTTTGTATGTTAGGGCTCTTTTATCCCTAGCTGCTTTCAGAATTCTCTCTTTGTCCTTATATTTTTCAGTTTCACTATGATATGTCGTGTAGAAGATCGATTCAAGTTACGTCTGAAGAGGGTTCTCTGTGCCTATTGGTTTTCAATGTCTGTTTCCTTCCCCAGATTGAGGGAGTTCTCAACTATAAATTTTCAAGTACCCCTTCAGCTCCTTTTCTGTCTCTTCTTCTTATGGAATTCCTATATCGATATTGCTCCATTTCTTTGTATCACTCAGTTCTCGAATTCCCCTTTCTTGCTCCTGAATCAGTTTGTGTCTCTTTTTCTCGGGTTCCTCTTTTTCTATAATTGTGTCTTCTAATTTACCTATTCTCTTCTCTGCCTCTTTAATCTATGCAGTGGCTGCGTCCATTTTATTATGCACCTCATTTATAGCATTTTTAAATTCATCACAACTATTTTAAGCTCCATAATCTTTGTAGTGGTAGTTTTTCTGATGTCTTCCATGCCTTTTTCAAGCCCAGCGATTAGTTGTGTGACTATTGTTCTAAATTCTTGTTCATTTATGTTGCTTATATCTGTTTTGAGCAGTTCTTTAGCTGTCACTTCTTCCTGGAATTTCTTTAGAAGAGGGTTCTTCTGTTTCATAATTTTGGTTAGCTTCTTGTGTCTTGTAAGTTTTAAAAGCTTGTTTTGTGTCCTGCACCTGCGAGTTCTGCTATATTAGAGTCTCATTGATTGTCCACAGCCTGTCCATTCAGGAAGTGTTCTTTGAATGGTGTCTTTTGATCTCTCTTGTTGAGACTTTGGTTATTTCAATTCCTTACTCGTAGTGGTATTTGGGACTCTACACCATGTGTACTCTGGTTTGTTTCTTGAGGTAGCCCTGAAAAGGAAAAGAGACTGACAAACAAACAGGGAACAAAAGCGCACAAATGCACAGACAAACCCAAGAAACGAGTAAACCCAAAGGGAAAACAAAAACAAGAAAAGACAAAGGGCCTTCTAAAAGCATAAAACCAGTACTCCCAGGTGCAAATAAAGAGCAGGGTGTATCCAGTGCTGATGGAAGAGCATATACAAAGGGAGAAATGACAAGGATGGGGAGAAATAAATATTGACCATTGACCTGGCAAAGAGACTAAAAGGTTTAATTCAGAGAGATAAAAGGGAGAATATGGTAGGAAGTGAGGGGAAATAAATGAAGATAATGTTACCCAAAGGAACTATATAGTCTGATTATTCGAGAGAGAGAGAGGAAGGTAAAGATAGAGGTGTAGAATATGCATCCAGAGAACGGATTAAATGTGACTGTTTAAGCAAACCTATAAATAACTAGAGTGTCCAGTCCAGTGGAGGGGAGAGATGAGACTCAGCTAAGGAGATAAGGGAGAATATATCTGAATAGCAAGAATTGATCTAGAGTTAATCATGGCAATGCATCAATGTTGGTCTTGCTCCAGGCTCCATTGAAAAAAAAAAAAAAAGCAGCTCTCCAGTGCTGATGGGCATGGTTTGGTGTAGGCCAGTCTGGCCTCCACTGTGGGTCCCGCAGGCCACTCCATGGTCTTGCCTTGGTGGTTGTGGGGAGAAAAATGGTGGCCCCCTAGTTCCTTCTCAAACCAAGCATTGCAAATCACTCTTTTGGGTCCCATCTCCCTGTGCCTCAGGTGTAGCCAACATGGGCCATATTTTATATCCAAGCACAGCCTCTTTTCTAGACCTGAGTCTGCATGCTTTAATGATACCACCTGAAATGTAATCCCACAGGCTGAGGTGCTTCCTAGCCAGGGATCAAGTAGGGAGAGGAGGGGATCAGTTCCTTTAGATGCCGACTGGGATGAGGGTACCCAGCCCAAGGAAAGCTCTGAAGTTAGAGTTATGATCTCTCTCTGTACACCCTGTGGTTAGAGATGAGATTAGGATCCCTCTTTGCCCTGTGGTTAGAGATGAGATGATAGGATCCCTCTTTGTCCCAGGCCGAGTTTTTTCTCTTCTCCAGGGACAGTTCTATGAGCAGTTTCAGCCACTCTCTCTTTCCCTCATCTCCCTGCAGAAGGGGCTCCCTCCCCTCTGCGCCTCCATCTCCCAGCCCATTTTTATCTTCCACAGTTCACAATCCTGCACCTATGAGGCTGTCTTCTTAGTGGACTCTGTCTCTTTTCCTCCCAGATGCTTGCGGTTCAGTGTCCTTTGGCTTCAGCCCTTCTTTGTTTGAGAGATGCATTCGGGAAGTACGGAACTCCATATTCCTCTGCCATCTTGCCTGTCCTCCTGAAATCAAATTTAAAAGTTTATTTAGAACTGATTACAGAAGTCACAAACTCAAATCCCCAGGGCTACAGGAATATGTAGTACATAAATGAGATGAAACAAGCTATGTGTAAGATCCAATAGAGATTAGTAGAGGTTGGTAAACTGAAGCATACATGTCTGTTCAATGGTGCAAATTACACACACAGCTCTGCTCAATTTTTGTCATGTGGGGATGAGAGCCCAGTGTTTCCAGATCTTACTTTTCAAGAGAACCTTATAATCTGTTTTTTTTTTTAAATGTGAAATCGTTAATATAAAATTCTGGCAAATAATCCAAAACTGTTTAATGTGTAGGTCAAACAAACACATTTGTGACACAATTTGGCCTATGACATCATCATTTTCTTTCTTTCTTTTTTTTTTTAAATGTTTTATTTATTTCTAGGAGAGAGAGAGAGAGACAGCGTGAGCAAGGGAGGGTCAGAGAGAGAGGGAGTCGCAGACTGAAACAGGCTCCAGGCTCTGAGCTGGCAGTCAGCACAGAGCCCGACGCGGGGCTCGAACCCACGAACCGCGGTATCATGACCTAAGCGAATGTCAGACGCTTAACCGACTAAGCCACCCAGGCGCCCCGACATCATCATTTTCAAAGTCATCTGTAGACAAAATGGTTACGTATACCAAGTTGATCTTTGGCAACTTTTGTCCCTTCCTTGTGTTGGAATAAAATAAAGAACTCAATATCTCCTGCAGGATGGCAAAAATAGAAGAATCATGGAACTGAGATTCAGATAGCCTGAGTTTAAATCTTAAATCACTTATTTCACTTTCTAACTCATCTATGGCTCTCAGTCTTTTAGGGTCTTAGTATCCACATCTATAAAATTAGACCACTTAGGCTTTTTCAGCTCCAAAATCCTATGATTCTCAACTTCCAAATCAAAGTACATCTACATTATTTTCTCTGTATCAGGCTATTTATAACTGGAATGTAATAAATTCCTCTGGTAAACTCATTCCTGGTAATATTTACCCTTCCCAAAGAGCATATTGCTTTAATTTAATGAAAAGGAAAAAGACAAGATTCCTTTAGGATTAGTGGTTGTTTTGGAAATGTCTAGCACAGCAGAGTTTACTCAAGAATGTTTCTTGTGCAGATATTCTTGTAAGCACTTATCAGCATACATTAAAGTTTTGATCTATTTCAAGAAATTTTACAGATTTACAAGGGTGAAAAATGTCATAAACCAGTAAAATGAAACTGATTATAGATTGTGAGTCCTTGGTGATTGGGTCCTATGACTTGCAATTTTATCCCTCATCTGACTGCATATATAAGGTTCTCAATAAATGATAAACATTTTTAGAGCTGTTTTTCCACAAGCCATCTTCAAAATAGATCACACAAATAATTGAAATTTCTATTCATTCACTGCATTGTTATCACCCATCTACTATGTGCCATTTACAGTATTCTGCAACTATATTACAGCAGGAGTACTGTCAATGATAATCTTATTTATTTTTAATGCTACTATAAATTTATTATTAGCAGTCTCTTTTCCCTCACTGTAAGGAAGTGTAGTTTCTTTTCCCTCTAACATGAACAATTTTTCCTTTTTCTTTTTTGTATCCAGATCATATATCTCTTCTGGTATCAGATATAATCAGCCTTTATCCAACTTCCCTTGCCTCACTTCTAGGTACTCTAATAAGTGTATAGAAAATTATATACTGTTTTGTTTCTATTGAGTCCTTATGCTACTTGATAAGCACAGGAAAATGTATGTTCTTAATAACCTTTGTGACCTTAACAAAAAACTACAGTGCCATGAAGGTCATGGCTTAGATTTTCAAGAAAACAGATAAACTTTTTTTACCTGAGTTTCCAAAGTTTTTTTGTCACTTCAAATCTGGACTTATTTAGCATACTTGGTCCCAGGAATTTAGTGGGAAATCCTGACTGACTTATAGCATCAGTTTGTTTTGCCCTAAATCTTCACCTCCAACCTATTTACAAGATAGTGGTGAGAAAATAAAGCACTTAGAACAACTTTCTCTGGGACTTGATAGAGCACAAGCCTTTGACACTTTTCCTTTTCTGTCCCCTTTGTGGGTCACACAATCACAGCTGACATTTCTCTAGGAATTTCTAAAAAAGCAGTGGCAGTT
>NW_027528623.1:292220-292981 GCF_008692635.1 Crocuta crocuta
ACAGCACACATTTCTCTAGGCATTTCTAAAAAAGCAGTGGCAGTTTATCAAATTGTGATTTAAATCATAAAACTTTCTTAAAAACACTCAAAAGGAGAAAGGATAAGGTTCATGTGAGTAAGATAAGCACTCTGCTTCCATCCAAGTGATCCATTGATATAATTATTGCTGTAGTATATGTGCTAGTAAAATGAAGGTAGCTATTATTATTGGCTTTGTGTGTGTTACAGTAGAAAAGCATATTTCAAATCTGTTTTATTTGCATATAAGCATTTTGCTCTTTTGTTGCTGTTATTAAGCTGCCATTTAATGAACAACTTACTGAGTAGTACACGGCAAGACGATGTACTAAGTACTTTAATCTTAACATCCCTCCTTTGAATTAGTTATTATTCTTAGCATTTTACAGAAGATTAGACCTAGTAAGAGAAAAAAAGCCAATTTAAATTTCCTTACAGTTGACTCAAAGACCTGTACTTTTTACCACTTCATAGCACTGCCTCACTGTGGTCAAGTTGAACATAACTCAATTATAGCAATCATGAAATAGGCCAGAGAAATTTTGAATTTAAATATATCCTCCGAATATATCATCTTGCAATATGAATTATCATTATGAATGTGCCTGTTCTATATATTAATATGAAGCAGGGTATCTGGAAAAACTGTTTTTGCTGGAGAAATATTGATATGCTGAGCTTAAAAATTAATATCCAAACATTTTTTGAAGACTAAAAGCTATTGAAAACTTTTTGGATGAT
>NW_027528623.1:293202-297194 GCF_008692635.1 Crocuta crocuta
TTGAGTCCCAAACAAGGCAGAATGAGAGGGGGAATCAAAGTTCCCTGAGGGAGTAGAAAAGAACTATTAAATTAAAAAATTGTGTTGGTGTCAAACAAAATGTAATTTAAAATAAATACTTTGGTGGGGTGCCTGGGTGGCTTAGTCGGTTAAGCGTCCGACTTTCGCTTAGGTCATGATCTCGCGGTTCGTGGGTTCGAGCCCCGCGTCGGGCTCTGTGCTGACTGCCAGCTCAGAGCCTGGAGCCTGTTTCAGTCTGTGACTCCCTCTCTCTCTGACCTTCCCTTGCTCACGCTGTCTCTCTCTCTCTTAGAAATAAAACATTAAAAAAAAATACTTTGGGAATATAAAACCAGATCTATACCTTTTATTTTTTGCATAAAAGCAGAAATATTTCAATTCCTGGACAAAAAAAGGAGGGGCTATAACTCAGTGTGCTTGCTTTGAAGGGACTATATTAAAAGCACACACACACACACACACACACACACAACAGCTTGCTCATAAATTTGCTAAAGCATCTGAAAGATGGAATCATGAAACTTGAAATCATGCTCATCTTTATCATATTTGCAAGAAAGGGTCAATCAGAGTCACTCATCTAGAAATAATTCAGCCAGGAGAAAACAAACTTTCAGAGGAATTGAACACCATGAACTAGAAAAAGGGAGGAAAGGGAGGGCTGAACAAATTTCCATTCCTTACCATTTGGGTTGTGATTCAGGACAGTGTGGGTGTAGTAGTTTTCCCTGCTCTTTTGACAGGAATATTGATTGACTGTAATAAATATGATGGACAGCACTTAAAGGTTTAAAACCAAGGGGTCTATAGAGAATAACTTTGGCTCCCATGGTGATGCTATAAAGTCAATTAGCTGAAATGCATTTATGAAAGGGCTGTTTTGTTCCTATCTAGATACAAATATTAGAAAAAAGAAAGTTATAATTTTAGATTTTTTTAAGTGATGATAGTTATTAATACCACATTTCTGTCTTATGTGTTTTTGATGGGAATCTGGCAGCGCCAATCTGTCTTGTTAGGGAAACATATTCTTCAGATATGTCAAAAGAAAGCTCAGTGAGATGTAAACACAGTGGAAAGAGTCAGAAGGAGGAACATGAAAAAGAGCTACCCTGAAAAACAGCTTTCCCACATGACATCCTCAGCTGTTTTTTTTCCTACTGCAGAACTTGATGTCCAGAAGATAGGATCAGGGGTTAGAAGGGTAACTTCAAAGTTAATGCAAGGTGTTTTAAAGGTGGTGCAGAATGAAGGGATGAAATGGCCACTTAAGCTCCAAACATATTTGTGCAAGTGTCATAAGAATGTATGAGTCTCTTAAAACAAAACATTATCATTACCCCAATAATTCACTTATACTAAAAGTGAACTGTCAAGTGTCACTTTTAAGAGTTACATATAAAAGTACAAAGCATTTCTTCTTATTGATCTTTTATAGTGGCTGTCATGTCAAAGCTTCTGAATTCTCCATTGCTTTAAGGCCACGTAGCTCTGAAATAACTTGGCTGTACTATAAAATGCACAATGTAAACATAGGATAATGTACTTTAATGTCATTTAACTGTAATTGTAAGACATAGTTATTATTTTATATTTGCATATGTAATTCAGAATATCTAATCAATTCAACCTTTTCTCAATAGGAAGTATTCAAATGTCTACAAAAAACTAAGAATATCAATAATTCAACAAATTTCAGATTATGCCAGCCCTTAATGTAAAAATGTATACATGAATATAAAGGCTCGTGGAAGCAATTTTCTATTATTTATACTTTCTGGTAAAAAAGGAAGACTGAGGTATTTTTAAAAATGAAAATGCATAGAGAACAAAGAGTAACATATGAGTTCTATTATTAATAGCTTTTTATTTTTACTGAAAAACACAAGCAGAAATAGGAAAAATTGACAAAGAAACAGGTAAGTGCATGGATTCCTTCTAAATAGATTTATCAGTTGCTGGTGTATGCCTAGAAATATACTGGTCACTACAAAGGATACATTAAAAGATAGCTTACATAGAGGAAAATAGGTGGAGCAACAAGAGAGCAGAAGAATGAGTATCCCAGTGGTAATTTTCCATGTAACTGCTTAGGGAAGCCATAGTGTGGTAGTGCAAAAAGCACTGCAGCATTTAGGTAAGCTTCTGTGTGTTCTCTGTCTAGTTCTGAACTGGTAACTTCGCAAAACCTAGGCAAATAATTCAGTTACTTTTAGAAGAGAAGACTAGAAGGAAAAGGGGGACCACATTTTTAGAAACATAGTCTCAAAGAAATTGAGTCATAAAGACCCTGGTTGATCATTCTGTACAATCTCTATTCCTGTATAGAAGTTCTTTCTAGGACAGTCCTGATATCTAGTCATCAGTTATTTGCCTGAACAATTGAAGAAAGAAACTTGCTATCTAAAAGACAAAACATTCTGTTCATAAAAATGGTCCGATTATTAAAAAAAAAACCTGACTGACCTTATATTGAGCCTAAACTTAACCCTCTTACGTTATTTTATGAAGCGTCACATTTTCAAGTGTGTGTGCATAAACAGAAATGGAAAACTTAACATTAATCCTTTTCCATCGTCACCTCAGCCTATTAAGGCCATTTTGAATCATGTCTATCATGTAATAAACTGTGCATTTCAGTTGAATATTATTAGAATATTTAATAAGCTTTTTTATGTTAATATTTAAATCACCTATAGAATCTTAACTGATATGGACAAGGACACAGCCACATGAAAGATTTGGTTGTTCAGTGTTCTGGAGAGGAGCCCATAAGACTAAATGTTTGCTTCTAGACTTTACAGAACTATGCCATGCATTTTATCTTTTGTAACTAATTGAACCAAGAACAGACTCTTTAGTCAATGGTAATGATCTAGTACAGCATTCTCAACCCAGTAATTTGTGAGCCTTACATAGTTTGCTTTGTTTTCTCATTACAAGAAATGAATTAATTATCAACATGGTGGGTCCTTATCATTAGGGACATCAGCAGATTGTAAATTGGTTTTGTTCAAAAACTCTGTCTAAATGGAGCAATACATATTCAATTACTACTAACTAGCTTAATTTGAACACTTATTTTGAAGCATTTTTAGTATGTGATATGGAATGGGACATAGGTTTAGTGCAGGACAAAAATTTATAAATAGTAGGAAAAAGAGTGTAGATAGAGAAAAGAGATGTTGAATCATGAATTTGGTAAAGTCACTAGTAGTTAGCAAGGGATACCCACTTTTCAGGAGTTGGCAAGATGATACAGTGTCACCAGAGCTACTATTGGCTCACAAGAGTTACGTGTATAATTTGAATGACAATGAGATGATGAGATATATTTCCAGCTATCCATAAGGCATAGTTGCAAAAGTGCTAAAATACTGCCTGTGATTTTTAAAACATTTAATCTGGGGGTGCCTGGGTGGTTCAGTCGGTTAAGTGTCCGACTTTGGCTCAGGTCAGGATTTCACAGTTCGTGGGTTCGAGCCCCGCCTTGGGCTCTGTGCTGACAGCTAGCTCAGAGCCTGGAACCTGCTTCGGATTCTGTATCTTCCTCTCTCTCTGACCCTCCCCTGCTCATGCTGTCTGTCTATCTGTCTGTTTCTCTCTCTCTCTGAGAAATAAATAAAACATTAAAAAATTTTTTAAAAATCTTGGAGAAAAGGTAATTAGAGTTTCCTTGGAGAGGCAAATAGCAAAATCAGCACCAAATGGATCAGAACAGAGATAAGCAAAGTCACCTAAAGAAAAAAAATTGGCTGTCAAGCCTTTAAAACTGGACATTATAATGTTCTAAACATAAATTAACAAGTTAGCAATTTAATTTTTCCTCTATTCTTATGTTCAGTTTAGTTAGTACAAAATAGTAACTGCTTGAGCATTGACAATTGCTGGTATATTCTAATCAGAGGGACACATTCAGTACAACATTTCCTCAGCCAAAACAGATTTGTCCTTTTGCACCAACAAAGGTA
>NW_027528623.1:297358-302458 GCF_008692635.1 Crocuta crocuta
CAAAGATATTGCACTTAAAAATAATCTCCTTCTTTGAACATAGGCCACACTTGGACTAAAGAATGGTAAAAAGCCTTAGGTTTGATGGGCTAATTGTCCTCAAGTCAAAATTGATTTTTAATACAGAAATACAAAAACCCTAGGTAATAATAATAATTAATAATACACATACTGACTTATTTAATTCTCATAATGATCCTATGAGATAATCACTGTCACCAGCCCATTTTACAAAGTGAAAATTGGAAAAGAGAGAGGTTATGTGACTTGCTCAATGTAACACAGCTATTGACTCATAGAAACAGAATTTAAACTGAAGCACTCTTGCTATAAAGGCTGTACTTTTTATTTTAGTAAACTCTACTCACAACATGGGGCTTAAACTCAGCATAGAACACAACCCACCTTGGCTACGCCCATGGCACAAGGAGATGGGACCCAAAACACTGAGTTGCAACACTTGGTTTGAGAAGGGGCTGGGGGGGCCACCATTTTTCTCCCCACAACCACCAAGGTGGGACCTCAGGGAGGGGCCAGTGGGACCACAGTGGAGACTAAACCTGCCTACACCAACTATGCCCATCCCCGCTGGAGAGCTGCTTTTTTTTTTTTCTTTTTACTGGAGCCCAGGAAAAGACCAACATGGATGCACTGTTATGATTAATTCTAGATTAACTCTTTCTATTTAGATATATTTTCCCTTGTCTCATTCGTATCCCTCCACTCTGCTGGACTGGGCACTCTGTACACTGGTTTGCTCAAACAGTCACATTAAATCTATTCTTTAGATGCATATTCTACACCTCTGTCGTTAACTTCCTATATCTATCTCTCTCTGGAGTGTTCAGACGATATAGTTTATTTGGGTAGCATTATCTTCATTTTTTTTCTCCTCACCTCCTACCATATTCTCCTCTTTCTCTAATTTAAGCCTCTTAGTCTCTCTGCCTGGTCATTGTCCAATTTCGCTTTCTCCCCACTTCTGTCATTTCTCTCTTTGTATATGCTCTTCCGTCAGCACTGCATCCACCCTGCTCTTTTTTTGTAGCTAAGAATTCTGGTTTTATGCTTTTAGACTGTCCTTTGTCTTATTTTTCTCTTTTTTTATTTTTCTTTCTCCCTTTTGTTTTGCTTGTTTGTTGGATTTGTCTATGCATTTGCTTTCCTTTGTTCGCTGTGTGTTTGTCTATTTTCCTTTTCAGAGCTACCTCAAGAAACAGCCAAAGTACACTTTGTGGAGAGTCCCAAATACCACTATGAGTAGGGAAATAAAATAACCAGACTCAAAAAAAGAGATCAAGGGACACCATTAAAGGAACACTTCCTAAATGGACAGGCCCTGGACAGTCAAAGAGCCTTCTTTAATATAGGAGTACTCACAGGTGCAGAAAGCATAACAAGCTTTTAAAACTAAGAGACAGAAAGCTAGCCAAATTGACAAAACGGAAGAACTCTCCTCTAAAGAAATTCCAGGAAGAAGTGACAGCTAAAGAACCGCTCAAAACAAATATAAGCAACATAACTGAACAGGAATTTAGAACAATAGTCATACAATTAATTGCTGGGCTTGAAAGAGTATGGAAGACATCAGAGAAGCTATTGGTACAAAGACTATGGAGCTTAAAAATAGTTGTGACGAATTAAAAAAATGTCATAAATGAGAAGCAAAAAAAAATGGAGGCATCCAATGCACGGATTGAAGAGGCAGAGAGGAGAATAGGTGAATTAGAAGACACAATTATAGAAAAAGAGGAACCCGAGAAAAAGAGACACAAACTGATTCAGGAGCAAGAAAGGGGAATTCGAGAACTGAGTGATATAATCAATTGGAACAATATTCTTAATCATAGGAACTCCAGAAGAGGAAGAGAGAGGGAAAAGCGCTGAAGGACTCCTTGAACAAATTATAGCTGAGAACTTCCCCAATCTGGGGAAGGAAACAGACATTGAAATCAAAGAGGCACAGAGAACTCCCCTCAGACGTAACTTGAATCGATCTTCTTCACTACATATCATATTGAAACTGGCAAAATACAAGGACAAAGTGAGAATTCTGAAAGCAGCTAGGGAGAAAAGGGCCCTAATATACAAAGAGAGACCTATCAGAGTGGTGACAGACCTATCTACTGAAACTTGGCAGGCCAGAAAGGAATGGCAGGATATCTTCAATGTGATGAACAGAAAAAATATGCAGCCAAGAATCCTCTATCCAGCAAGCCTGTCATTCAGAATAGAAGGGGGGATAAAGATCTTCCAAATAAACAAAAATTGAAAGAATTTGTCACCACTAAAACAGTCTTACAAGAAAGGGGGACTCTATGAGTGAAATGTTGCAAGGAACACAAGATACCAGAGACACCTACACAAGCAAGAGTCCTACAAAGAACACAATGACTCTAAACCCATATTTTTCAATAATATTGAATATAAATGGACTAAATGCTCCAATCAAAAACATAGGGTAGCAGAATAAAAACAAAACAAAACAAAACCAGAATCCATCTTATTGCTCTCTACGAGAAACTCATTTTAGACCTGAGGACACCTTCAGATTGAAAGAAAGGGGATGGAGAAATATCTATCATGCTTCTGGAAGTCAAAAGAAAACTGGAGTAGCCATACTTATATCATCAAAATGGGACTTTAAAGTAAAGGCAGTAACAAGGGATGAAGAAGGGCATTATATAATTACAGCATCTATCCATCAGGAAGAGCTAACAATTATAAATGTCTACACANGTAAAGGCAGTAACAACGGATGAAGAAGGGCATTATATAATTACAGCATCTATCCATCAGGAAGAGCTAACAATTATAAATGTCTACACACCGAATTCGGGAGACCCAAATACATAAAACAATTAATCACAAACAGAAATCTTATTGATAAGAATGTGCTATCCATTGGAATATTAAAGTCCACATACAGAAATGGATAGATTAACTAGACAGAAAATCATCAAAGAAACAATGGACTTGAATGACACACTGAACCAGATGGATTTGACAGATATATTTGGAACTCTACATCCTGAGACTATGGAATTCACTTTCTTCTCAAGTGCGCATGGCACATTCTCCAAGATAGATTACGTAATGGATCATAAAGTAGCCTTCAATAAATATAAAAGAATTGAGCTCATACCATGCACATTTTCAGATCACAATATTATGAAACGTGAAATCAATCACAGGAAAAGTCTGGAAAACCTCCAAAAACATGGAAGTTAAAGAACACCTTACTAAAGAACAAATGGGCCAATAAGTCAATTAGAGAAGAAATTTAAAAATATATGGAAACAAATGAAATGAAAATACAACAATCCAAACTCTATGGGATGTGGCAAAGGCAGTCCTAAGAGGAAAGTACATTGCATTTCAGGCCAATTTCAAGAAATTAGAAAAAGTGAAGTGCAAAATCTAACAGCTCACCTAAAGGAACTAGAGGGAGAGAAATAAGAGCACCCCAAACCCAGTAGAAGAAGAGAAATAGTAAAAATCAGAGCAGAAATAAACAACATAGAGACCAAAGAAACAATTGAACGGATCTATGAAACCAAGAGTTGGCTTTTTGAAAAAATAAACAAAATTGACCAACGTCTAGCCAGGCTTCTCAAAAAGAAAAGACAGAGCACTCAAATAGACAAAATCATGAATGAAAATGGACTTATAACAACCAACCCCTCAAAAAACAAGCAATTTTCAGGGAATATTATGAAAAATTATATGCCAACAAATTGGACAACTTAGAAGAAATGGACAAATTCCTAAACACACACTCACTACCAAAATTCACACAGGAAGAGATAGAAAATCTGAACAGATCCATAGCTAGTGAGGAAATAGAATCAGTTATCAAAAAAAACAAATAAGAGCCCTGGAAGTGATGGCTTCCCTGGAGAATTCTACCAGACATTTAAAACAGAATTAATACCCATTCTTCTCAAGCTATACCCATTCTTCTCAAGCTATTTCAAAACATAGAAATGGAAGGAAAACTTCTGGACTCATTCGACGAAGCCAGAATCACTTTGATTCCCAAACCAGACAGAGATCCAGCAAAAAAGGAGAACTACAGGCCAATATCCTTGATGAATACAGATGCAAAAATCCTCAACAAGTTACTTGCAAATTGAATGCAACAGCACATAAAAAGAATTATCCTACATAATCAAGTGGGATTCATTCCTGGGTTACAGGGCTGGTTCAATATTCGTGAATCAATCAATGTGATACATAACATTAACAAAAGAAAGATAAAAACCATATGATCCTGTCAATAGATGCAGAAAAAGTATTTGACAAAATACAGCATCCCTTCTTAATAAAGACCCTCGAGAAAGTCGGGATAGAAGGAACTTACTTAAACATCATAAAAGCCATATATGAGAAGCCCTCAGCTAACATCATCCTCAATGGGGAAAAACGGAGAGCTTTCCCCCTGAGATCAGAAACACGACAGGGATATCCACTCTCACCACTGTTGTTTAACATAGTGCAGGAAGTCTTAGCATCAGCGATCAGACAACAACAACAAAAGATAAATGGCATCAGAATTGGCAAAGAAGAAGTCAAACTTTCACTTTTCACAGACGACATGATGCTCCTCATAGAAAACCGACCGACTCCACCAGAAGCCTTTAGAACCGATCCAGGAATTCAGCAAAGTTGCAAGGTACAAAATCAATGTACGGAAATTGGTTGCATATTTAGAAACCAATAATGAAGTATCAGAAAGAGAAATCAAAAACAGATTCCATTCACAATTCACACACACACACACAAAACCCATAACATAGTTAGGAATAAACCTAACTAGAGATATAAAGATCTGTATGATGAAAACTAAAGAAAACTTAGTAAGGAAATTGAAGAAGACACAAAGAAATGGAAAAATATTCCATGCTCATGGATTGAAAGAATAAATATTGTTAAAATGTCATTACTACCGAAAGCAATCTACACTTTCAATGCAATCCCAATCAAAACTGTGCCAGCATTCTTCTCAAAGCTAGAACAAATTATCCTAAAATTTATATGGAACCACAAAAGACCCCGAATAGCCCAAGTAATACTGAAGAAGAAAACCAAAACGGGAGG
>NW_027528623.1:302486-308727 GCF_008692635.1 Crocuta crocuta
AACAAACTATCCAAAAATTTGTATGGAACCACAAAAGACCCCGAATAGCCAAGTAATATTGAAGAAGAAAACCAAAATGGGAGGCATCACAACCCCAGACCTTAGCCTCTACTACAAAGCTGTAATCATCAAGACAGTATGGTTTTGGCACAAAAACAGACACATAGACCAATGGAGTAGAATAGGGAACCCAGAACTGGACCCACAAATGTATGACCAACTAATCTTGGACAAAGCAGGAAAGAGTATCTAATGGAAAAAAAGACAGCCTCTTTAACAGATGGTGCTGGGAGAACTTCCTCATGCAGAAGAATGAAACGAGACCGCTTCCTTACACCATACAGAAAAAAAAAACACCTCAAAATGGATAAAGGACCTGAATGTGAGACAGGAACCCATCAAAACCCTAGAGGAGGAAGCAGGAAACAACCTCCTTGACCTCAACCACAGCAATTTCTTACTTTTTTCTTTTATAAATAGTTTATTGTCAAGTTAGTTTCCAACACACCCAGTGCTCATCCCTGCAAGTGCCCTCCTCCATGCCCATCANTACACATGGCCAGATTTCATTCTGTCTCATTGCCATGTAGTATTCCATTGTACAAAAGGAACCTGTATCCATCAACAGACGAATGGATCAAGAAGATGTGGTTTATCTGTTCAAGGGAATACTTCATGGCAATGAGAAAGAAAAATTCTGAAAGCAGCTGGGATAAAAGGGCCCTAACATACAAAGGAAACCTATCAGAGTAGATGCAAACCTATCCACTGAAACTTGTCAGGTCAGAAATAATATCAGGAAACCTTCAGTGTGATGAACAGAAAAAATAAATAAAATATGTGTAGCAACATGGATGGAACTGAAGGGTGTTATGTGTAATTGGGGTCCTAACGGGCAAGGGAGAGTGCCACAGAAGCACAGCTCTTTATCAGCAAATACTTTTGGAATATTCATAGAAAGTATTGCAGACGGGTTAAAAAATTNTGGGTCTGATCTATTTCTTAATCTTTTTTCTGTTTTATCAATTTTTTTTTTTTTAGTTTTAGCTCATATATTTTTTAATGTTTATTTTGAGAGACAGAGAGAGAGCATGGGAGGGGGAGGAAGGGTCAAGGAGCAGAGAGAGAGCAAGAGAGATCTTCTCAAGCAGGTTCCGAGCTGTCAGTGCAGAGCCTGACCTGGGGCTTGATCCCACAAACTGGGACATCATAACCTCAGCCAAAATCAAGAGTCAGATTCTCAACCGACTAAACCACTCAGGTGCCCCTAGAATTAGCTGATATTCTTACATATTCCAATCTCCAGGTGAAATTCTCCATTATTTCATCTGTTTTTACACCTTTTTCCTATTTTGAGAGAGGCTTGGAGTGCCCAGGCAAGCAGCGGATGTCCTACAAGATGACATGTCCTACAAGAAGAGTGGATTTGATACCCTATATCTTTTGATTGGCGCATTAATCCATTTATATTCAATGTTAGTATTGAAAAATATATGCTACCTCACCCTTATCAGCCCACCGTTTATTCTCAGCATACATGGTTTGCCACCCTCCATCTCCCCAACAAATCTTCCCCTTCTTCTCCCCATGGTCCTCCGTTAAGTCCCTCCTAATACAACTATACATGCAAACATATGCTTAGTCTCATGGTGTTCTCTGTGGGATTCATGCTTGTCCTTATATTTTGCCAGTTTCACTATGATATGTTGTGCAGCAGATTGATTCAAGTTACATGTGATGGGAGTTATCTGTGCTTCTTGGATTTCAATGTCTGTTTCCTTTCCCAGATTGGGGAATTTCTCAGCTATAATTTGTTCAAGTACTCATTCAGTGCCTTTCCCTCTCTCTTCCTCTTCTGGAATTCCTATGATACTGATATTGTTCTGTTTGATTGTATCACTCAGTTCTCAAAACCTCCTTTTGTACTCCTGCATCAGTTTATCTTTCTTTTTCTCAGCTTCCTCTTTTTCTATAATTGTGCCTTCTTATTCACCTATTCTCTCCTTTCTTCGTCTTCAATCCTTGCTTTGGCTGCCTCCATTTTCTTATCCAACTCATTTATAACATTTTTTAATTCATCACAACTATTTTTAAGGTCCGTAGTCATTGTAGCAATAGTTTCTCTGATGTCTCCGATGCATTTTTCAAGGCCAGCGATTAACTGTATGACTATTGTTCTACATTCTTGTTCACTTATTTTGCTTATATCTGTTTTGAGTGATTCTTTAGTTGTCACTTCTTCCTGGAATATCTTTAGAGGAGAGTTCTTCTGTTTCATCATTTTGGCTAGCTTTCTGTCTCTTGTTAGTTTCAAAAGCTTGTTATGTGCTCTGCACCTGCGAGTACTGCTATATTAAAGAAGGGCCATTGAGTGTCCAGGGCCTGTCCGTTCAGGAAGTACTCTTTGAATGATGTCTCTTGGTCTCTCTTGTTGATACTTTGGTTATTTTATTTCCCTATTCACAGTGATATTTGAGACTCTCCACCATGTGTACTTTGGCTTGTTTCTTGACGTAGCCTTGAAAAGGAAAACAGACAGACAAAGACACAGGGAACAAAAACATGCAGAGTCACAGAGAAATCCAACAAACAAGCAAACTGAAAATGAAAAAGAAAAAATAAAGGAAAAGAGGAAAGAAAAAAGCCGAAAAGACAAAGGACAGTCTAAAAGCATAAAAGCAGAATTCCCAGCTACAAAAAAAGAACAGGGTATATGTTTTGCTGATTTGAAGAGCATATACAAAGACCGAAATGACAGGGGTGGGGAGAAAGCGAAATTGGACATTGACCAGGCAGAGAGATTAAGTGGAATTCAGAGAGAGAAAGAAGAGAATATGGTAGGTGGTGAGGAGAAAGAAATGAAGATAATGTTCCCAAAGAAACTGTATAGTCTGATTATTCCAGAGAGAGATAAAGGGATGTAAGGATCAAGGTGTAGGATATGTATCCAAAGAATGGATTAAATGTAACTGTTTAAGCAAACCAATGACCAGAGAGCCCAGTCCAGCAGAGGGGAGGAATAAGAATGAGATAAGGGAAAATATATCTGAATAGCAAGAATTGATCGAGTTATTCGTGGCAATGCATCAATGTTGATCTTTCCCCTGGCTCCGGTTAAGGGAAAAAAAAAAATCAGCTCTCCTGCAAGGATGGTTATGGTTTGGTGTAGGGAGGTCTCTCTCGCCTCCACTGCGGGTCCTGAGGGCTGCTCCCTGAGGCCCCGCCTTGGTGGTTGTGGGGAGAAAAATGGCAGTGATCAGTCCCTTCTGGAACCAAGCTTTGCAAATCACTCTTTTGGGTCTGATATCCCTGTGTCACGGGCGTAGCCAAGGTGGGCCATGTCTATTCCCCAAGCTCTGTCTCATTCCCAGATGTTAGTCTGAGTGCTTTAATGATGCCGCCCAAATTGTAATCCTGCAGGCCAGGCAGTTTCCCATCCGGGGATCGAACAGGGAGAGCAGTGGAGCTGTTTCTCCTGGCGCTGGCTGGGACAGAGGCATCAAAACCAAAGACAGCGCCACAGTTAAAGATAGGATCTTCTGAGTGCCCTGCAGTTAGAGATGCAATGATAAGATCTCTCTTCTTCCTGGGCTGAGGTTTTAATCTTCTCCAGTGAAAGTTCTATGAGTAGTTTCAGCCGCTCTTTCTCTTCCACCTGTCTCTCCTCGGCTCTCTGCGGAGCGGGCTCCCTCCCTTCCTTGCCTCCAGGTCCTGGCCCATTTTTATCTTCCCCAGTTCGCAATCACGCACCTATGAGACTATCTTCTTCGTTGACTTGTCTCTTTTCCTCCCATATTCTTGCAGTTCAGTTCAGTGTCCTATGGCTTCAGGCCTTCTTTCTTTGAGAGATGCAGGCGAGCGAAATGTAAGGAGCTCCCTACTTTTCTGCCATCTTGCCTCTACACCTAAAATTTTTTTTAATGATTAATGTTTATTTATTTATTTTTGAGAGAGAGAGAGACAGACAGACAGATCATGAGTGGGGTGGAGCAGAGAGAGAGGGAGACAAAATCTGAAGCAGGCTCTAGCCTCTGAGCTGTCAGCACAGACCCGGATCCAGGGCTCAAACTCACCAGCTGTGAGATCATGACCTGAGCTGAAGTCGGATGCTCAACTGACTGAGTCACCCAGTCGTCCCTAAAAAATTTTTTTTAATACTGACATTAATAAAGTGTTATGATGGTCTATTTAAATAAATCTTATATAAGTGTAAAAAGCAGAACTAATTAATTTAAAATTTTTCCTTGTTAGTATTTAATCTTCATAATTATTTTATAAATACTTTATGATCATCCTGAACATTTAGAAGAAAAAAAAAGAAAAAACACAGAAAATAAATACTTTTAATGTCTTAAGCAGAGGGATCCACCAAAACTGTTATACTGTGTAGCAGTAAGGATATGCTGGACTATCTTGCAATTACAAACAAATTGCAAACATAAATGGTTTAAAAACAACAATGCTCATTTATGTTCATACTAAATGTAAAACAAAGATCTGCAGGGAGCCTATGTCTAACATATTCATTCAGGGACATACACTGACAAACTCTCCACCTTTTTTTGTTTTTTAGGACACTAAATTATCCACATAAGTCTTCAAAGTTTATGATTACAGGGAAAGTAATCATGAAAAATCATGCACTGGTTGCTAAATGTTTCTGCCTAGAGATAGCAAATGTCATTCCTGTTCATTCCATTGGTCAAATCAAGTTATATGGTTAAGCTCACTTCAGGGGGACAGAGAAGTATACTCTTCCCTTGTGCCTAGAAAGATAAAAGTACTGAAAATATTGGTGGTCACTTACAATGTCTATAGCAGACTATACACTTCCAGTTTTTTATTGTGTACTTAGTAAGTATCCATTCATGCAATTGGTGTTTTATTATAGGAGATAATTTTGCCAATTTTCACTTAACAAGACAGGGCAAACTTTTTCCCATATCAGTAAATATGCTCTTCAACTTTACTTTTGTGTCATATCTCACAGATGTACCAAAATTTCACTTTTAAAATCTAAAACTGTGGGGTATCTTCAGTATTACACATTCTATGTAATAACATGACAAAAAGCCTTGTTCATAAATATTTTCATATAGTCTTATTTTTCAGGAGAAATATTAAAAAGTACAATAAATTCAATCAAATAGTATAAGTATTATGAAAGCCATTGAGGATACAATTTCATTCTGTATTTCTTCTAACTTTGTATTCCAGTTCATGGTCTACACTACTTCAGAAATCCAGAAAATATGAAATGACTATCAGTTTTTAATTTTTCTCAATTCTCGTTGCAGTCTAGATATTGTTATATATGGTCCAGGTGATTGTTAAGTTATATTCACTACTCATTGAAAATGACAAATATATTACCAAAAGTTAATACTAAAGTTGTCTATTTGGTGAATTCCATGCCAGGAAATCTCCCTAATTAAGGAGCCTAAGCATATAACCTGACACTAGTTCTCTGTACAATTTTTGTAGAGTTTGTAATACTTTGCACATTTTGAATAAAATATTGCTTTCTTTTCCTCTATATATCCCTACCCTCTCAATGCCCCTAAAAGGATAGATAATTTGACAAACAAAAAGTATATATTAAATTAGGACTTTATGTTAAAGTAACACTATGGAAATGAAACTGTGAGCATATGGCATTTCTTGCTTGTGATGCCAGGTAACAGTAATATAGTTTGCTTTATGGTAAATTTGGGGGATGTAAACTATTACAGATGTAGTTTTCCTGTTTTGCATTTTCAAAAGTTGTTACTTGGCCAAATGTTGTGACCAAATTTAATGAATTGTGTAAAAAAAAAAATCCAAAATCTAGAACTGTGAAACTCTTGAAATATGTTTTCGTTTCCCAGTTTAAGACAAAGAAATAACACACTTACACCTAGTACATCATAATAAAATCAANAGCAATCTTTATAACTATGTGTGTAGAGAGGTAGTAACCTAAATATATTATTCAGAAATTTGTGTGGTGTCAATTTATATAATATCAACATATTTTGGGTGATTAAATATTATTTGTGAATGGAATGCAATAAATAGTTTACTCTTATCCTTTGTAAAACATGACTAAACTAGATAGAATTGGCTAAATTTGCATATGTATTTGAATGGTTCTTACTACAACTATATTTACAAAGCTCTCAAATCTGTTTTCAAAGGCCAAGTGCAACCCTATTGAGGTTTGCATAGTATTTACATATTATTTGTCACAGATGACAGTTCA
>NW_027528623.1:309039-315001 GCF_008692635.1 Crocuta crocuta
AAATAAGCTTCTGGAGAAGACTAAGGTAAAATAAGGGAATAGAAAATTAGTGTGTTTGTAGTGGGAGGGGCTTTTATTTTCTATAGTGTGATTATAGAACATTTTTCTAATCTATAGTCAATTAATCTTTCATAAAGAGCAAAGTCAATTCAATGTAGAAAGGAGAGACTATCAACAACAAATGGTGCAAAAAATGAAAAAAACTATACACACAAAACATATAATNAAAATCATGATCCATGTAAAATAAAATAAATAATGTGGACTTCATTAAAATGTCTACTGGTTTGAAATCACTATTAAGAAAATGGAAAGACAAGCCACATACTGGGAGAAAATATTTGCAAATATTTTCTAAAAGGATTTATATCTTAAATATGCTTTTAAAAATTGTATGTTTTGTTTTCCTTATATATTTTGGATACAAGACTTGTTAACAAATATTTACAAATATTTTCTGCCAAACCATAAAAATCCTAGAGGAGAACACGGGCAGTAAACTCTTTGACACTGGCTGTAGCAACGTCCTTCTAGATATGTCTACTGAGGAAAGGTAAACAAAAGCAAAAATAAACTATTAGGATTTCATCAAAATGAAAAATTTCTGCACAGCAACGGAAACAATCAACAAAACTAAAAGGCAACATACAGAATGGGAGGAGGTATTTACAAATGACATATCTGATAAAGGATTAGTATCCAAAATATATAAAGAATTTATACAATTCAACTCCCAAAAAATGAATAATCCAATGAAAAAAATGGGCAGGAGACATGAATAGACATTTTTCCAAAGAAGGCATACCGATGGCCAACAGACACATGAAAAGATACTCAACATCACTCATAATCAGGGAATTACAAATGAAAACTACAATGAGATATCACCTTGCAGTTGCCAGAATGGCTAAAATCAACAACACAAGAAACAACAGGTGTTGGTGAAGATGTGGAGAAAGGGGAACACTCTTGCACTGTTGGTGGGAATGCAAATTGGTGCAGCCACTCTGGAAAACAGTATGGAATTTCTTCAAAAACTTAAAAATAGAACTACCCTATGACTCAGCAATTACACTATTATTTACCCAAAGAATACAAAAATACTAATTCGAAAGGATACATGCACCCCGATGTTTATTGCAGCACTATCTACAATAGCCAAACTATGGAAACAGCCTAACTGTCCATCAACTGATGAGTGGATAAACAAAAGTTGGTGTAATATATACAATGGAATATTTCTCAGGCATAAGAAAGAATGAAACCTTGTAATTTGCAATGATGTGGATGGAGCTAGAGAGTATTATGCGAAGTGAAATAAATCAGCCAGAGAAATACATGTTTTCCTCCCTTCTTCTAAGTGATTATATACACAGATGGTTCCCAATTTATGATAATTCTACTTAATATTGCACCTTTATGATGATGTGAAAGTGATATTCATTCAGTAGATATTATACTTCGAATTACGAGTTCTGATCTTTTCCTGGGTTAGTGATAAGCAGTAGCATATTCATTTGTTATGCTGGGTGATAGAACCAAGCTAGAGCTCCCAGTCAGCCATGAGATCACAAGGGTAAACAATTCTGTTTTTCACTTTAGGACAGTATTCAATAAATAACACTAGATATTTAACACTTCATTATAATTTTTTAAATGTTTATTTATTTTTGAAAGAGAGAGAGAGTGAGAGAGAGAGAGCGCGCGCAAGTCGGGAAGAGGCAGAGAAAGAGGGAGACACAGAATCTGAAGTAGGCTCCAGGCTCTGAGCTGTCAGCACAGAGTCTGATGAGGGGCTCAAACTCACCAACCATGAGTTCATGACCTGAGCCAAAGTCGAATGCTTAACCAACTAGGCCACCCAGGTACCTCAACACTTCTTAAAAATTTATTTATAAAATAGACTTTGTGTTAGATGATTTTTCACTACTATAGGCTAATGTAAACATTCTGAGCATATTTAAGGTAGGCTAGGCTGAGCCAAACATGTTTGGTATGTTAGGTGTATTCAGTGCCTTTTTGACTTAGTATTTTAAACTTATGATGGATTTCTCTGGGCATAACCCCACTGTATGTTGAGGAAGCTGACTTTATATATGTGTGTGTATATACATGTGTATTGTGTGTGTGCATATATATATATATATGAAACGGCATGTATGTACACACAATACATATACATATATTATCCCTATGACAAGGAAAAAAGAAAGAAGGATGAAGGGAAGAAAAAGGTTTATTTTCTAAGTTTAAAACCAAGGAGAAAATAGATGTTAGATATTGTGCAAAATAAGTAAATTAAGAAGTAGAAGTATAAGAGGTACAAGTATAGGTATCCTTTATTTGTGAAAAATAGGTAAGCTGACAAGTAGAAATATAAGGAATAAAGTTATTTTATAGTAAAGGATATAATCACCAGAATAACTAAAACCAACTGTTTAATAGTGTTTGCTTGTGAAAAACAGGGTTGGAGCAAGGGTAATAGACTTTTAGTTTTCATTTTACAATATTGTGTAGTTCATTGGTTTTTTTAATTTTTTGTTTTTTATTTATTTTTTTTATGATTGCCTCCATAGTGTTTATTTTTTATTTTTAGTTTTACAAATATTTTATTGTCAAGTTGGTTTCCTTATAACACCCAGTGCTCAACCCCACAAGTGCCCTCCTCCATGTCCATCACTCCCTTCCCCTACCCCACCCCTATCAGTCCTCAGTTTGTTCTCAGCATTCAAGAGTCTCTCATGGTTTGCCTCTCTCCCTTTCCCCCACCATTCCCCCCATTCTTCTCCCTCATGGTCCTCCATTAATTTCCTCCTAATCCTCATATACGTGCAAACATATGATATTTGTCCTTCTCTGCCTGACTTATTTCGCTACTACAAAGCTGTCATCATCAAGACTGTATGGTATTGGCACAAAAATAGACACATAGACTGTTGGGTTTTGTTTAACCTTACATATGTATAACTTTTAAGATAACAATAGGATTAAATTGAAAAAGAGGTAAGAAAGTTGAAAACAAATGAATGTATAAAATTAATAGAGCTAACTGAGCTTCTACCAACCACCAACAAAAGGCTTCTGAAAATTTTCTTTAGTCCTTCTTAATGCAGTCTTTTCAAGGCTTTGCTTAATATATAAACAACTTAAATGCTTTTCACTATAGAAAGTTACATGTATTATAGCACATTTATATAATGGAAATTATGCAGCTGTGAAAAATGATCTTTTAAAAAATTTTAAATGACATTAAATAGCANTAGAGTCTGCCACTTCTTAGCTATGTAACTTAAACAAAATCATTTATCCTGGAAGTCCAATTTTTCCCATTGGTGCAGTTGGGATAGATGATAATATCTACCTCTTGGTGTTACTGAGATAATTAATTAGGATAAAACAAATAAAGCACTTATCACAGTGTCTGACAAATATTTGAAAGGTGGTGGTAGTAGTAGTAGTAGTAGAACTAGTAATAGTACTAGTAGTATAAAAGGTACCAGAAAACTTAGAGTCCTTTTGTGAAAGCAGTACAGTCTCACCTATGTAAAAATAAATCCATGAAAAAAAGCTTAAAGTAAACATGTTAAATAACTATATTTACCTATTAATGGTGGTAACATGGGTGACTTTTCTTCATTATTCTACTTTTGTAAGATTACATATACTCTATGATTGTGTTACTGTTATAATAAAAAACAAAAGAAGAAAAATTAAATTTTAGGCCATAAAATCGCAAGATACGATTACTAATGTTAAGTCAATAGTATATAAGATTCTGGGGCATCTAAGTGGCTCAGTTGGTTAAATGTCTAACTCTTGGTAAAGGCTCAGGTCATGATCTCATAGTTCAGTTTGTGGGATTGAGCCTTGCATTGGGCTCTATGCTGACAGTGTGGAACCTGCTTCAGAATCTTTCTCTCCCTCTCTTTCTCTGCTTCTCTCCCACTCATTCTCTCTCTCAAATTAAATAAACAAACTTTAAAAAACTAGTGTGCAAGATCCTATTTTTCCATAAATCTCATTACTAGCTATTATTTGGCCTTTATCCAAAGTCAGAATCCTCTTCTTATATTACCTATTTTTTTGTTAATGTTCTGTAATAATTATTTTTGTCACTGTATTTTCTGGGGAAAAGAGTAGATACATGGGATTTTAATTCTTCCTTTACTTATCTTTACTCTCCTCATTTCTATATTTAAAAGCCTAAAGTATAGTTTCTGTGAGATATAAAACACAGCATTTGTGGAATTGTGAATATGGTTTACTTTTCCTTATTGAATTGTAATTGAATTATCAAATCCCATAACATGTGTAGGAAGAGGAGATATAAGAATAGCTCCTGTTTTTGTTTTTGTTTTCCTCTCCAGTGTAGTTCTATTGACTTTTCAGGACTAAAAGAAATGGGGAAGTCATTAAGGATTTTTGATAATAGAAAATTATTTAGGCTTTGAGGTGTAAAGAAAAGCATGAGAAAGACAATGTGAATGAATGAATATACAGTGGCAATGACTGTTAGAGAAATTGGATCGAAGAGGAACAATGTCTGGTCAGTACACACAGTGCTAGATCATCACTAGATCAATCTACTGCCACATAATAGAATGTGGCAGATGGATGCAATAGACCCCTCTGCTTGGTGAACCTAAATTAAAGACAGTATGTGCAATGCTAAGGTTATTATTGATTGAACGGTACTGATGGGCTATTTCCTGGTAGAGTGAATTAAGTGGGTAAGAAATCAGGATGGACCTAATAATAATTGGGTAATACACTTAAAAGAGATGTAATATGTGGTGTCTCTACTCTTCTGTTTTTCTATATTTATATGTTTTTTTTGAGAATTCACATATATGGTGAAATTTCAACACTGTCTCTAGATATCTATATTCCAGTGATAATATTTAACTTCTTAGACATTTTGTCAATATACTTAGTGTCTGGATGATCATTAATTGGCATTCATTTTTTAAAAAAATAGTTTATTGTCAAGTTGGTTTCCATATAACACCCAGTGCTCATCCCCACAAGTNGGCATTCATTCTTTAAATGTTTGGTAAAATTTGCCATTGAAACCATCTAGTCCTGGGCTTTTCTGTGTTGAGAGGTTTTTGATTACTGATACAATACCATTGGTTATTATTTATCTATTCAGATTTTCTATTTCATCATGATCCAGTTTTGGTAGGTTGTATGTTTCTAGGAAGTTTTCCATTTCTTCTAGTTTATCCTATTTGTTGGCATAATATTTCATGGTAGTCTCTCATAATCCTATGTATTTTTGTGGTGTCAGTTGTAATGTTTCCTCTCTCATTTTTGATTTTACTTATTTGAATCTTTTGCTTTCTTTCTTAGTCTAGCTAAGATTTGTTAATTTTCTTTTTCTTTTCTAAAAACATCTCAGTTTCATTGATCTTTTCTGTTGTTTCCTTGTCTCTATGTATACACTGAGTTTTATTATTTCTTTAATTCTGCTAACATTTGCCTTAGTTTGTTCTTTTTCTAGTTCTTTGAGGTATAAGATGAGATAAAGCTTTTTCTTGTTTCTTAATTTAGGCATTTTGTTGGTATAAACTTTCATATTATAACTGATTTCACAGCATCCCATAGTGTTGATATATCGTGCTTCCATTTTTGTTTGTCTCAATATATTACTTGATATCCTTTATTTCTTCCTTTATCAGTTGGTTGTTCAATAGCATGTTGTTTAATCTACATATATTTGTGAATTATCCAGGTTTTATCATGTTATTTATTTCTATTTTCACATCTGTGGCCAGAAAATATACTCAGTATGATTTCAATTCCTTTGCATTTGCTAATATTTGTTTTGTGACCTATAATATGATCTATTCTGAAAAATGTTCTGTGCACACTCAAGAAAAATGTGTGTTTTTGGATGGAAAATTTTGGATGGAAAATTTTGGATGGAATGTTCTATTTGTTAGGTCTATTTGGTCTGAAG
>NW_027528623.1:315064-317399 GCF_008692635.1 Crocuta crocuta
TCCATCTGGTCCAGTGTATCATTCAAGTCCAGTGTTTCTTTGTTGATTTTCTGCCTGGATCATCTATCCATTGCTGAAATTCAATTCCCTTCCTATTATTGTATAGTTATTTATTTCTCCTTTCAGATATGTTAGCATTTGCTTAATATATTTAGCTGCTCTGAAGTTGGGTGGATATATATTTACAATTTTTATATATTTTAATTTGAAAATTTTATCATTATGTAATAATCTTCTTTGTCTTTTGTTACCAATTTTGACTTCTACAAGGGCCTTCTTGTCTATGGGTGACTATTTAAGTCAGTGTTCTTCAGGAGCTTACAAATCGTGGCTAAAAGGGACTGGAACCAGTTTACAGGCTCCTGCAGGGTCTACAGATGGTAATGTGGTTTGTCTGCCTATTCCCCAGTGCACAGTCTGGTGAGATATCTTCCTGGTCCTTTAATGCATGGTGCTAGATTTTTCAACACCCACAGAGGCACTTTTGTGTGAGGATGGATACAAGCTNTGTCTTATGCTGCCACAATGATGATGTCACTCCCTGAGACCAGAAATTTAAGTCAACTATGATTCATATGCTAAGTATTCTAACAGATGAAATATGTAAGAACATATGGGCAAAATAGGCAAAGAGACAGAAATCTTAAGAACTAAAATGAAATTCCACAGATTGAAAACACTGTAACTGAAGGAAGAATTCCTTTGATGGGCTTATTAGTAGCCTGGTTATGGCTGAGGGAATTTCTGAACTTGAGGATACATCAATAGAATCTTTAAAAACTGAAAAGCAAATAGAACAAAAACTGAAAAAAAAAAAAANTTATTGAGTTGGAGCCCAAGTCAAGATCTGTGCTGACAGTATGGAGCCTGGAGCCCGCATTGAGTTCTGTGTCACCCTCTCTCTCTGCCCCTCCCAAACTACCCCACCCCTGCTCACACACTGTCTCTCTCAAAAATAAATAAACATTAAAATTTTTTCAAAAACTACAAAATGTGTAATATATGCATTTTAAAACTACCAGAAAGAAAAGATAGAACAGAACAAAATAAATATTTGAAACAAAAATTACTAAGAATTTCACCAAATTAATAGACAACAAGCCACGGGTTCAGGATGTTCAGAGAACATCAAGAAAGATAAATGCCCCCCTCCAAATCACACCTAATCTTATCGTTTTCAAACTAAAAAAATAAAGATAAAGAAAACATCCTCAACAAGTTGAAATAAAAAAATCCTTACCGATAGAAGAACAAAGATAAGAAATACATCTGGCATTTCCTCAGTAATCATTCCAGCAAGAAAAGAGGAATATGGAGATATAAAAACCAGAATTCTATACTCCTTGAAATTATCCTTCAAAAGTGAAAGAGAGGTGAGTGATGTCAGCAATATGGCTGAATAAGATGTCTCTCATTGGATCCACCCCTCAACAATAATAATTTGTCATCCCTCCACTGACAAATTTCTTTTGTGTGAGTGGTGAGATCTATCACAATATGCCAAGGGACCCAAAAGGATTCTAGCCCATTTATAAATCAGACAATTGGCATATAAACCCTGTTCCTTGCTGTCAATCTTAAATTGACCCCTGAACTGGTCCCAGAACCTCTTGGCCATGGCCCATGAGCTCCTAGAAATCACTGTCTTAGATAGTCATCCACAGAGAAGAGAGCCTTTGTGGAAGTCCAGATTTTTAGCAGAGAAGTTCCAGTACATTGTGGAGATATATACAATTATATATATGAGATTGAGCACATTGGAGAGGGTAAGAAAGAGGTACAATTTGTCTTTAATTGCCTCCCCCCTCCTCTAAGGCAGCACAGATCAATGTCAAGAAACAACTAATTGGCCTATGAATTTTCCCTCTGAGGAAAGGGAGAACATGTGAGTACATGACTTCCTTGGTTGTGTGGTAAATTACAAAAAAGGCCCAATTCTCTATCAACCATCTAGACTACTGAGTCATGAGTTGCATGACTGTGGGTGGGAAGAGGCTAGGAGATATAATATGCTCAGAGAGCATAAGTAGTGGGATGCAGATTCTATTAACTGCATTACAAACTCCACTTAGAATCCCAACAAAAAGCTGCTGGAGGTGTCTCACCCAGATTTCCCCCGAATGGGTAGCAAGTATACCTAGCACTCTGCATACTTCGCTCACACACTGCCTCACTTTTTGAGCAGCAGTCTATACACACTCCTAATTGTGGTTAGAGTAAGTTTTGGAAAATAGGTTGTGATCACATGCAGAAATAGCACTCTGATCTGCCAGAGAGAAACCACAGACTTGAACTTTAGCTCTGCCCATGGGGAAAAAAAATGGAAGACTTGTCA
>NW_027528623.1:317416-320359 GCF_008692635.1 Crocuta crocuta
GTCAGCAACCAGTCTAATGTATTTCTGGTTCAAGAGATGGCATACAAGATTAAGAATATTGTCACAAGAGGGAACAAGAAGAGTGAAGCATGCATACCCACAGAAGGTCTGGGAAAGACTCAGAAACCCTAGCACGTATGTTTTTGTCCTGATCAATTAGTCAAGCCAGGAGGATGTGGCTGCTATTGTAAATAGAAATATGGCAACACAAGACTTTAGCGAACATGAAAAATCAAGGAAACATGATACCACCAAAAGATCACAATACTTTTCCAGCAACTGACCCCGAAGATACAAAGATATTCGATTTACCCAGTTAAAAATTCATAATAGCTCTTTTTTTAAACATTTTTAATGTTTTTTATTTATTTCTGAGAAAGAAAGAGAGACAGCGTGAGTAGGGGTTGGTCAGAGAGAGAGGGAGACACAGACTCTGAAACAGGCTCCAGGCTATGAGCTGTCAGCACAGAGCCTGACGCGGGGCTTGAACCNATTCAATGAAAACAGTAAAATAGTCCTCATTTAAAATGAGAAGTATAACATAGGGAAGAAATAATGAAAAAGAAAATGAAATTCTAGACTTCAAGAATTTGATAAATGAAACTAAAAATACAACTGAGAGCATCAACACCAGAAGGATCAATCAGAGGAAATAATCTGTCAATTGGAATACAGAAATTTTGAAATTACCAGTAGGGAAAACAATGAAAAAGAATGACAAAAAGTTGGTGAAATGCTATGTAACATATCAGACACCATTAAAAAAATGCTCTTTGACGTATTGTAGTTCCAGGAGAAGGGAGGGAAAAGGGGTCAGAAAGCTTATTTAAAGAAATAATGGCTGAGGGGCACCTGGGTGGCTCAGTTGCTTAAGTACTTACCTTTTGATTTTGGGTCAGGTCAAGATCTCCTGGATCATTGGATTGAGCACCATGCTGGGCTCTGTGCTGACTGTGCAAGGCCTGCTTTAGATTCTCCCACTTCTTCTCTCTCTCTGCTTCTCTCTCTCTACTTCTCTCCCTCTCTCAAAATAAATAAATAGATAATTTTAAATAAATGGCTGAGGGGCGGTGCAAGCAGCAGCGGTGACGGGCCTGAAGTTGCTAAGTTCCCGCAGGCGGGGCGGGGAGGCCTGGGATACCAAGTTGCCAGCGGATCTGAGCCTGCGACTTCCCCTACCCCCTCTCAACCCACAGCAGCAGGGAAGAAGCGACCAGCGGGACTGTTTCCAGTGGTATAAACCTGGAAACGAGGCAGGGCGTGGGGCAGAGAACTCAGCCTACTTTGGCTATGTCCTCAGCATAAGGAGATAGGACTCAAAGGAGTGATTTGCAATGCTTGGTTGAGAAGGGACTGGGGGGATGCCAGCCTTCTCCCTACAANGGAGAGACCTTGAACAGTCAAAGAACCCTCTTTAATACAGCAGAACTCACAGGGGCAGAGTGTACAACAAATTTTAAAATTAACAAAAGATAGAAGACTAACCAAAATGACGAAATGGAAGAACTCTGCTCCAAAGAAATTCCAGGAAGAACTGACAGCTAAAGAACTGCTCAAAATAGATATAAGCAACATAACTGAACGAGAATTTAGAACAACAGTCATAAAATTAATCGCTGGACTGGAAAAAAGCATGGAAGACATCAGAGAAACTATTGATGCAAAGACTATGGAGCTCAAAAATAGTAATGATGAACGAAAAAAATGCTATAAATGAGATGCATAATAAAATGGAGGTGTCCAATGCATGAATTGAAGAGGCAGAAAGGAGAGTAAGTGACTTAGAAGACACATTATAGAAAAAGAGGAAGCTGAGAAAAAGAGAGATAAACGGATCCAGGAACATGAAAGAAGAGTTCAGGAGCTCAACGATACAATCAAATGGAACAATATCCATATCATAGGAAGCCTAAAAGAGGNCCACAAGATACTAGAGACATCACCACAAACATGAATCCCACAAACAACAAACGACTCTAAACCCATATATTTCAATAATAACACTGAATGCAAATGGGGTGAATGCTCCAATCAAAAGACATAGGGTAGCAGAATGGATAAAAAAAAATCCATCGATTTGCTATCTACAAGAAACGCATTTTAGACTGCAGGACACCTTCAGATTAAAAGTAAGGGGATGGAGAAATATATATCATGCTACGGGAAGTCAAAAGAAAGCTGGAGTAGCTATACTTAGACAAACTGGACTTTAAATTAAAGACAGTAACAAGGGATGAAGAAGGGCATTATATAATAATTAAAGGGTCTATCCATCAGGAAGTACTAACACTTATAAATGTCTATACACCAAATATGGCAGCACCTAAATATATAAAACAATCACAAACAGGAATAATCTTAGGGAAAAGAATGTGCTAATAGCAGGGGACTTTGATACTCCACTTACAGCAATGGATAGATCAACCAGACAGAAAATCACTAAAGACACAATGGACTTGAATGACACATTGGACCAGATGGATCTGACAGATATATTTAGAACTCTACATCCTGAGGCCATGGAATTCACTTTCTTCTCAAGTGCGCATGGCACATTCTCCAAGATAGATCCCATACTGGGACATAAATGAACCCTCAATAAATATAAAAGAATTGAGGTCATACCATGCATGCTTTCAGATCACAATGCTATGAAACTTGATATCAACCTCAGGAAGAAGTCTGGAAAACATCCAAAAACATGGAGGTTAAGGACACACTACTCAAGAACAAATGGGCCAATCAGGCAATTAGAGAAGAAATGAAAAAATATATGGAAACAAATGAAAATGAAAATACAACAATTCAAAATCTATGGGATGCCACAAA
Organism: Crocuta crocuta; assembly: GCF_008692635.1. Classification (NCBI taxonomy): domain Eukaryota; kingdom Metazoa; phylum Chordata; class Mammalia; order Carnivora; family Hyaenidae; genus Crocuta; species Crocuta crocuta. The sequence continues at coordinate 320,246 of NW_027528623.1, forward strand.
GGCAGTCCTAAGAGGAAAGTACAATGCACTCCAGGCCTATTTCAAGAAATTAGAAAAGGCGCTGGTGCAAAATCTAACAGCTCACCTAAAGGAACTAGAGGCAGAGCAACAAGA
>NW_027528623.1:320964-325826 GCF_008692635.1 Crocuta crocuta
AGGCCAGAAAGGAATGGTAGGAGATCTTCAATGTGATAAACAGAAAAAATATGCAGCCAAGAATCCTCTATCCAGCAAGCCTGTCATTCAGAATAGAAGGAGAGATAAAAGTCTTTCCAACTAAACAAAGATTGAAAGAATTCGTCACCACTAAACCATCCCTACAAGATATCCTGAGGGGGACTCTCTGAAGGAAATGTTGCAAGGACCACAAGATACTAGAGACATCACCACAAACATGAATCCCACAAACAACAAACGACTCTAAACCCATATATTTCAATAATAACACTGAATGCAAATGGGGTGAATGCTCCAATCAAAAGACATAGGGTAGCAGAATGGATAAAAAAAAATCCATCGATTTGCTATCTACAAGAAACGCATTTTAGACTGCAGGACACCTTCAGATTAAAAGTAAGGGGATGGAGAAATATATATCATGCTACGGGAAGTCAAAAGAAAGCTGGAGTAGCTATACTTAGACAAACTGGACTTTAAATTAAAGACAGTAACAAGGGATGAAGAAGGGCATTATATAATAATTAAAGGGTCTATCCATCAGGAAGTACTAACACTTATAAATGTCTATACACCAAATATGGCAGCACCTAAATATATAAAACAATCACAAACAGGAATAATCTTAGGGAAAAGAATGTGCTAATAGCAGGGGACTTTGATACTCCACTTACAGCAATGGATAGATCAACCAGACAGAAAATCACTAAAGACACAATGGACTTGAATGACACATTGGACCAGATGGATCTGACAGATATATTTAGAACTCTACATCCTGAGGCCATGGAATTCACTTTCTTCTCAAGTGCGCATGGCACATTCTCCAAGATAGATCCCATACTGGGACATAAATGAACCCTCAATAAATATAAAAGAATTGAGGTCATACCATGCATGCTTTCAGATCACAATGCTATGAAACTTGATATCAACCTCAGGAAGAAGTCTGGAAAACATCCAAAAACATGGAGGTTAAGGACACACTACTCAAGAACAAATGGGCCAATCAGGCAATTAGAGAAGAAATGAAAAAATATATGGAAACAAATGAAAATGAAAATACAACAATTCAAAATCTATGGGATGCCACAAAGGCAGTCCTAAGAGGAAAGTACAATGCACTCCAGGCCTATTTCAAGAAATTAGAAAAGGCGCTGGTGCAAAATCTAACAGCTCACCTAAAGGAACTAGAGGCAGAGCAACAAGAGCATCCCAAACCCAGTAGGAGAAGAGAAATAATAAAAATCAGGGCAGAAATAAACAATATAGAAACCAAAGAAACAGCTGAACAGATCAATGAAACCAAGAGATAGTTTTTTTGAAAACAAACAAAATTCACAAACCACTAGTCAGCCCTCTCAAAAAGAAAAGACAGAGCACCCAAATAGACAAAATCATGAATGAAAATGGACTGATTACAAACAACCCCTCAGAAATACAAGCAATTATCAGGGAATACTATGAAAAATTGTATGCCAACTAATTGGACAACTTAGAAAAATTGGACAAATTCCTAAACACACATGCACTACCAAAATTCACACGGAAGAGATAGAAAATCTGAACAGACCCATAACGAGTGAAGAAATCGAATCAGTTATCAAAAATCTCCCAACAAATAAGATCTCTGGCGCAGATGGCTTCCCTGGGGAATTCTACCAGACATTTAAAACAGAATTAATACCCATTCTTCTCAAGCTTTTCCAAAAAATAGGAATCGAAGGGAAACTACTGGGCTCGTTTTCTGAAGCCAGCATCACTTTGATTCGCAAACCAGGCAGAGATCCGGCAAAAAAAGAGTACTACAGGCCAATATCTCTGATGAATACAAATGCAAATATACTCAACAAGATACTTGCAAATCGAATTCAACAACACATAAAAAGAATTATCCACCAAGATCAAGTGGNTGAAAATGGACTGATTACAAACAACCCCTCAGAAATACAAGCAATTATCAGGGAATACTATGAAAAATTGTATGCCAACTAATTGGACAACTTAGAAAAATTGGACAAATTCCTAAACACACATGCACTACCAAAATTCACACGGAAGAGATAGAAAATCTGAACAGACCCATAACGAGTGAAGAAATCGAATCAGTTATCAAAAATCTCCCAACAAATAAGATCTCTGGCGCAGATGGCTTCCCTGGGGAATTCTACCAGACATTTAAAACAGAATTAATACCCATTCTTCTCAAGCTTTTCCAAAAAATAGGAATCGAAGGGAAACTACTGGGCTCGTTTTCTGAAGCCAGCATCACTTTGATTCGCAAACCAGGCAGAGATCCGGCAAAAAAAGAGTACTACAGGCCAATATCTCTGATGAATACAAATGCAAATATACTCAACAAGATACTTGCAAATCGAATTCAACAACACATAAAAAGAATTATCCACCAAGATCAAGTGGGATTCAGTTCTAGTAGGATCAGTTCTATTAGGCTTCTGGGGGAGTCTGTCAGGTTTTCTATGTAGAGTATCATGTCGTCTGCGGAAAGTGAGAGTTTGACTTCTTCTTTGCCAATTCTGATGCCTTTTTATTTCCTTTTCTTGTCTGATTGCTGATGCTAGTACTTCAAGCACTATGTTAAACAACAGTGGTGAGAGTGAGCATCCCTGTTTTGTTCCTGATCTCAGAGGGAAAGCTCTCAGTATTTCCCCGTTGAGATGATGTTAGCTGAGCACTTCTCATAGATGGCTTTTATGATGTTTAAGTAAGTTTCTTCTATCTCGACTTTCTCGAGGGTCTTTATTAAGAAGGGATGCTGTATTTTGTCAAATGCTTTATCTGTCTCTATCGACAGGATCATATGGCTTTTATCTTTTCTTTTGTTGATGTAATGTATCACATTGATTGATTTGCAAATATTAAACCAGCCCTGTAACCCAGGAATGAATCCAACTTGATCATGGTGGAAAATTCTTTGCTTATTATTTTAAAAATAGTTTTAATATTTTATTTATTTCTGAGAGAGAGAGAGTGATCACTCAGTGGAGGGTCAGAGAGAGGTGGAGATACAGAATCTGAAACAGGCTCCAGGCTCTGAGCTCGCTGTCAGCACAGAGCTTGATGCGGGGCTCGAACCCACAAACTGTAAAATCATGACCTGAGCAGAAATTGGGCGTTTAACCATCTGAGTGACCCAGGTGCACCATTAATTCTTTTTATATGGTCTTGAATTCAATTTGGAATTATCTTGTTGAGGATTTCTGCATCCATATTCATCAAGGATATGGTTCTCTTTTTTTGCAGGGTCATTGTTTGGTTTGGGAATCAAAGTGATGCTGGCTTTGTAGAATGAGTCCGGACGTTTTCTTCCATTTCTATGTTTTGGAATAGCTTGAGAAGAATGGATATTAACCCTGATTTAAAAATCTTTTAGAATTTCCCAGGGAATCCTTCTGGCCTAGAGATCTTATTTGTTCAGTGATTTTTGATAGCTGATTCAATTTCTTCACTAGTTATGGGTCTGTTCAGATTTTCTTTCTCTTCCTATGTGAATTTTGGTAGTGCGTATGTAGTTAGGAATTTGTCTATTTCTTCTTAACTGTCCAGTTTGTTGGCATAAAATTTTTCGTAGTATTTCTTGATAATTGCTTGTATTTCTGATGGATTGGTTGTAATAATCCATTTTCATTTGTGATTTTGTCTATTTGGGTGCTCTCTCTTTTCTTTTTGTGTAGCCTGGCTAGACGTTTATCAATTTTGTTTATTTTTTCAAAAAATTATCTCTTGGTTTCATTGATCTGTTCAACTGTTGTTTTTTTATTTTTCCTCCATATGACTTTATATATGCCCTGATTTTTATTATTTCTCTTCTTCTCCTGGGTTTGGAGTCCTTTTGTTACTCTCCTTCTAGTTCCTTCAGGTGCACTGTAGATTTTTTATTTGCACTTTTTCTAGTTTCTTGAAATAGGCCTGGAGTGCAATGCACTTTCCTCTTAAGACTGCCTTTGCCGCATCCCATAGAGTTTGAATTGTTGTATTTTCATTTTCATTTGTTTGCATATATTTTTTAATTTTTCTCTAATTGCCTGATTGGTTCATTCGTTCTTTAGTAGGGTGTTCTTTAACCTCCATGTTTTTGGAGGTTTTCCAGACTTCTTCCTGTGATTGATTTCAAGTTTCATAGCATTGGGATATTTTCTTTAAATTTTGTTAATGTTTTATTTCCTTTTTTTTTTTACAAATAGTTTATTGTCAAGTTGGTTTCAATATAACACTCAGTGCTCATCCCCATAAGTACCCTCCTCCATGCCCATTTCCCCCCTTCCCCCAAACCCATCAGTCCTCAGTTTAGTCTCAGCATTCAAGAGTCTCTCCTGGTTTACCTCTCTCCCCCTCCCCCACTATTTCCTCCCTTCTTCTCCCCAACGGTCCTCCGTTAAGTTCCTACTAATCCTCCTATATGTGGTTCCTCAAAAAAATTTACAATAGAACTCCCCTATGACCCAGCAATAGCACTGCCTAGGAATTTACCCAATGGATATAGGAATGCTGGTGCATAGGAGCACATGTACCCCAATGTTCATAGCAGCACTCTCAACAATAGCCAAAACATGGAAAGAGCCTAATTGTCCATTAACGGACGAATTGATCAAGAAGATGTGGTTTATCTATACGATGGAATACTACATGGCAATGAGAAAGAATGAAATCTGGCCATGTGTAGCAACATGGATGGACCTTGAGGGTGTTATGCTGAGTGAAATAAGTCAGGCAGAGAGGACAAATACCATATGTTTGCATGTATAGGAGGCATAGCATTGTGATCCTAAAGTGGTCATGGTATGATCTCAATTCTTTTATATTCATTGAGGGTTGCTTTA
>NW_027528624.1:0-70263 GCF_008692635.1 Crocuta crocuta
CTAATTTGACAATAAACTATTAAAAAAAAATAATAAAATAAAATGCGCTAAACATCTCTAAAATTTCCAAAATGTGTATCAACTATTGTCTGAATTTTGCATCTTCATTCTTCATTGCCCTACGGTGATTGACAATGATACAGATCTTCTTGCCCTAATGTTTTGACAAACTCATCATAAGTTGAAAGTATCTTAAGTTGAAAATGCATTTAATACATCTAACCTATCAAACATCACAGCTCAGCCCGGCCTACATTAAACACTCCCAGAACACTTACATTAGCTTATCATTGGTCAAATTATCTATCATAAAAGGCTATTTTATAGGAAAGTGTTGCATATTGTCTGTAATTTACTAAGTACATCACTGGAAGTGAAAACCAGAATAGCTATATGGCTGTAGAGTGGCTCTAAGGGGATCAGTTGTTTACCTTCATGATCATGTGGCTGACGGAGAGCTACTGCTGATCAGCATCAAGAGAGAGGATCCCACCATATTTCACGAGGGATTTCACTAGCCTGGGGAAAAGACACAAGTTCCAAATTCGAAGTACTGTTTCTACTAAATGCACATGGCTTTTGCACCATTGGGAAGGCAAAAACTCGCAGGTTGTTAGTCAGGCATTGTGTGTATTATATTAGCCCAGAAATTAACTCCTGATTTACCAGACCACTTTAAGATTGTGTTCCTTTATGTTATTTTCCCATGCCTTTTAAAGTGTGTATATGATTTTAATTATTCTCCAACTTCCACCTATTCAGAACACCACAGAATTTTCCGTAGGTGATTTGTAGAATTACCGTCAGCACCATTGTTAACTCAGAGTTCCTAAATGGTGTCCCAGAGGAATTGGTGAGTGAAGTGACTGCATGCAAGTCATTATTTTTTTAATTTAGACCCCAAGTCAGAAAATGTTCTTCATGCCAAAAGGGCTTTAAAAAAAATTGGCCCTGCTAACAGCCCAGTGTGAAGAATAATTGCTGATTGTTACAGATCAATAACGTCCAATTTAGAAAGACTGGAGAATTCCATGACTGTTATTTTGTAAAGCATTTTTGAGGAAAGCAAAATATTTGGAGCAATTAATGAATTAAAACCCCCAATACCAGGAAAGCAGAAATTAATAAGGAATAAGTCTTATGGGTCAGACACTAGAAACACATATATCTGGCTGAGATACACACCCCAGAAAAGATACAACCTAGGACAGGTTGTATCCTAGGAACCGGTGGAGACTTATTCATGAGCCCACTCTTTTGAATATCTTGTTATATTTAAGTAAAAGCTCAGGGACTATTTAAAGGCAAAAGATTTATTCGATCTGAAGAGAAACCAGAGTGCTCAAGGACTATTTAAAGCTTAGAAATAGCAAAGCATGTATTTTGCATGTTTTGATGGAGATTATTTTCTTGGAAACATGTCTCATTTTTCTGTCTCCTCCTTTGGTTCATCACGCATTCTATACTTCAATGCTTTTGCTGATTATTTAACATATTGTAGGCATAAGCATTTGTACTATTTCATGGATCTTTCTCTAAAGATCAGAATTCTTGGGTGTTCATACTTCCTTCTCCTGAGATGTCATAAATTCTCAGTTGTTATCTTTATTCTGCACAGCCTATGATTCTCCCAGCCAGCCTAGAAAGTAAGTCGATATAGAGGAAGGATAAGATTATTTGAGAGATTTGCATTCTGTATAACAGTGAAGTGGTGCAGTTTGTAGGAATGTACCTAACGTGTGGTGTGTTTATTATTTAAGCATGGGCTCAGGGTTAGGAAGACATTTAACAGGGGATAGAGAAAAATTCTTGAAGCTTGCTAAGATTTTAAATTATAAGTTATTCTGGTTACTTCTTTATGGATACAAGTTGAGAGTTAATATTCAGTGATGATGCAAAAGAAAGAGTCAGAAATATTTTAATTTTTAAAATAATGGGACATCTTAAATAGAGTTTGAAAGCATTTAACATTACTATATTAGAGAAAGTTCCAGAAGTCATCATTACAATATTAAATGACAGACAGAAAGGGTATAATCAAGATTTTTAATATCTATTTATATAACTGAAGCCAAGAGATCAAATTTTCGTTGGCTCTGTAATCATTTCAATTTGCACCATAAAATTTGAGTGAGAAAGATAATGCTGTCTTCCATTAGAAGTTGCACATCTCAGGGATGTAATCAGTCAATGCTCAAAATTTTAAAAAGAATAAAGCCTTTCTTATTTAGATAAATGTGTTTTGATCAAAAGAGGCTTTCATCAAAAAAGGTTCTATACAGAGTACAAAAAATCTTCAGGCTCTTGTCTTTGTTTCCTGCCAGACACTAAGAATTTCTGGATACACAGTGAAACACTGATTATTGACCTGATGATAGCTACCATTGAATATAATGGCCTTTACAAAAATATGTACATGTAAAGGCAGCCAGTAAACACATGGGCAAATCATGTGTGCACAGCATGATTAGTACACAATTAGATATCACCATGTTCCCTAACTGGATTGATAACCTGAAGTTAAACCATATAATTGGCAAAGACCATGCTAGTAAAGTCAGGCACTGAGAGACTGAGAGACTCAATTCCTAGTGGCTAAAATAGCATAATTCTAAGCCTGCTGTATTTTGAATGTATATCAGATTCACACATTAGTCTATCTCTGTAGATACATACTTATCATCCAATATTTAATACTCATCATTTGCCCAGCAATCTGTTTCTCACCAGCATCCCAGATAATATTTTATCAATGAATTATGCAACTATATATAATTTATCTTTCTTTCAAAATGTTTCATTAATAATTTCTGGCACTGAGATGAAGGGAAATCTTCTCAGATTGAAATTAGAACACAAAAGCTGATGAATGGCAATATGTCAAGTTGGAGATAATAATAATAATGCTAGAGATGCAGGAATAATTCCACATGCCAGTGACGGTGTTTTGCAACATCATTTTTTTCAAAATTTCAACAATAAATGAAAAACATACTTAATCATTTCAAGGTACCTTTGGTACAGTGCATAGAATCAAGAATACATTCATAACAGTTTCTCTATTCATGTTTTTAATTTTAAAATGAGAAGTATTGGGGCACCTGCATGGGTCAGTCGGTTGAGTGTCCATCTTCAGTTCAGGTCATGGTTTCATGGTTCATGGGTTTGAGCCTCTCCTCAGGCTCTGTACTGACAGCTCGGATTCTGTGTCTCCCTCTCTCTCTGCCCTTCTCCCACTCTCTCTCTCTCTCCCCAAAATAAATAAATGTTTAATAAACAAATAAATAAATACAAGTTATGAGTATTAAATGTAAGTTACCTTAGGATAAAATTACAAGTCCTCATTTTCATATTATTTTATTTAAAAAAATTTTTATGTTTATTTATTTTTGAGACAGAGAGGGGCAGACTGCAAGCAGGAGAAGGATCAGAGAGGGAGAAAGAGACAGAATTGGAAGCAGGCTACAGGCTCTGAGCTGCCAGCACAGAGCCAGACGCGGGGCTCTAATCAACAAAATGTGAGATCATGACCTGAGCTGAAGTTAGTCGCTCAACTAATTGAACCACTCAGGTGCCCCGCTCATTTTCATTTTAATATTTAATAACTATCCATGGCAACTGAAGTATTGTAGTAAGAGCATCCTTTTAAAATGTTGTGTCTATAAAAACAAAGAAGGTTCAGCCACAGAAAACTAAAAGTCAGGGTAATGTCTTATATTCCATTTGGTCCCAAATGCTGATCCATGAAAGCTGTCTAACTCACTAAATATATCTCACAGGGCAGCTTACTAAAGTTATGAAGTGCCTTGTTTCACCGTGAGGCATCATTTTTTCATAAGTTTTAATACTTGTAAGAAATCAGAACCTTGTAAGAAATCAGAAACCCAGCCCCATCTCACCCATTTTAAAAGATCCTCAGGTAATTCGTACACACATGAAAGTTTGAGGAGCTGGTCTAAGATGCTGGTCTAGTGGGTTTTTTGTGTTTTTTTGGTATTGTTTTTTGTTTGTTTCATTTTGTTGTCAAAACACACAGTAAACTTTATTCATAATTGCCAAAACTTGGAAACAACCAAGACATCTTTAGTAGGTAAATGAATAAGGAAATTATGATATGTCCAGACAATGGAATATTATCCAACGCTAAAAAGAAAAATGAACTATCATGCCATAGAAAGACATAGAAAAACCTTAAATGCATATTACTGAATGAAAGAAGCCAATCTGAAAAAGCCATATACAGTATGATTCCAACTATATGACATTCTAGAAAAGACAAAACTGTGGAGACAATAAAAAAAAAAACCCCAATGGTTGCCATGGGTGAGGATGAAGGGAAGAGAGGAATGGTTAGAACACAGAGGAATTTTAAGAGAGTGATGGATAATGATGGATGCGTGTCATTATATATTTGTCCAATCCCACAGAATGTATAACACCAGAATTGGCCCTAGTGTAGTCTATGGGCTTTGGATGATAATGGTATGTCAGAGAAGATTCATCCTTGGCGGGGTGAAAAAAAAAAAGCCATTCCTGTGAGTGATGTTGATAATGAGGAAATGGGGTACATGGGAAATCTATGTACCTTCGCTAATCCAATTTCTCATAAGTGGTTTCTGATCTTCAAAGATGAGAATATCAGATGGCATCATTTTTCATAGACCAGTTGAACTTAGGGTACCAAAGGATTAACAGAAGTATAATGGGAAGATACTTTTGTGCTTGCTTACTTTCTTTTTCAATGTCTTTTTCTTTAAGCCTCCTCTGAAACATGAAGTAGGACCCAGCCAGCTGAGAGCACAGACATTCCTGGATGAATGGACAGAGTATCAGGCAATTTTTGCAAAGGAACATGCTGTAGAAATCAATTGCCATAGATTGTAACTACACCTAGTTTTGAGGAAATCATACACCCAGATGGAATTTAAGATTTCTGAGGGAAAAAAATGCTATCCCTGAGTCACCACGCTTAAGAAAATATAGACTGTGCCCTCAATGGGATGAGAGTTATTCTGGACAAATAAAATTAATTCAAATGACTTGAGGTCTGGGGCAGAGGAGTACCTTTAGATAGTAAGTGCAAAACTTGCATATAGAAAATGGTTATTGTAATGGAATAAAACCAAGTCACCTTTCATTTTCGAAATACTGTTTGTGTATTAAAAAAAACTCAATCACCATGATGCTTACTGAATATTTACTTATGGAATTAAAGATTTCACTTGAACTTAACAGGATTTTTTTCCCTGCAACACTAGTTAATTGTCTTCATTGAAAAAATAGTAAAAGGCCATTGGAATTTTCTAAGGCATATTCTACACATGTGGGCAAACCATTTTTAACTATTCTCTTCACACCAAAACCTGTACCAGATAGTACATGAAGGAATGGGAATCAACTACAACTAATGCAGGCTCCTGCCATTAAATAATTCACATTCTCACAGAGGGGAGATCGAAGCATGTGTAGAGGGAAGGAACAGTAAGGTATGGCTGGGGTTGTGGGAGGGGACTGGAGCAGCATGTAATATTTCACAAAGGAAATGCAGCCTTGATGTGAATCTTCACAGAGGAGAAGGTGTTAACCAGCCCCTGCCATGACAGGGGAGAAAATTCCAGAAGGCAGGAGACTTGGAAAAGCTCATACTCATCTATAAAATAAGCAAGAGACTTGCTTTTTACTTTCAGGATGACATTTGTAATCAGCAAAGAGAAAAAAATTCTGGAACTTTAGTCTTTTTCAGATCATACGTAAATAAATAACAAGCCTTTCACAGTTGACTTCCTTCTCTTCAAAGATAAGGAGAGGAGAAAGGTCATCCAGCTTATAAACAGCTAAAGTAGACCAGCCTTTGCTGTAGCTGCTCATTTGGGACACTTTTATTTAGTCTGCTTACAATTTTAGAGTTAACCAGCTCTAATTGCTATATCTACAAGAGACTTGCTTCTCTTTATGTGTGGTTAATGTCAGACATTAACAGACAAGTAACTAAAATACAGAAAAGCATGATTAAATGGAATCCTTTTCAAATGTGCAGACTCTTTCAAAAGCCATTTAAAGAAATGGTTCACTTTATTTTTCCCAAGATGTGAGTTGGAATTGAAGCAAGGCTACTGCTTTTCCCTGGAGATCGATTTTCTAAGCTTGTAGTTCAGATCAGTCAATGTGATTATCCCTCCTGCCAAAGTGCCCACCTGTTCAAAGTCACACTGAGTAAAAAAGATGTTCTTTGTGCTGTCATAGGACTCCACGTAAATAAGGAAAATGATCATGTTCTCACCATTTGTGAAATGTTTCTGTCATTCTAAAGGAAAAGAATTGGATCAGAGCCTCAAGTACAAGCCCACTAATGACTTCTGAGTTAGCTAGATCACCCTTTCTAAAGGGCAGGAAAGTCTAAAAGAGGAATATTGCTTTTTCTAATGAAATACTGAAGACCATTCATCCTAAAAGCACAGAAAAAAGGACATAATAAAAGTTTAAAAGAGTTAAATATAAAATCTTCCTGGGGCATCTGGGTGGCTTAGTCAATTGAGCATCCAGCTCTTTTTTTTTTTTTTTAATTTTTTATGTTTATTTGTTTTTGAGAGAGGGGAGGCGGGGTGAGGTAGACACAGAATGCAAATCAGGCTCCAGGCTCTGAGCTGTTAGCACAGAGCCTGACCTGGGGCTAGAACTCGTGAACCCTGAGATCATGACTTGAGCTGAAATCAGATGCTTAACCGACTGAGCCACCCAGTCCCCCCCCCTAAAACTCTTGATTTTCAGCCCCACACTGAGCTTCATGCTGACAGTGCAGAGACTGCTTGGGACTCTCTCTCTCTCTCTCTCTCTCCCTCCTCTCTCTGCTCACATTCTCTCTCTCAAAACAAATAAACTTAGATTAAAAAAAAATATATATATATATAAAATTCTTCCTGACTGGACATAAAAATGTACCGTCTTTCCCAGCTGAAGTACTGTAAATCTTTAGAAATGGGACAATTGAGAAATGAGAAATGAAAGAATGTTATTCTCCTATTTCTTCTGAATACTCCAGTCTGCCACTGCTTGGGAGGAAAGGAAGGCTATATAATCCTGAAATCACCCCAATCATGGGGATATTACCAATAGAATAAAGAAGTCTTAAATATCAGAATGGCAAACATATCTTATTCAAAGTTTCTTTTTTCTCTTGATGCCAGAAAAGTCTGGATTTTTTCTTTTGCCGAGGAGCCACCAGAAATAAGAAACACTTCTCCAAATGGAGAGGATCCTTGGGTAGAATTCACCACTTGCCCTGAGAACCACTTTTACCTAATGTGTTTTTGTGAGCTGAACAATTTCCTGGAAGGGGAGAAATGCAATCTGGACTTTTTATTCCAAACATATATGTACTTCATACCCCTGTTTCTTATTAAAAGTGGCATAATGGTTTCTCTTAAGTTTTAATTGATTTATTATAAGAGATTTATTATAAGAGACATAATTTGATGTATTTACATGGTTAAACATAACAGGAATTTTTGAAGGAATACGCACTATCATTTTGTATTTTGTGTCTATCAATTAGCTTAAGGGATTAGAGCACAGTAGAGAAATGGGAACCCGTTGTTTAGGCCGGACTATTAGAGTCTTCAGTTGACATCACTCTAAAAGTAGGAGTATTTAAGGCCATTTTACAAAGTAAATGGTAAGGACAAGTCTGTAATAAGACTGTAATTTATTGTTCTGTCACTGCCATCACTTTGGGGTTAGTTAGCTCTTCCATCACTGCAAGCGATCGGACAGTTTCAATACCAGCCACAACGTTTCCCCGTGAAGCTGTTTCCATCTCTCAGTGCTCAGAGAGAGATCATTTGCAGTCACGGGAGAATTATGTTTAGTCATACACAAGGCAGAGCAAACCTAAATCTGATTTCTTCTGACTGGGAAAAATGTCCCAATTTCAATGTTTCGTGCCAGTAGATTCTACTCTCCTCTGAATGTACATTTCATTTGCATTACTGATTCTGTGCTAGAGTGGAAAGAACAAGAGCCTAGCATCAGGGGCCCTGAACTAAGTCCCCTGCTTATCTGTGACAACCAGTGCCAGGACACTTACTTGCCATTCCTGTGGCTTGGTTACCACATTGGTCAAATGCAGGAATGGACTAGATGGTTTCTAACATTGCTCTAAACTCTAGAAATCTATGATGTTATGGTCATTAACATTGTTATTGTTATCATTTAAGAGCTCTGTATTATTCTATAGGATATTTTAGAAAGCAAGTCATATAGAATACTTTCAACTCAGATATAAATTTATAATTATGATATAAAATCTATGATATTTCTAAGGATTCAAGGAAAAGAGATAATTACTTAACTGAAACTGTAGCATCAGCTATAGTTATAAAATGATGCTTGAACTTCCTAGAGATTGACATCTTTTTAGGCATCTAAAATCATCTTTCCTGAATGATTGATTCAGGAAAGGGTGCGTAGCTCAAGTTGGAGAACAAAATATGGGTGTCTCAGTAATTGTAGCAGCAGGAGGAAGGGAATTACGGACTGTGTCCACAATATGAAGTATGTTGTATTACCTCCTTTAGATATTTGGGAACTTGGTGACAGAAGACTTCAGTTTCGTGAAAGTGTAATATGAGATGTATTCCATATGAAAGAGTAGTTTTTCCCACTCACGTTATACATGAAGGTTAAATTTACATCAAGAGATCAAATGGTTTGTTTTCTGGAAGAAATTGCCACTTATAGCTAACACATAATAGAGCCCATATTTGTTTGCAAGGGTTACCATAACAAAGTACTCTGGACTGAGTGGTTTAAGCAAAAAAATTTATTCTCTCAGGCCCTGGAGGTTGGAAGTCCAAGACAATGGCATCAACAAAGTTGGTTACTTCTGAGGGTCAAGAAAAAGACCTCTTCCAGACCCCTGTCCTTGACTTGTAGATGTTCTTCTACACCTGATGTCTTCACAGTCTCCTCCATGTGTGTCTGTGTCCAAACTTCTTCTTCATATAATGACACCAATCATATTGGATTAAAATCCACCCTAATGATCTGGTTTTAATTTAATTACCTCTAAAGACCTGTCTCTAAATGCAGTCACATTCTGAGGTACTGGGGTTAAAACTTCACCATATGAACACTTGGTGCACATTCTGTCATTACAGTCTTAAACCAGTGCAAACCCTTTTCAAATAACTTTACATATATTAACTCCTTTTTTCTTTTTCACAAGAATGCTGTAAGTTCTAATTACACATTACATTTTGCTCAACAAGGATGTGGCGAAACAAGGATTCTAACTCAGTCTAAATCTGAGCTCCCACTTATATGTTTTGAACCACAGCTTGGCAGATACTAGCTAAAAGGTTCCCAAATTCCCTAAAAGTTCCCTAATCCTATTTTTTCTTCCTAGGTATAAAAGAAGGCTACTTTCTCCTGCAGTTAGTTTGGAGCCATATAATAGAGGATTGGTCAGTAGAATGTGAGCTCAAATGACAAATGCCACCTCTTGACCTGGTACCTAATGTATCCCAATATTTCTTGCTCTATCTCTTTACTGTTTAGCCTACTTAACACAGAACTATAAGGAACCAGAAGAGGCCTGGGAATATGGGGCCCAAAAAGATGGAAGGGCCTGGGACTGCTGAATCAGTCCATGAAGAGGTTATTAAACAGTCAAACGAATCACAATATTAATGAGAAATAAAATTTTATTGTATTAAGCTCACAAAATGCTGGGGTCCATTACAATATCAGCCGAAGCAATTATGCTGGCCAATCAACATGCCAGCATAGATACCTATTACTCAGAAGAAACCTAAAGTGACACAGACTTCCCCTTTTGTAGAAGAAAAATGCTAACACTTAGAGAAAATAAGTCATTTTTTCAAGTCAGACTATGTACATTACATAATGATAGATGAGAAAAATTAGAATAAAAAATCCTGTCATCATAAGGCTTGGTGTCTATGGGAAATTACTAATACAATATTTTTATGCCCTAGTTTTGCCACCTAAACATTATTCCTCAAGAAAAGCCTTCATTTTTATGGTACATAAGGAATTAAGTACATGGTTGTGATAGTGATGGACACTTCGGTTACTTTGATTGCAGAAAGTGCATTTTTCTAGGACAAAGAGGAAGTGGGGAGCCGTCATATGTGACATGAGAATGAAGTAAATGCACTAAATCTGATAAACCATTGTGGATCTTGTCCTTTTTGTCTTCCATTATAGGTGTTTTCAAATTTTTGCTATTAAAATTACACTGAGATAATTGAAACCTTTTCTCTTTAGGATATAGTGTTGTCTCTTATATGTTCCAAAAGGTGGAGATTTGCTCAATACTCCAAGAGCTTACCAGAACTCTTAGCATTCTGTTTCATCTTTCTGTTTATGTTCTATGATGTTATCTATTAGTTTTGCAGGTATTTCCTTTCTTAGGTCAATGAAACATGCTTCTATCCCTAGTTTTTATACATTGGCAGTGAATTTTGTCAAACAATTTTACTCCATCTATGATAGTATCGCATGCTAATTTTCATATTCAGTCTGTTAATATGATGAAGTCCATTGATTATTTTATCAGTGTTGAACCAAGATGGCATTGCTGGAGCGAACATCACTGTGGTGATGAGTTATCCTCTACCTATACTGATGGATTCAGCTAGCTAATATTTGTTAAGAATTAACAAAAACCTTTCATCTGTTGATGAGAGATATTGGTGTGTAGTTTTCCTCCCTTGTAATACCTTGTGATTTTTGAAAGCCAGATTTATTGTTTAGGTAAAAGAGACTGAGAAAAATAGTCCTCCAACAGAAATACTTATGCCAATTTGATTAAGAGTTATCCCGTGTTTACATTGTAACAATAGGTGCCAGAGACTCCAGTTTTGTCTAATATTTTTGTTTTAATCTTTTCTCTTGACTCTGGTTGCATCTTCCTTAAGTACTTCTCAGAGAGTCTATGTCTATAGCTCTTACACCTGTAATCCACTGTTTTTTATATTTATTTTTTAAAACTTTAATGTTTATTTATTTTTGAGAGAGAGAAAGAGAGAGACAGAGCAGGGGCAGGGGCAGTAGGGGAGGGGCAGAGAGAGAGGGAGACAGAATCTGAAGCAGCTCCAAGCTCCATGCCAACAGCACAGAGCCTGACGTGGGGCTTGAACCTATGAACCAGGAGATCACGACCTGAGCTGAAGTCGGACAGTCAACTGACTAAGCTACCCAGGTGCCCCTATTTATTTATTTTAAAATCTTTGTTTATGTTTTTGAGAGAAAGAGAGAGCAGGGGAGGGGCAGAAAGAGAGGAAGAGAGAATCCTAAGCTGATAGCACAGAGTCCAATGGGGGCAAGAGTCCGATGCTTAACCATCTGAGCCACTTAGGCATCCCAATCCACTGTTTATTATTCTAGAGTACTGTTGGTGGTATCCTAAGGAGTAAGAGATGGGGAGTTCTCTAATCTTCCAATTAAATCTTAGTCAGTTATTGGGTCATAAGTCAGGGTGTAGCCTTTGCAAGTATTTTAATGTCTTCCGTCACTACAGCCGTTTTGGCCCTGCCCCAACTCTGTTCCCTGGCTGTAGCTTTCCCAGTCTATTTCCTTGAATGTCTGCCCTCAATGACTATGTCTCTCTCACTCCTTTAGGTAAGAAAGGAGGACTAGAAGAGGCAAGAGAAAAGGACTCCCCTTCCTCCACTAGGATAAGATTTCAGAATTGCACTCTGGCAAGGTCCTTTCTCCTGGGGAGTAGACCTTTGTTAGGAGAAGGCTCTGAACATGTTTCTTCCCCTCCCTCTGTTGGGGCCACCAGAGGACCATAGTGGGATTCTCACCATGAAAGCCTAATAAAGTCCTGGAGATAAAACCAATGCACGTGTTCCCCGCCCCTACCCCACCCCTCCCACTTTCAAGCTGCTCTCTCAGCCTAAGCTATTCACACACCTAAGTTCTGCTACAAGTTTATCGTTCCATTGGCTTCTGCTTCAGGTGAGTGGATCTTGGTTGCTGTACGTCTCTAGATGCACCTCTCTGGATTTGAAGTGGTGATTTACCCTGTGACCTCTGTTCTCTTATAGGTTTAATAAAAGTCATTGATTTTCAGGGTTTTTTTTTTTCAAGTTATATTTCTTGTAGAAATAAGAGTGATGACTCCCAAGCTCTTACATGTCATAGATGAAACTAGACAATGGCTGTCTTTTTAAGTTTAGTAAATGTTTAAAAGTTTCATATTCATCTCTATAGAAGATTCAACTATTCAATAGCATACTTACAGAGTTGAGCTTAACTGGACCCTAAATTAAAAAGTTCAAACTCTCAATTATATTTCCTGTATTGGAAGGTATTTTAATCTTAGAATGGTAGTATTCAAAATGCATAGGCAGGCATTGCTTTATTTTTTTCCATTTTGTGAAACACAACACAATGTGATGAAATTTCCTATTGCAGCATCACATTTTAAAAAAAGAAAACATATTTCCAAGAGCTTGATATATGTGTGTCCCACAAAACACTATATTTTATACTTTCTGCTGGAAGTTCCATATTAATCTGTGCATTCATGTGATTGAGATTACATATGGGAAACAGATTTGTTTACTGCATAGTCAGATGAGTTCTTTTAAAGAAATTTATTGTCAGTATAAAACTAATACAGAAAAAGAAAACTATAAAAATGTATATTTTGAATTCCTTTCAAATACATAACAGAAAAACAGTTGCTCATATTTTGCTATTTTTTTATGATATTTTTTGTTCACTCCTCACATATTTTAGGGAAAAGCACTCTAAAATATGTCTTGCTCGCTTCAAATATTATCAAAGCAGGAGCTTATCCAGACGCTATTATGTCTGTCTAGATATACTTTAGTGTCTAAAATTATTTTATCATTTATATAGCTACTCTGTATTATTGACTATCTAGATTATTTATAATCATTTAACTATGTTTTATCCACATTTATTAATATATTTTTAAAATTTGTCTCCCAGATTTACTGAGGCAAATGGCCTTATTGGTTTTTCAGAAACAAATTTAATAATTTTTCATTTGCATGAGCCATATGCTACTTAAGGTACCATTGACTGTTTCCTATGCATTGGATAGTATTTTTGAGTGCTTACCTGTGATCATCACAGGGACCATATAATGGTGATTTTGTTGTCTTTTCCATTTTAGAGAGGAAGAAACTGTGGCACAGATACATTAAGTGAATTGCTTAAGGTTAGACAGAAGGCAGGCGGTGGAGCTAAGGTTTGAAGCAAGGCAGTTTGGTTCTGGTTTCTGGAAGCCTCTCCCCAAAGTTTTATTCCTTTTTCCATTTTACCACATCTCCATCATGTAAAATTTTTTTCTAATTGAAAAAGTTAAAGTAGCATGCACTTTATTCAATAACTATTTACTACGCAATTACTGTGTCCTAGACACCACTGTTCTAATTGCTCGTGATACATTGTGCTAATTGCTTGTGATACATCCATGTACAATCAGACATAGATCTCTGCCCCCATGAAGTTTACATTATAGGAGAGGAAGAGAAAATACAATTTATGTAACTAATGAGTACATTATATATTATGTTAAAATTCGGTAAGTACTATCTATAAAATCACATTAGAATAGGCTTAGGGAATAAGAACTTAGAGGGATGGCAGGTGGTGGTAGTAACAGAATAGGAGAGCTTTAAGCAGAGAGAGGCATGAGCATGCTCACCAGGGAGGTAGAGACAGACAGAGGAATAGCTCAAGGTAAAGATCTAAGACTGGAGGATGGCTGGTGTTTCTGAGAAATAGCAAGATCAGTGTGAGACACATAGAAGCAAGTAGATGTCAGGATATTAATGAGGGTAGATTACAAACTGTTAAAATTTGACTTTTAGTTTGCATGAAATAGGTTGGGAATGATTGTAGGGTTCTTTTTTTAAATAAAATTTTATAATGTTTATTTATTTTTGAGGGAGAGAGAGAGAGAGCAAACGGGGGNTTGGCTGCTTAACTGACTGAGCCACCAGCCACCCCGGGAATGATTGTGGGATTCTTAGCAAAGATCCAACTTACTGACTTTATGGCATGTCTTTGATTACTAATGAGGTTAGCTATTTTGTTCTTTAATATCATTTCCTTTCCTGCTTTATAAATTACATATGGAAATCTTTTGTTTACTTTGGTCACTTTGAGTAAAGCTTCCTCTTTGCCCACAATGTAAAGCATTGCTGGGTAACGAAAAGCCGTTTATGGTGTAATATAGAGTAATTTATAGATTCAGAATGAGCTGAAAAACCAAGTTTCTTGATGGATGGGAACCAGGATAGCTCTGGGACTCAAAACTAGAGACCAGAAACACCATGCAACATAGCTCCAAGTGCCTTTGAAGTACCTTCAAATATCAGAAAGAATTTGGTTTATTTGCATAAGTGATGTGCCCACTTTTGTGATTGGTGGTTGGAGTACCGAGACTGGTAATTTACCAGAATCACGGAAATAAAAATGAGATCGCTTTGCCAAAAGAAGATATATCAGATAGACAAAAAAGAATATCAAACCTAGTGTTTAAAAAATTAATTTGTAAGAATTATTTATATATAAATGGTATTAATAATTTATTCGGCATATTTGTTGTAGCCTGCCAATTATTTTATAGTTTATATTAATGCTCCTCTTTATTAGATGCAGATACAAATGTGTTCACTGTATTATCTCCTAACCAACTTAGATGGTTTTGGAAAATACTGTTTTATCAAAAGCATTGGTGAAAGGTGAGGGGTTTTCTTTTATGAGTCTTTGAAAACGATATAGAAGGATGGACTTACATTTGTATTATCATAGGGATAGTCGAATGACTAAGAAGTCCGTGTAGCTCTTGGTAGCTGAGAGTTTTTCTGAGCTAGTTGTTAAATTGTTTTCAACACACATTTCTGTGTTGTTATTAAGCCCCTTTCCCCCATATGCTTTATATTTTATAAAGCACTTCAATTTATTTCATCTCATAAGAACGAGAGTCACTTGATGCAGGTGGGTAGGTGCAATATCTATTGCTATTCAAAAGAAAGTGAAGCATAGAGGAAACAAGGTAAGGCTTTCCCATTCTTCTCTGAGAGCCCAGACTCCCCATCTGATTATCTCAGAGACCTATCCTTTAAGGAGCTTTTCCCTTAAAAGTACATTACTTGAGGTATAAATTTTAATTGAAGTATGATCTTAATTGAATTATAAACAAGAATACGGTTTATTGATATATTACATTAATACCAGCATACTGATGTATTCAAATACAACATACACAATTTATGGAATAGAGAGAGTGACGTATCATCTTTACCTTCTTCAGAATGCAAATGAAATAACCACTCTTTTTATAGTACTCCTTTTCTGCAAATCACCTCTTCCTTTCAGGATGTATCTATCTGTGTGAAACCTTGAAATTCATAAATCAACTCCAACCTTCAGTTCTGTGGGATTGTCATTAAATTCACGAAAAGACAGGAGGTTAATTGTAGACTGAGAGCGTAAGCCCACTAGACTTGCTGAGTGTTATAAGCCTTATCACAGTCATATCTGATCAGAAACAACAAAGATGTAAAATTGGGTAGTGAGTTTTGCCAGAAATCCAAGTTCATCATTACTTAAAGCTCAGCAGCTTGGGTTTATAACTGGGGAACATAACTTTGCAAAAACATTTTATATTAATTATCTGGTTTCTTCAGTTCTTATACCTGAGATGCTGTTTGATTACACAGAAATTCAGCTTGATACTTAGACGATACATGAAAATGATTACATTTAGTATGACAAAAACTTACATTTATTAAATGCTTATAGGCTAAGCATTTCTTCTAGGTGTTTTACATGGATTAGTGCATGTAATATTTACAGGGCTACTGTGAAGAAAGATCTGTTGCTGTTTCATATGTTACAGGTCAGAAGTTGAGGCCAAGTATTCCGTTAGCTTGTCTACATTCACACAGCCAGTTGTGGAACTGAGGAATAGTTGAGCCTAAGCAGCCTTTGGACCAGAGCATTTACACTAAAAATCATACTGTTGTCTTTCAACAAATAAGCATATCAAATACTTGGATTTTATGGGTCAGAATCTTTCTCATTTTGCTAAATATGAGAAAAAAATGTGTGGGTCACAGTTCAGGTTTGGTGTTACCTGAATTCAAACTCCAGGGGTGCCTGGGTGGCTCAGTCAGTTGAGCATCTGACTTGGGCTCAAGTCATGATCTCACAGTTTGTGAGTTCGAGCCCCGTGTCGGGCTCTGTGCTGACAGCTCAGAGCCTGGAGCCTGTTTCCGATTCTGTATGTGTGTGTCTCTCTCTCTGCCCCTCTGCTGCCCATGATCTGTCTCTCTCTGTCTCTCAAAAATAAATAAATGTTCAAACAAACAAACAACAAACAAACTCCAGCTTCACTTTTTATTGAGCCAGTTTCTTATCCTTAAGCCCATGTTCTCAGCTATAAAATGAAGGCAAGAACACAGGTGTTCTTTGTGGTTATAAGCACTAAAGAATTAACAATATTATTGTTAATATTATTTATTTGTTTATTTTTTATTTAATTTTTTTAATGTTTATTTATTAAAGAGAGACAGATTACAGTGGGAGAGAGAGAGAGAGAGACTTAGAGAGGAAAAGAGACAGAATGCAAAGCAGGCTCGAGGATCTAAGCTGTCAGCACAGAGCCTGAGGGAGGCTTGAACCCACAGAGCCCTGAGATTATAATCTCATTTGAAGTANAACCCACAGAGCCCTGGGATTATAATCTGAGCTGAAGTAAAACGCTTAACTGACTCTGCCACCCAGGTGTCCCTTTATATTATTTATTTATGTATATTTTTCTTCTGTGTTTTTCCCTCATAAAGACTCTATGACAATTACACTTAAGCCACTCCAACAAACAGGTTAATAAAAGAAAAATTCATTTTGGGGCACCTGAGTGGCTCAGTCAGTAAAGCATCCGACTTCAGCTCAGGTCATGAATTCATGGTCCGTGGGTTTGAGCCCCGCATCGGGCTCTGTGCTGACAGCTAGCTTAGAGCCTGTCTTTGGATACTGTGTCTCCCCCTCTCTCTGACCCTCCCCTGCTCATGCTGCTTTATCTCTCTCTCAAAAATAAATAAAACATTAAATTTAAAAAAAAGAAAACTCATTTTGATGTGAACAAGAAAGAGAAAACACACTAATTATTTTTACCTTTAGTAAATAGATATGACTCTTAGAAAAATTGCATTATGTCACATGAACCTTGTCTTATTCAAAGCTGGTGCATTTTGAAAGCAGATGTATAAAATGATTAATAATTATCATTAAATAAGGAAATAATGAACTTCCCTGCCATACTTAAGTTGTGGCTTTATTTTGTTTTATTGAAGTATAATTGACATATAACATGATTTTAGTTTCTGGTGTACAAAATAATGATTTGATATATGTATACATTGAGAACTAATCACCACAATAAGTTTAGTTAACATCCATCACCACACGTAGTTACACAATTTATTTTCTTGTGATGAGTTAAGACCTTTTCTCTTAGCAACTTTCAAATATGCAATATAGTATTATTGGCTACAGCCACTATACTGTACATTACATCCCTATGTCTTGTTTATTTTACCTTGGAAGCTTATACCCCTTTAACTCTCAACACACATTTTGCCCACAACCCAACCAACAATCTGTTTATTGTATGAGCCTGTTTCTTTTTGTTTGTTTCTTTTTTGTTTTTTAGGTTGCACATATAAGTGAGATCATATGGAATTTGTATTCCTGTCTGATTTATTTCACATAGCATAATGCTCTCAAGGTCCATCCATGTTGTCACAAATGTCAAGATTTCATTCATTTTGATGGCTGAATAATATCCCCCATATGTGTGTGTGTGTATGTGTGTGTGTGTGTATATATATGTGTGTGTGTGTGTGTGTGTGTGTATCCATATATATATCACATTTTCTTTACCCATTTATTCATCAGTGAACATATCGGTTATTTCCATGTTTTGACTATTGAAAAATAATGCTGCAATGAACGTGGAGGTGCATATATCTTTTCAAATTAATGTTTTTGTTTTATACCCAGAAGTAGAATTTCTGGATCATATGGTAATTCAGTTTTTAATATTTTGAGGAATGTTCATACTATTTTCTCATCTTTGCACTAGTACATTTCCACCAATAATGCACAATGGTTCTCTTTCTCTACATCCTTGCCAATACTTGTTACTTGTTATCTTTTTGATAATAGTCATTCTAACAGGTCTGAGGTGATAATCATTATGGTTTTGATTTGCATTTTCCTGATAATTAATGATCTTTTCATGTACTTGCTCATCTGAATGTCTTCTTTGGAAAAATGTCTATTTAGATCTTTTGTTCATTTTAAAAATCAGATTGCTAATTTTTTTTTTTTGCTATGAGTTCTTTATATAACTTGATTTTAAATTGTCATCATTAAAATAGTCTGGCAAAATAAGCACCGATATTTACTCAGATTTAGTTAGGTCAGTGTTCTGACATATAATCTGAAAACAGAAGTAGGTCACTGAAAAGAAGGAAGGTACCACTACCTGGAAGGAAAATCTAGTCTTGTAATGGCATTTCTTATTTTTCTAATATTAAATACTACTTTTAAAAATAAAAAGTCTGGATAATTATTAAGAGTTCTGCTCTTTTTTGGGGTGCCTGGGTGGCTTAGTCGGTTAAGCGTCCGACTTTCGCTTAGGTCATGATCTCACGGTTCGTGGGTTCGAGCCCCACGTTGGGCTCTGTGCTGACTGCCAGCTCAGAGCCTGGAGCCTGTTTCAGAGTCTGTGACTCCTTCTCTCTCTGACCCTCCCCTGCTCACACTGTCTCTCTCTCTCTCTCTCCTAGAAATAAATAAAACATTAAAAAAAAAAGAGTTCTGCTCTTTTTTGCCCATTTCCTAGTGGCTTCACTTCATACATGAAGACTCAAAGTTCTGGCATCTCCTTTTCATCTTTCCAAGTGCACATTTCTGTTTTGTCTCACCCCACACCATCTCTAATATATCATATACATTCTGTTTTTCATGATTATATTGGATTAATCAAATCACAAAAGTTAGGAAATACTGTTAACCAAAATACACAAAGAACTCTTAAAATTCAACAATAAGAAAACAAAACAACTTGATTTAAAACTATGCTAAAGACGTTAACAGATACTTCACCAAAAGAGATATGTGGATGGCAAATAAGCATGTGAAAAAATACTCCGGGTCATATGGCATCGGGAGTACGTGGGGGCATCTGGGTGGCTCAGTCAGGTAAGCGTCCAACTCCTGGTTTTGGCTCAGGTCATGATTTCATGGTTTCATGAGTTTGAGCCCTGAATCAGGCTTCATGCTGACAGTGTGGAGCCTGTTTGGGATTTTCTGTCTCCCTCTCTCTCTGCTCCTCCCCTCTCTCTTTCTCTTTCAAAATAAATAAAGATTTTTTTTAAAGAAGAACAATGTGCGGGGCACCTGGGTGGCTCAGTCGGTTGAGCGTCCGACTTTGGCTCAGGTCATGATCTCGCGGTTCTTGGGTTCGAGCCCCACATTGGGCTGTGTGCTGGCAGCTAGCTCAGAGCCTGGAGCCTGCTTCTGATTCTGTGTCTCCCTCTCTGATCCTCCCCTGCTCGCGCGTGCGCTCTCTCTCTGTCTCTCAGAAATAAATTAAAGAAAAAAAAAGAAAAACAACAATGCGCTACCACTGCACAGCTATTAGAATGTCCAAAATATGGAACACTGTCAACACTAAATGGTAACAAGAAGATCGAACAACAGGAGCTCCTGTGCATTATTCGTGGGAATACAAAATGATCCAGTCACTTTGGAAGGCAGTTTGGTTGTTTCTTACAACAGTAAACATTCTTACCATATGATCCAACAATGGGTAGATGGGTAAATCATACAACAGAATATCATTCAGTGCTAAAAAGTTATGAAACAATGGAAAGACATGGAAGAAACTTGAGTGCATATTGCTAAGTGAAGCCAGCCAGGCTGAAAAAGCTAAATACTGTGTTAAATTCTGGAAGCAGCAAAACTATAGAGACAGTAAAAGGATTAGTGGTTGACGGATGGGGTAACAGTGGGGTGGGGGTGATGACTAGGCAGAGCACAGAGGATTTTTAGGGCAGTGAAAATACTCTGTATGATACCATAATGATTAATACATGTCATTATACAATTTTTCAAATATATAGAACATGGAACATAAAGAGTGACCTATAATGTAAACTATGGACTTTGGGTGATAATGATGCATTACTATAAGTTTAACAATTGTAATGAATGTACCACTCTGGTGGCATTTGTTGAAAACAGCGGAGTCTATGTATATGTGGGGGCAGGGATATATGGGAAATTGCTGTACCTTTACCACAATTATGCTGTTAAACTAGAACCATTCTAAAAATATAAAGCCTCAATTAAAAAAATAAAGGGTATAAAACTATACATCATGCAAATACTAACCATAAGTAGAATTTGAGGTAAGGACTATTATTAATGATAAAGTGGAACAGAGCATAATTATAAAAGGATCAATTCCTCATCTTCATTTTCCTCTTAATTTTCTTGAATGTCTAGAATAGAAGCCAAAATTGACAGAATAAAAAGGAGAAGTCTAATAAGTCACAAATATATGTGTATATTTTTATCCTTATCTTTCATTAATTGATAGATTAAATAGACAAAAGAAAACAGTAAAAAAGAGAATGATATCATCATTCATTCCACACTTACAAATGCAAGATACGTATTTTTCAAGTTCAAATTATTCACCAAGAAAAACCATACGCTGCTGTGTAAGCAAGAATTAATGCATTTCAAAATATTGAAATGATAGAAAATACATTCTCAGACCACAATGAAATCAAATTACAAAGCCATAAAAAAGATACAAATAAAATATCCAGATTTTAGAAATAAGATCATATTTCAAATAAAATTCACGAGTCAAGGAAGAAACTTCAATAAAGTATTTCAGGCTCACAGGTAATAGAATCACAATTTATATGATGCCACCAGAGGCCATGCCTGGAAGGGAATTTCAAACTTTTAATGTCTGCTTTGGAGAAGAAAAATTTTAAATCAACAACTTAAGCTCTCAATTGCAAAAGTGAGAAAAAGAAGAAAAAAATTAACCTGGAATAATATTAGGGAAATATAAAAATGATGCAGCTTACAAAACATACCCCAAAATACAGGTAAATAGTGAAGCCAAATTCCTTCTTTCAAGTCAACAATAAAATTGATAAACACCCATCAAGACTGGTGGAGAGAAAAAAAACCTCAAAGAAGCATGTAAAACAGAACGGGGTCATCACTGTAGACAATCAAAGGATGATAAAGGTTCTACTCTTAGGAAATGAAGAGGTGAATGAGAAACAATGAGAAAAAGCAGATAATCTACAAAATAACATTTTTGAACTCATCAAAAAACTGAGGTCATAAGACAAGAGGTGAACTGAATTCCAAGGAGGACAAATCTGCTCTAAGGAGAAATGAGAAACTATCACTGGCAGAGCATAAGAGAAAGAGGTGGCCTCCATGAAAGTGTGTAAGAAGAAATCATCTACAATTTACTGAATTCTTAGACCAAAAGTAGGTTGGCATGTCAATTTCGAATAACTCCCCAGGCACGAGGAATTAAATATTCAATCCCAAACTCATCCCCACAAGGGCACAATGAGAAAGTTCGAGGGCAGAGCAGAAGAGCAAGAACAGGTCAGATGGAGGGTCAGGAATGCAGGAAGTGACTGGCAGCCTCTGGGGGAGACACAAAGCTATGCTGTCTTCCCTGTATCTCTCTCTCTTCTTTCTGATGAATTAACAGCTTCTTGTTCCCACAAAGTCTGAAGAAGGAATACAAGTGCGATGTGTCTGTCTCTAGGCAAAGATCTGTCGACATAGGTAAAAATATTCTGCTTGAGAGAAGCAAAAGCAAACTATCTATCACTGAGCGGGGAGAGGAGGAAAACTCTGAGGCCCAGGATTCTGCATTAACACCAAACAAATGTCTAGTGTAGCTTTTGAGGGATGAACAAAAAAACCCTGCCTAAGGTCACCGGTAGATAAAAGTCAGAGTTTGCTTCTCAAAGCCAATAGAGGCAGGGATGCTAAGAAGGGAGGCATAGGGCCTACCTAGGAGACACTGAGCCAGTGATTTCTAGTGGGGGTGAGGAGTCCGGAGACGGGCAGGACCACTGAGAAATACTCTTTTTGAGACAAAAGCATATAGGGACCATCAAAATTGTAGAGAGGAGCTGGAACATTGATAAAATCTTTCTGGAAACCCCAAGGTTCACTCTAAACACAGGGTAACAACTCATAATGCTGAAAGTAAAAATACCAACAATGAAACTGAAGCTAAGCTTAACTCCTGATTGGGTTGATTCAATCTTCTACCTTCCTTCACTCTACCACCATGACAAAAACAGAGGAAACCTCATATGGGGAAATAAATAATATTTATGACAAATATGAGTGACATTTGATAAAAAAATTATGAGACAAACACAAAACAAGAAAAACACACCTAATGTTGGTAATTATTTTGCAATATATACATACATCAAATCATCACATATGAACCTTAAAGTGACATATGTTTACATGTCCATAATATATCAGTAAATCTTGGGGAAAAGAAAAGAAAACCCATATTAAGGAATAAAGCAATCAACAGAAACAGGCTCTGAGACTATTTCGATGTTAGAAAGATCACATAGGAATAATAAGGAAACAGTAATGTTATAAATCATCTAATTGAGTAGTCGAACAATGATTGGGGAATTTCAGCAGAGGGCAGAATGTTAAAGAGTCAAATGGAAATACTACCAAAAAAAAAAAAAGGGAGAAAAGATATGAATGCTGAATAATTCTTTTAATATGTTAGTTTAACAATAAAGGGGATAGAGCTGAGAAAGACCAGTGATCTTGAAGCTAGGTTAATAGAAACTATCCAAACTGGAAGACTAAGAGGAAAAAAAAAGAGTAAACAATTCAAACATCATCTGAAGAATAAAGTAAAACTTAAGTTTTTGACCTTAAGTTCAGGAATAATAAAGAGGGGCACCTGGGTGGCTCAGGTGGTTGAGCGTCCAACTCTTGATTTTGGCTCAGCATGATTTCCACTCAGGTCATGATCTCACAGTTTATAAATTCGAGCCTCACACTGGGCTCCACACTGACTGTGAGGATCCTGCTTGGGATTCTCTCTCTCCCTGTCTCTCTGCCCCTTCCACATGTGCTAGCTCTCTCTCTCTCTCTCTCAAAATAAATAAACTAAAAAAAGGAATACTAAAGTAAACTAAACCCATCGTGTTATCGTTTTTGTTGTAAGTAGATATGGGTTGAATTATGAAACTCCAAATTCATAGATTAAATTTCAAAATCCCCAGTACCTCAGAATATGACCTTGCTTGTAGATAGCAGATGTAGTTAAGATGAGCTTATTCTCTCAGCTTTACTTTTTATTTACAGTTCTATCTGGAAGTAGTTAAGAAGATCTATTATGGGCTCTTTTCAGGAGGGGAGGGAAAGAGTAAGATATGAAGAACCAATATATTCCAATAATAAGTCTTTCTGCATGTCATTTAGAATTGCAGCTTCAGATACTAACTGAAGTAATAGTTCTGTAATTTTGTGGGTTTTCTTTTTACTTGTTGAAAAGATTTAACACTCCCAGGAAGCTTTTGACTATTAAGTATATTTATAATGGAAAGAAAACTAGAGAATACTTTGTGGACTGTCAAGAGTGAACAAACACTGTAGTTATAAGGTTAATGTGTCATTTTACAGGGTGAACTTTCTCCTGAACAATGGCAGCGGTGTGACAGAAAGAGAGAGAAGCTGCCACAGAAGGACAGTGAACAAGTAGAAAGCCAAGCAAATAAGAAAGCCTACCACCATCTTTCCCTCTGAGCAGCCAATTAGTTAGAGGAACATCGTCAAAAAGACTTAAAGACGTGCAAGGAGCATTGACGGCTTTCCAGAAATTACAAGAGGAGAAATGCTCATCATTATCCATTAAATTCCCCTCACTTTCCAGTTTGTTTTGTCTTTGTTCTGAAACAATAAGGGCCACTTCAGTTCAACAAAGCAAAATGGCAGGGTAAAAGATAAGAAATCATTGCAAACACAGCACAGAATAATCTTTGCTCTTCATTGTATGTTCCTTAAATAAACATCATGAATTGATGCAGATTAAGTACATGACTGAGAAAAAATAGTGCAAAGCATCACAAACAGAACACTGATATGAAGAAAGTATAAACCTGGTATTGTGATATTGAGAAACATAAATGCATTAATAAAAAAGACAAAAGTAAATGAGATTAGAAGATTAGTATCCAACTTTAGTAGGTAAACTATATCCAAAAAAGTAGCAAAAATGATGTGACACAGAAAAGGAATGACAATAATAGAGAAAATAAATACATAATATAAAGGGTCACAAAAGTCAGAATTTGCTTCTTTGAACAGATCAATTAATTAGGTAAGTTTCTGACAATGTTGGTTAAGAAAAAAGGAGAAGTCTCAAATAAACCATTCAAGTAATTAAAAAAGAAACATATTGGGGTGTCTGGGTGGCTCAGTTAGTTAAGCGTCCAACTCTTAGTTTTGGCTCAGGTCATGATCTCACGGGTTGTGGGACTGAGCCCTGCATTGAGATTCTCTGACCCTCTCACTCTCTGCCCCTTCCCCACTCACTTCCTCTCTCTCAAAATAAATAAATAAACATTAAAAAAGAGAGAAACATACTTATGGACAAGATAGAGATGAAAAGAAATTATGGTAGAATACAATAAATGCTGTATCCAAATATAATTGCAATGTGGACTAAATAAACAATTTTCTCTAAAACCTTAATTTATTAAAAGGAATTCAAGAAGATACAGGATTTCTAAATAGAAAATATCCAAAAACTGAGTAGTGTAAAAACATATGAAAATCTGAATATAAAAAAAATAAAAACACTAGATCAAGATGAATTTAATAAGTATGCGTTACTAAACATTTAGGTAATACAAATAGCCTCTTACAACATCTTTCAGAAAACAGAAAAGGAAAAAAAAAAGCCAAAGCCATGGAAACAGTTTGTGAAAGTAAAATTGTTTTTATTCACATACATACAAATATTAAAAATAAAAATCACCACACCAAATCCAGCAATCCTCAGAATTTATATCACAAACAAATGTCATTATATTAGAGATTAAAGGATAATTTTCCTCTAGGAAATTTACTATGACAAATCATTATATTGGAACATGTGAATGGATATCCGCAGATGTAGTTAGAATGAGGGGCTCCTCAGAAATAAGAATGATGGAGCATATTATATCATGGATAAATTTCTGAAATATTATGCAGAGTGAAAGAAGCCAGCTATGACAGATAGAGTACGTACTCAGACAGCTCACTTTAAAGGAAGTTCGTGAACAGGCGATATTTAATCAGATCAGCGCTACCTTGAGCCAATGCTAGGGGGTGATTTTTCCCATAAATACTTCCCTTCAGTTTGATTTCTTTTCATCTCCTCTGAGGTTTTAAATGAACTCTACTTCCATTTTTATTTCATTTTACCTGCATGCTTGATCTCATTGGCACCTCTGACTCTCTCATGGGTTTTTGTACTCATCTAACATGATGGGCTTAAATTATTCACAAAAGACCTCAACACTGAAGGACAAAATGAGCATATAGTATGATTAGAAACAGTGGGACAAAGGACACGATCATGACAGTGTACAAAATGTAAGACCCACTGTGGCAGACAGAGGTGATATTTTCTTCTCAGGAGAGAATCTTTGTTCATAACTATCAAAATTTGTAATTTGAAATGTCACAACTAAGGAGTTTATGTGGCCAATTACATAAAATGATACTAAATTTTCTGATCACATTAAAATGAGCACTGTGTTTATAATGAACAATGCTGTATTGTATGATTAAAAATGTGCTAAGAGGGTAAATATCATAGTAAGTACTCTTACCACAATAAAAAATATAACAATTCCTTGAACATAGCTATTGCTGTTTCATTTCCAAATGCTGACTGCTTTTTTTTTTTTTTTTAATTTATACCTGTTATTTTAGAATAATGGTATCTTGGTCCATTTGAGTTTTTATAACAAAACACCATAAACTGCGCAAATTGTAAACAATAGAAACTTATTTCTCACAGCTTTGGAAGCCGGGAAGTCCATGATCAAGGCACAGGTAGACTTGGTACCTGGTGAGAGCAAGCTTCTTGATTCATAGACACATCACTCTATGAGGTATAACCTCAGAAGCTGGAAGGATTTTGGGGCCTCTCCTGGAAGAGCACTAATCTCATTCATTAGGGCTCTTCCCTAATGACCTAATCACCCCCCAAAGGCCCCATCTCCTAATATCATCATGTAGGGGGTTAGGGTTCAATATATGAATTTGGGGAGCAAGTGAACACAAGCATTCAGTCCATAGCAGGTAGTCAATTAAGATTATGGACTGGATTACTGTTAATTTGGTATCAGAGAGTAGTTTGAAAGGGATTAGTCCACATCTGCCACTTAACAATATTGTGGGACAAATTCTATAACTCTTTTCATTGAAATTTGCTTATCTGTAAGGATAAGACAATAAAGCGACACAGCAAGGTCATGAATAGGATTGAATGTACATAAACCACTTGATATCACACCTGAAACCAAAGAATACTCATTAAGTGAAAGCAATATTATTTTTGAATTTTTAAAAAATGTTTTTATTTATTTCTGAGAGAGAGAGAGAGAGAGAGAAAGAGTGTGAACAGGGGAGGGTCAGAGAGAGAGGGAGACACAGAATCTGAAACAGGCTCCAGGCTCTGAGCTAGCTATCAGCACAGAGCCAATGTGGGGCTCCAACCCATGAACCATGAGATCATGACCTGAGCTGAAGTCAGATGCTTAACCGACTGAGCCACCCAGGTGCCCTTTGAAAGTAATATTTTGACAATAACAATAATAGTAATAATAAACTATTTTTTTCAACCTAACCTATATCTTCATCCTTGAATCGAATCAGTTTTAGAAAACGATAGTCAATGATTCTGTTAAAATATCTTCTCTATTTTCACAATGTTTTAAGAAAATAATTAATGGGTTCCAAATAAGAATATTAACTTTTGATATATAAACGTCAAATAAACTTAATGCAATAAATTGTGGATATAGTCACCGTTTGCTTAGTCATAACATGAGTCTGTAGAGGTTGGGGTTTGGAAGTCAGGAAACTCGAATCTTTGAGACCTAGAGAGAGAGCAGTTGTTTATCTTTTTGCTATTCTGAATTTCCGTCATGTGAATGCACCACATATTTAAAATACCAACAATAAACCAACTATCATGACAAGGACAACAATAATAATTTGAAAACACAATAATGCTGTTTGGCTGAGCCGTCTTCCCAAGATGCCTGCATTTCTTCAAAAGAAGAGTTTTGGGAAATATTATAATAGCTGCTTTGTGGAGCATTTCTGATTGTGTTTCCACACTGCCACAACACTTTGTTTCCCAGGCAATACTCAGGGAGACAAATACAGCTCTGTTTGCCATTAATATCTCGACACTGGATGTCACCGGTATGCCCGTTCACATGGGATATGAAGATATTTTGCTTCCATGTTTATGTTACCATGTTTCTTTTTTTTTTCCAAATGTGTCATGTTTGTATTTATCCTTAGTATATAAATACTTGACAATGTATTACTTTGTACATTCAGCCTACCCCATTCAATGGAGAGCTTCCCGCTCCAGGGAAGAAATGCACCCGTCAGATGAATTCAAGCTAGATCATCCCAGTTCAAGCTGAAAGAATATTCTTCTATAAAAATCCTTCTTATTCTTGTCTTTTCCAATTGCTTATAAGGTCAGTCTTATAACCGAATAAATTAATTAAGCCAATTAAAATATAATTTAAGGTTATAAAAGGGAAACTTCTATTAAAATACTTTTTTAATGTTTTATTTATTTCTGAGAGAGAGAGAGAGAGAGAGAGAGAGAGAGAGAGAGCTCACGTGAGGAAGAGAGGGTCAGAAAGAGAGGGAGACATAGAATCCGAAACAGGCTCAAGGCTCTGAGCTGGATGTCAGCACAGAACCCGATGCAGGGCTCAAACCCATGAACCATGAGATCATGACCTGAGCCGAAGTTGGATACTTAACTGAGCCACCCAGACACCCCATTAAAATACTTTTTAAAAGTAAAGTAGTCCATGGAAGGTAATTAATCCAACCAAAGTTTAGTGACACTTTATCTGCACTTCAAGTGGTAACTTTCTATTTTTTGTTACATAGGACATAGAGAATGATCCTGTCCATCCTCCTCTGCCCATTCACTTGTTTACAGTAAAATCAAAATGTTAACTTTCAGCTCAACAAAGTGAGGAGCAGAGGAGAAAGACAGAATGAAGAGCTCTGAATTGAAGATCTGGAGATCTGGGGTCTATTCCATGTGTGCCAGGACTTAACTTTTGTCATTTTGGCAATTAGGCTTGTTGAGGTTAAGTTTCCTCATTTGCAAAAGCAGAGTATGCTAAAAGAACTCAGGGGTTGTTTTCAGAGCTAAATTTGAAGTCATACAGGGAAAACTAGAGTCAATAAGCAAAATTCTGTTCTGCTGATCTCGAGTCCCATTTGGTCAGTGCTCAAAACCTCCATTCTTTTACACTGGCACTGTTGAAAAATAGACATCATATCTGATAATATTCCCAAGCATTCTCTGCAGTTTGAAATTAAAGGACATTTGACACATTTTATATTGATATTGACTTTTTTTCTTTTTAATAAACTGGAGACCTCTCTTAAGTTTGCAAAAGTCAATAATTTGATAACATGCTATAATCCTCCTTAAACTGATTTCTTAGAAAGTTGTGTTCTAGTTGGTTGCAAGTGTTATCTGAGAACACAAAAGATTCATTGAGGCCTGTAAGACTGACTAATCATTACTAAATATTTTTCAGGATAGAACAACAACAACAACAAAAAGAATTTGAGACACATTTTTTATACAATACTCATGAACATGTGTCATGCACAAATGCACACATACACAGTTTATTACTTTATCTTAAACATTTCAAATTACACTAAGAAATACAATTTTATTCTGAACACATTAAATGTGTAGAAGTCTACTAAAATGATATCATGTCAATGGATTCAATTCCATGTATATCATGTATATCCCAGAGATATCCTTAATAGAGGAATTCATGCCCCCCTTCCACATAATAGGTATAAACTTCAATTTCTCCATTAATAGTAATTTATGTGGTTATAGAGCCAAATGATGTGTCATAGTTTGATAATTACAGAAAGCCCATTTCTTTAGAGATTGTTTTTAAGAAACTGAAGCAAAATTGTGAATAGTTTTTTGACAATAGACGTACGCATAGGCATTTATAGGAGCTATTCTTATTTAAAATTAAAAAGAGCAATTTACATGATTATCATACAAGTGTAAATATTATATAATCATATATACACATATGCATATACAATTATTGCACATACGTATATATGCACACATTTCTACACAATAACTTTTATATATCCATTACATAATCATCCTGAGTTATTCACTTATTCTTCTAAATTACAATTCAGCCTGCGAGTTCATCAGGATGTATTTCTGTTCAGAGGAAAAAGCTCTACTGCAAATTGAGTTTGCCTGACTTTCAACTGGCAATTATCTACTAACCTCGCCATAAATACAATGGTTGAGAAATTGGCACCATACTGTGGCTTTGATACAGGATAGAACAGTGTCACAGAAAAGCAAGATAATAGGGCATCTTCTAAAGAGTTTTTCTCTTTAATGGGGAAATATTTAAAAGGTGTATGAAGTAAAATCTTAACTGTTTCTCTGCATCCCAATCCCTGAGTTCATCCATTGTTAACAGATTGGCATATGTCATTCCACATCCTTACCTTTGCTCATATAAACCTATACCAACACACACACACACACACACACACACACACACACAGATCATTTATTTATTGTTTGGCTGTTGCTCGCTGAACTATTATTGTGTTAGTTGCTAGAAGCAGAAAGTATTCCAACAGATCTCATGAAAATTCACTGGCAAGAGAATTCGGTCCTTGGGTAAAGATTAGAGAAGCATGTAGGACGTAGAACTGAAAGGAGTAATGAGCAAATGAGTGTGGGAGTAGAGAGGATAGAAAACAGTGACTGGGTCAACGCCGTTTGCATTTTGAACAGAAGTATAAAAGAGGAGCGGAGCTGATAAGCAAATATGACTGTTCTGTTTTGCATGTGTTTATAGGAATGATCGGGAAAATATGTTAAAGAGGTATTTAAATAGTTTAAGGAAACATTTAACTCCTAAAATTCATAAAAAAGGAGTTTATGTTTAACTGATCATGCACTTGGGTTGACATAATTTGACAAATTATTAAATCTCCGTTTCATTTACCAACATGAGATCCATCTGATGTAACCAGATCATTGAAAGGATAGGACTGTGTAAACTAAATAAAAACTTAAAGCTTAGAACACAATACACTTAATTTTCTTGTTCAACTTAGAGTTAAAAATATCAATATTAGTCAATTGAGCCTAGATAATAATTTTTTAACAACTATATGATTTTGTTGTATTGAAACAAATCAGCTTCTACTAATTCTACAGAAAATTTCATGAAAAACAAGTGTTTTAATCCCAAACTGGTTATATCCCATATGTTTCCTTGTGAATATGCAAGCCAATGTTTTAATTAAAAGAAGTTGTATATTTGGATCCATATATTTTCATTTGGAGACCCATAAACACAGGACTAGCATTTGAGCTTAGTGTGAAACACTTCTATCGTCTTCACTCTGAGCCATTTAATTTAATTTTTTTTTTAATCTGAGAGAGAGAGAGAGAGAGAGAGAGAGAAAGCATTCATGAGCAAGGGGCTGGATCTCACAACCATGAGATCATGACATGAGCTGAAATCAAGAGTCAGATGGTTAACCAACTGAGCCACCAGGCATCCTGCTCTGAGCCGTTTTAGATAGCTTTATCACCACAGAATATACGTAATACAAATGGAGTCCAATTCTTGATAATTAGATATAAGTCTGTTCCACATGCATATAGCATTCCTGTGCAAATTCAGAAAAGGCTTTCTTCCTTTTCTCTAGGAAGACAAAATGCTGTAAAATAACAGGTCAGCAACTGAAAGTTACCTTGTACAAATTTTGAAAGGTTTTATTTATTTTATTTACTTATTTGTTTCTTTTCTTAAGGTGTAACTGACATATAGCATTGTATTAGTTTCAGGTGTACAACATAATGTTTCAGTATATGGATATTGTGAAATGATCACCACAGTAAGTCTAATTAGCATACATCACCACACAATTTTTGGGAAGAGTTTGAGGACAGATATTAAATATTCTTTGAGTGTTTGGTAGAATTCACCAGTGAAACTGTCTGGTCCTGGATTTTTGTTTGTTGGGAATCTTTTGATTACTGAATTAATCTCTACTGGTAATCAGTCGATGCAGATTTCCTATTTATTCATGATTCAGTTTCTAGAAATTTATCCATTTCTTCTTGGTTGTCCAATATGTTGTCATATAATTATTCATAGTAGTTAACTATGATCATTTGTATTTCTTTGGGATCAGTAGTAACTTCTTTTTCATTTCTGATTTTACTTGATTGCTCTCTCAATCTCTCCTCTTTGTGAATGTAGCTAAAATTTTGTCAATTATGTTTATCTTTTCAGAGAACTGGCTCTTAGTTTCATTTTCTATAATCGTTTCCATCTCTATTTCATTTATTTCCACTCTGATCCTTATTTTCTTTCTTTCTACTAAGTTTGAGGATGATTGAACAATCAAGGTTACTAATTTTAAAATGAATTTCCTCAAATTAAAGAAATAAAACTTGGACTGTGGAATTTGAACTATCTTCTTCAAAAAGTATGAATCTATTTTAACTTAATTTCACAGGAATACCTGAGGATTAAATATAATAGCTACCTCATCTACTTCAAAAGACTATTGAAAGAATCAATTAAGATGACACCGGACTATGTATCTGAAAAGTAAAAAAGCCTTTACAAACCAAAAGTACCATACAAAGTAAGATTATTTTTCATAATAATATGAACAATTCTTTGTTTCATTCATCTTAAAGGCATTCAATTAAAGTAAGTCCAGATAAAATGAAAATGAGCTTATTTTATATTGCTTATCAGCTAAAAATAGTGTACATGCATCTAGCAATGAATTTGACCTTTTTAATAAATGGAAAGGGTTTCAATAAATAAATATGAATAGGGAATAGTTCTTTGTCCAGGAGAAATGAAAAAGATGATCACTCTTACCACTCTTATTTTGAAATTGATATTTCTGGCAACAAAAGAAATCATTTCAGCAGTGCCCACTCTGAGACATATCTTCTTGGTGAACTATGAGTCAGACAAAGTTAACTTATTCTTAACAGTCACCTTTGATTTTGCTCTGCTTATTTTAATTCAATTTTTTTCTAAGTTGTAGTAAATGGTCTAAAAACATTTTTAAATGCTCTATATCCATGGTATCAATGTCAATGGCTATGATTAGGAAAATTTGAGTTGCATGAAGAATAAACCTGATCTTTGAAAGAATTTCCAGGGACACCTGGGTGACTCTATGTTAGTTAAGCATCCAACTCCGGCTCAGGTCATGATGTCTCAGTTCATGGGTTTGAGCCACATGTTGGGCTCTGAGGTGACAGCTCAGAACCTGGAGCCTGCTTCGGATTCTGTCTCCCCATCTCTCTCTGTCCCTCCTCTGCTTGTGCTCTCTCTATCTCTTTCAAAAATAGATGAATAAACATTAAAAAATAAAATAATCTCCAGGAATAACAACTAGTATTTTAAGTAAAGTGAAATCTTAACATTTGAATCAGTAATCAATGTTTAAGTTTCTTTTTTATTCTAAATAGATATTTAGGTTGCAATACAAAAGCAAAGTTTTTAAAAGAATGCCATCAATGATAGTTGTTCACAAATCTCACATTTACATTCAGTCATAAAATTTTAAAGGCTATCAAGCAAATGGGACTCAGTTAAAGATATTGTTATTTATTTGACAATTGTCTGACATGTTGTTTGCTTCTAACAGCAACAGTGATGAGATGTTACATTCAAGATTAAGTAATAAAAGATTATGACATCCATCTTGTTTTCACATTTGCATTCTCTCTCTCTCTCTCTCTCTCTCTCTCCTCTCTTTCTGGCTCTTTCATACTAACTCCGATGAAGCAAGCTGTCATCTTATGAGCTGCTCTATTGGGAGGCCCATATTGCAAAGAACTGGGGAGGGAAGTCCTTGGCTAATAGTCAGTGAGGCACTGAGGTCTCCAGTCCAAGGGTGATTGGGGAACTTAATCCTACCAAAACCAGGTGAGTGGATGTAGAAGGGAATCCTTCCCCAGTCGGTTCTTCAGCTGATACCACAGCTCCAGTCACCACTCTGAGTTGGTCTTTCGAGGGAAACTGAAGCAAAGGATTTATTCAGCCAAGCTGTGTCTGGATTTACGACTCCCAGACTATAGAATAATAAATATATGTTGTTTTAAGCTGTTACATTTTGAAATAATTTGTCACATAGCAATAGACCACTAATATTAGCATGGAAGTAAAAAACACAAATAAGGTGGCAGAAAAAATCCAAACATACCCTTGATAGAGAAAAATACATGTGTGCGTATCTATGTATCATTCTACGTATGTAAATTACATATAAAAATAAATTACATATATATATTTACCTATATTTTATATCTATATTATGTGTATCTATATATGAGAGACTGAGAGAGACAGAATGACACTGTGTATGTTGGAATCCAGTTATTCAGGTTTACATAAGACACACTGAAAAAAACGGAATTGTTGAAAATAAAGAAAAAGAAGAAATCACATCCAGACTTACATCCAGAAGATACTAAGCAAAAGTATGTACAATATTTATAGGAGATATTATATTAGCAAAATATAGTTCAAATCCATAGCAAGCTCCTCCCAACATCCTTAATACTACATATGCTATAAAATGCCACTTTGTTGTTTTTTCCCTCACTGAAATGAAGCATTAAGTCTAGCTTTATTTGACTATCAGTGTTTTCCTGCTGGTTTTAGATAAAGAGTACCAACAGTATCTTTCAAAATTTAATAGTTAAGGCTGCCAATATTATTATCAGTAACATATCTTTAAGCACTTTGACATCAGCAAGCTAGATGGAGAGAAGGATATGTTTTAAAGTAGGAAATCATACATTAAAACTGGGAATTAAGACATCTAATCTGTCTACTCAAATGTATCCCTCAAATCCAAAGTCTTCACATAAAGAAGATGTTGATAAGTTGCTAAAATATGTGTTAGAACTTAGTACATTTTAACTGGATCAACATTAACTGGCATCCTGGCTTAAAATGAAAACACTGCCATTTAAAAAACTTTGTCAGAGATGTTTTAAGAGAACAGTGATAACTAAGTTCAAGTCAACTAATCTGAGGAGGCACTGGAAGCTTTCGGGTTCAATTTACTCTCTTTTTTGTTTTCTTCAATATTTTTGTGACTTAACAAGTGTTTTCCCAGCAGAATAAAATGGTGTGGCATTTGTCCCCATTTAAATTGACAAAGTTATTTTTTTCTTCTTAAATGGGTAGTACAAATCTGTATTAAATAAATTCTATAGGACTTGGGTTTTATGTAAATGTTCATACTAGTAAATAGACGTGGTTATTCTAGATGTTGGTATGTTTTTCTAATAACTGACTTCAAATGCAGTCATTTGTCACATTTTTTCCTAAACACTCAAAAATAAAATTAGGATAAGTATCTAGTGGTATTGTTTCCTAATGCTTTAGTCTAAATTTAATCTTCCTAAGTGTAACAAATAGGCAATGTTTTCATATAGTAATCTATATCTTCAGTTTTTACTTTGTTGAAAATTTATTTTTAATAGTTGTTAAAATTTAACTTTTCATACATTAATTAATATCCTTAGGATGAAACACACAGCCAGATCTGCAGTAACATGACATGTATCCCAGAGATTTGTGCCCAGAGATTTGTGTGAAATTAAGAATAAAACTTTGGAAAGTATGAGAAAAAATGGGGTTAGGAGCACAATGCTCAAAATCTATGTGGTACATATAAGACAGTAGAGAACTAATAAAAACAGCAACATTTTACATATTAAATTGTTTAAAAATTTATAAATTCTATAATAAATATGACACTTTTCCTGGGGAAAGATTGGAAGTGGTTATCAGAAGGGTTATAGCTTGTGAATTTTTGTGAAGTGATAACAGAAGGTTATCTGAAAGAAGATGGAAATTTCTAACACTCGATGTGAATGGGTGTGGTTTATAACATGCACTATAAGCACTATAAGCTAAGGTAGCCTGTGTGTATGTTATGGGGTTGGTGCTGTTCGGTTCAGCTAGATACACTGCTCCACTTTATCTAGTGTTTCTTGCAGAAATCATGCATAAACAAACATCAAAATCATATTATACTCAAATTGTTCCTTAATCTGAGTCACATTTGAACAAATTCGTGTTTTCCAAAACAGGAGTTGAGGCAAAACTGACTGTAATACCTTTCTACTTGGATTTCAGAATCATAAAGTTTGAAAGCTAATGAAAACTTCCATCTTTTAATATTTTTCTCACTTTGCTTTCTTGTGTGACTTATTCTGTAATGGAAGAGTGTCGGAGACTGAAACTGCACAGGTCATTCCTGATGGCAAGGCCCAGGTAAAAACCTGTGGGAAAGGACTGCAAAGCAGTCAGAAGAATCCCCAAAAGAATTCTTCCTCTCTGCTTAGTCTGTGCCTTTTACTGTCACCTCCACTGTTAGTCTATTCTAGGGTTAATATGAAACTAGAATTGCCTAAAGTTCCCCCTCTTCCTCCAAAATGGAATGTACCTAAATATCATGCCCGTCCCTTCAATAGGATGTTGTCTTATGCTTATTGTAGTAACTGGCAAAATTGGGGACAGTCTGGTATGTATGGGGTTTATAAGAGACCTGGAACTCATTTTCCTTGTAGGGGTCTAATTGCCAATAATACTACATATTATGCCTTAAGCAGAGACAAAACAAAACTTATTAGTTTTACAAGACTTTCTTGGAAAAGTGTTAGAGAAATATTTGCCTGTTGCCCCTGGCCTCAAGCCCATGAGGCAACTTACAGATTGTTCTGGTCAAAGAATGAGACCTGTAAATGAAGAGACCAAACTCTAGCTGATTCACGTGAAACAATTCCACATGTCTTCTGTGATAAATGTTGATATTGTTCTTTCTTAGTAAGGGGTTGTGAAAGTCTATCATCTATAACCGCGGGTACAAGTATATCTTGTTCTTGCTAGCCCACTAAACTTAAACAGTTAAAGGGCACTTTTTTCTCATGTATTCTGGTTATATGCTTCACTTGTTTCCTGCCATGTGTAGTAAAGACTATGTAGAACTTTGTTATGACTACCTGGTTAAATTTTATCAATTTAAGTAGAAATCTTGTACCGTGAAATCACTGTTTCTAAGAACATTTAGAAATGTTAAGTCCCATGACTGCTTTCTAAAAATGTAGATTGTTTAAGCATGATTGTTTGGATTTGCTATAAGAATCCTAAACTGAAAAATAAATTGGAGCAGTCCACCTGAAGAGGCTGGCTCTGTGTCTTCTTCGCCGACTCCAACCCTCACCCTTCGGGTCAGCCCTGGGTTGCAGAGGCTGGACCCCTGCAGAAGAGTATTTCTGATCTTTCCAAATTTTATTTAAGCTCTGGTAATATAACAGATCTGCTCTCAGTAATAAACCACTTTAGCACATTTGTTACCAGTATTTCTTTGGCCTTGAGATTCCTGTCTTGTTCCTGAATACATGATTTCACATTATACACTGTTCTAGTAACTTGTTTCTTTCTCCATATTTTGAACCACATACACAATCATAATAGTGCTAATGATCAAGGTAGGCAAGAAACATCTGCAAGCAGATGATACAAAATTGCCTATTGGGGGAAAACAGAAATACTATTGTTGAATGACTCAGATGTTCATCTTCATCAATATAGGAAACAGGAAGCTAACTGTAAGATGATTTCATTCACTTTGTCAGACATAAAAGATTTGTCTAGAGGCGCCTGGGTGGCTCAGTCGGTTAAGCGTCTGACTTCGGCTCAGGTCATGATCTCACAGTTTGTGGGTTTGAGTCCCTGTGTCGGGTTCTGTGCTGACAGCTGGCTCAGAGCTTGGAGCCTGCTTCAGATTCTGTATCTTCCTCTCTCTCTGACCCTCCCCTGCTCATGCTGTTTCTCTCTCTCACACACAAATAATTAAAAACTTAAAAAAAAAGATTTGTCTAAAAATGGGCCGGTTATCTAATTATTGCAGAAATTAAGTGTTGTAGATTAATTGCAGTAAAACTATGTTATCATGATCATTATAATAAATAATAATAAGTAATAAATAACCCATGTATATTTTAATGGGACTAAGATTTATTTTAAAATAAGCAGAACACTAAAGATTAGAAAGAAGTATTTCAAAATGTTACCAGTGATTACTCTGAGTTGGCTTACCTAAGTTTAATTTTTGGAAATTTTTAACTTCTTAATTTTGGCTTTGTAATTTATTTATCTCCACCTTACCTTTATTAAAAATGAAAACAATTAAAATTCTTAAAATATGTGAAGCTCAAAATCATCTGTTAAAGTACAATTTTGCCTAATCACTATTTTATTTCCATGGCTCTCCATCAGGGTCCCAGGATAAGAGTGTGGCGATTGCACTCTGTCTGCATTTGCTATGGAATCAAATGGGAAAGTGAGAAGGTCAATATTCACAGCCACTTAGATGAAAATCAAGAAATGCCACGAGCACATCATACATTACATTAAGTTCATAGATTGCTATTGTAACACCTATAATGATTGATGCCACTACTTTGAGTTTAATTTAATTTAATTTTTTATAGTTTATTTTTGAGACAGAGAGAAACAGAGCACGAGTGGTGGAGGAGCAGAGAGAGAGAGACACACAGAATCTGAAACAGGCTCCAGGCTCTGAGCTGTCAGCACAGAACCCAATGCGGGGCTCGAACCCATGAACTGTGAGATCATGACCTGAGTCGAAGTTGGATGCCTAACAGACTGAGTCACCCAGGTGCCCCTATGAGTTTAATTTTAAAATTTAGTTTCAATTTCATAAGTTTCTGCTATACTGCAGAACCCTTTTGATGGTTTCCTCTTTACTAGCAACAGTTTCCTCATGATTTGTATTGTGTATACTCATACTGTATTTATTTTAATTCTCTTTAAAGTTCACTCTCAAATTTTGAGCTCTGCTCCTTGGGACATGCATGCCAGCTGAATTTTATAAAAACATAATACTCTAATCAAATTTTTATGCATTTTAAACTTAATTTAGGCTCTGATCATAGCTTCTCTCTTGAAACTAATATAACAATTGAAAAAGAAAAAGTTTATTGCGTTATGCTGAATCTCTCTCTCAGGTACTTTCCAAGAGCCTTAATAAGTTATGTGACAAAACTTTCATTAGAAACACTACCAAATGATCCAAGAGAATGTCTTCAGTTCTACAATGATGATCTAATCAGTACCTTCCTATAGAAAAAGACTATTGATTTGTTCTTGACCTCTCAGCAATTGTTTTGTTTTGTTTTTTAATTTCTTCATCCAGTATCTGATGTCTAAACTGTCACTTCTCTCTTTGAGGTCATTCAGATGATCTAAAAATGCTATACCATGAGACAGCCAAGAATTAAAAAAAAAAAAAAGAGTAAAAAGCATTTCTCATGTACTTTGAAATCCCCAAAACTCTTGAGAAAAATTTAGGTTCATAGTACTTCAGATATAATAAGATTTCATGAAAGAAAGATCATCTTTTTACAAGCTTTATATTCTTTACAAATACTAGGAAGGGAAGCAGGATTTTTATGAAATGAGCCAAGAAATGATGGATAATTTTGTGATTTTGCCAGGTGATTATGATGAATGTAATAACCTGCAGACTGAAAATAAGATAAGATAATATAAGAAGGGTTTGTAAAAGGGATGAATAAAGGAGACACTCAAGGAATTCATAACGTATATATAACACCTAAAGTGTCCTTTTTTTCCCTTAAGAGTCCATTTCAGTTAAGAATTAGAGGGAATTCTAAGCAATTATAAGTAGGTCTCAAATTTTTTCTATTGAAGAAA
Source organism: Crocuta crocuta (assembly GCF_008692635.1). Lineage (NCBI taxonomy): Eukaryota > Metazoa > Chordata > Mammalia > Carnivora > Hyaenidae > Crocuta > Crocuta crocuta. Next base: position 39,267 of record NW_027528624.1, read on the forward strand.
GAAAAAAACTTGATAAATAGAAAAGGAAGAAAATAGAAAAGGAAGAAAAAATTACTTGACAAAAATCATTACAATGGAATAAATTAAGTCAGTCCATCTTAACTTCCTTGAATTCCTAGTTACTTTGCCCATTTTGTGTGGCTTTGTCTGAAAAAGCCATTTGTAGTAATTATTTCTAAATCATGTTTAAAACAAAGTTGGTTAATAGACTAAGAGTTTGAAACTATTTTTGGAAGGCTGACCACTGGACATTTTCAAAAGACTGAATATTTCAGCTTTAACCCTTTTCCCTGGTAATATGAGCATTTCATAAACGATTTTCCCCTATAGAAAGATGAATCCCCCCACAACAAAAGAGGAAAATGTCTTGCAATGCAGTGATCATTATATTGCAAAAGGTGTCAAATTTAAATCAATGTTGGCCTGTTCTTCACTGTTTTTGCTGGAATGAGTTTTAATAGTAACTTTTACATAGAAATCCTGGGATTTTGGACTCAACCTGCACATAAATTGGCACACGTTATTTCACTGTCATTAAACTGACCATATAAATTTCTCTGTTGTTAATGCAGTTAGTTTGTTAGAAGATACAATTATAGCCCTGGTCAAACTGCACACCACCCTTTCTCTCCTTTAGACCTGGCCAACAATAATCATAACTACAAAAAGAAAAATTGCATTAGTAGCCAGCATTAGGAACATTAAGGATGCAGTCTTGATTCTCCCTATTAGAAAGAATGTGTTTCTGGACTAGATAATAAGATTTAGGCTTTCTTTGTAAGCAAATCATGTAACCTCTCTGAGCCTCAGTTTCCTTATCAGCAACTGGGGTTGGTGTGAGGATTACCTTGTTTGATTCGTATAAAGTGCTTAGAGCAATGTTTGACACTAATTCAGCACCCACCCCATCAAATGTTAGTGATTATAAACTTGACTTCCAAGATAGTATAAAAAAGCATTGCTTTGAATGGGAAAGATATACTATATATTAATAACTTGTGACTCACTCAATAAAGGTTGACTTTTTTGGATGATTGACATCTCAAGTACAAAAAAGATGTACCACCTCGAGTAAAAGAATTTTTAATATAGTTTGTCTTTTTTAAAATAAAATATAATTGGCATATAACATAAGGCTTATTTTTCTGGTGACCAGTACCACTAAACATCAGTAATACATATTACAGTACTTTAAAAAAATACTAGATTGCGTTCTGTAGGATGAATTTGAAACCTTTACAGTGGATGATTTCAGCACTATTTCTATAAAGAAACATGGCTACATCTTTACTCTGGGAAGAAATAGGTATTTCATAGCTTATATGCACTAGTCCAAGCTACTAAAAATTGGCTTTGAATGGGAAAAACAAAAACAAAAGTAAAACCACTTTCTTCTACTTGCTTCCATACAAGTGCTCTCTGTTGCTGCTTTCAGTCTTAGACATCAGGGTTGGGAGAACTCAGCTCCATCTCAAGTTGCAGCAGGGGCAAACTGCTGGGATTTTAACACACACACTGCCATCACCTAGACCCACCTCTCTACCCTAGGTCAGCATATTTGCAGAGGCAGGAGGCAGCCCATATGCAATACCAGCTGAAGAATGACTGAAACTTGGAATCAAAATGAATGAGCTCTCATTGAAGTTTTACCATAAAAATATATTTGAACACTGAAAAGTCCTTCCATTTTGTTTATATCAGCAAGTCTGGTGAGCTATGGACACAATTTCCAAATCTTACATAAGCAATAGCCTCTCTGACCAAGCAAATTCTCATTTTGATTCAACATTTCTTATTATAACGCTACGCAGAGACGCCATGGACTCCGGCTTCCACCTCTTTGCATCCGTGGTCCAGAATTGCCCATCTCATTTGCTTCACTTTCCTCCAGGTTCCCAGTCACCTTGTCCCGTGCCCCAGTGTCCGCTGGCAAGTATTTTATATGTTTCCCAGTTTCTGTTTATATTGGGAGGCTAAGCTCCGTGACTGTAGCTCCATTATGGCCAGAATCAGAAATCTGAATTAAAAAACGCAAAAGCAGAAGAATTGAAACAAAGCAAACAAAACTCGCTCAAGTTAAAAACAAAAGGTATACCAAATGGAAAAATGTTAGAAATACACCAAAATGTATATAAATATATTTAGCCGTCTCTCCACTCACCCTATATATATTTTTTAAATGTTTTATTTATTTTGGGTAGAGACTGCACAAGTGGAGGAGGGGAGGGGGGGAAGGATCCTAAGCAGGCTCGGTGCTGACAGCGGAGCCCTATGCGGGGCTCAGACTCATACCATGAGATCCTGACCTGAGTCGGAGTCTCATGCTCAACCAACTGAACCACCCTGGTGCCCCTACTCAACCCTATACCCTAGGCAGCACCTATTATTTAAAGAAATTCATAGAAAAGATGTTCAGGTCCAAAACATTTGAAGGTTAAGGATGTCATAAGTGCATGAGTCAGCAAACATTAAAATGGTGCTGTTTTTGGAGATAAAACCCCAAGTAGATCATGTTTTATTCTTATATGCTTATATAATTATTAATAATATAAAAGGTAAGACTTTAATATGTATTATACTNCACCAAGCATACAAATATTTGAATTCTAAATACATTTAAATATTTTTACCTGATTTAGAAACCTAATTAACTTTTAAAACTGTGTATGTCATATTTTCAGCATTGGTATTATAATATCAAATAATGATTGAGTCCATATCCCATTTTGGATACATTGGATTGTCACTCCTTATTTCTCCTAATACAGTTGGCCACATATATCACATATATATACAATAAAACTGAAATTTAGAAAAATTATCTTCCTGAAAAGCCAGATAAAAAGAATTTTTTTTTTTTTAGTATTTATTTTTGAGAGAAAGAGACAGAATGTGAGCAGGAGAGGGGCAGAGAGAGAAGGGGACAAAGAATCCGAAGTAGACTCCAGGCTCTGAGATGTCAGTACAGAGCCCGATGCCAGGCTTGAACCCACAAACGGTGAGATCATGATATGAGCCAAAGTCAGATGCCTAACAGACTGAGCCACCCAGGCGCCCCAGAAGAATTTTATTTCTTTTTTAAAATGTGTATTTATTTATTTATTTATTTTGAAGGAAAGAGGGAGAGAGAGAGAGAGAGAGAGAGAGCAAGCTGGGGAGGGGAAGAGAAAGAGGAGAGAGAAATTCCAAGAGGGCTCTGTGCTTGCAGCACAGAACCTGATGCAGGACTCAAATGCACGAACTGTGAGATCATGACCTGAGCTGAAACCAAGAGTCTGTTGCTTAACCGACTGAGCCATCCAGGTACCTGAAGAATTTTAGTTCTGTATTTAAATTTGATTTGAAGTAAAATTAATTCCAAGTTGACTTGTCTAGAAGTGATAATAAAAAATAAACAGTCTGAGGAAAAACAATAGCAATAGGATAGAGACAAGTTTGAGGCACATATAAGGCACAAAGTAGGTATCCTCAGTAAGTGATTGGAAACAGTGAAGTCCAGTGAGAAAGGCAGTGGACTATGGTGGTTAAAATCATAAGCTTGGGTATCAAATAAATTTAGGCTGTCACTTAATAACTGTCAGAGCAGAGACAATCAGTATCACCTCATTTATCTTTTTCTTCTTGTTTTGGGAAATAGCATAGTTGGGATTATTAAATGAGATAATGTTTCCAAAGCGTTTAATAATCCTTGGATCTTACTGGATGCTAAATAAAGGACGCATATTACTATTGACAGTGTTGGTGACAATAATGATGTTGTTGTTCATGTTGGTGGTATTTAGAAAATAACCAAAGGCTTTCAGCTTAGAATATTTTGTGACATAGAGAGGTGAAAATAGAAATTTTGGAGAAATGATTACTTCAATGTATATCGGACATCTGGATTAACTCAGAGGGGGATTGAGGCTGGAGGTGAAAATGTAAGGTCACCATTAAATAGGTAATATCCGGAATCATTACTCCAGTGAGTGTGTTAAAATTGATGTAAAACATAATCAAGAGTGAAATCTTGAGAATAATGGCATTTAGAGAGGAATGAGTTCTCATAGAAAAATATTAAAAGATAACATTATCAAAAAAACAAGAAAAAATAATTTCTTAATTAAAAGAAGATTGTAATTCCAAGTGGTGAGGATATCTCAAAAGAGTGAAGACTGGGAGGAAATATTTGAATATGGCAATTAAGAGATCCAGTTAATTATCACAGAAGTCAATTTAGTTGAGTGAGGATGAAGAATAATAAGGTAATTTGGTTGAGAATTTAACAAAGAGTATAAAAAGGAAGACAACAAACATTGGTTAACCTTCAAACCACTCTTCTTAGTTAGCCCTATTTTATATATGAGTAAAATAGAAGTGCAGAGAGATTAATAGAATTATCCAGGATCATAGTTCATAAGTAGTGGAACCAGCACTAAAATATAGTTATTATCAGAGTAATTGAAATCACAACTCTCGTTAATATATTTATTTCAAGTTAAATTTAACAAAATTAACTTGTCTGCATATAATGAAAACCAAATTAATTTCTTCTGAGTTATAGACAAAATTAGGAAATATTGTGCTAGACTTTAACTCTAGTAGAAAGTAAATGATTTTCAAGGGGATAAATTGTTCTAAGAGCCTGTCAGAATCTCACTTAGACACAGTAAATAATTAGGTCAGAAGATTGTTACCCAGCCAGAGCTGCTTTAAAGAAAAAAAAAAACAAACCTTAATTAAACATGGACCCTGGCATCACAGGCCAAAGAGAATTCTTTCTATAATTCTTAATATTGTAACATGTCAGTTTTGAATGTGCCTCATGACATGCTTAGAACAATTAAATTGCACCTGTTGTTTGGGGAGATTATAAAAGAAATTACTTCCAGCTTCTATTTATCTCCACCCTTCCTCTAGCCCCCAAAGTAGTGATTTAGCCAACCAGAGTAATTATAATGATAAGATAATTTCCTCAGAATTGATCCCAGAGATTATATGATTAAACCTCACAGATGGTTTGGAGGAGTCGGTCATTCATTGGCTAAACTGTTTTAGGATTAATCTAATGCATCAGGGGGATGCCAGACCAGATAGTTACAACATTCCAAAGCACAAACATGCCAGAACCTGACTTAACCTCTAAGATTCTTTCATTTCCTAGGACAGTAACTAAGTATGTGAGTATACTATATTATTAGAAGTGAGAAATGAAGGAAGAAGATGAGAAGTAGGAAACTCCTATTTTCTCAAAAAGTTTTATAGGAAATAATTTAGAAATGGATACGTAAAATTGTGTTTGAGATAATCAGGCCTTTTGCATCCCTAAAGGGACAAGCAGAGCCCAGGATTAAACTTCAGCATCTAAGAGAGTGTGCTCTTAGTCAATTAATAACTTGTACCTAAAATTAAGAAATAACATTAGCATTAACTTACACTTATGTAGAATGGTATGACATACAGTTTTCACGTACACCAGATCTTATTAGATCTTGCCAGCTGCAATAAAAAAAAAATCTATCCCTCCCAGAGATATCGCTCCTAAATAAACTCTCACATTTTCCTAAGTCATTAAAGAAAAAATTCAATCTCTAAATTCATCCAACAAATATAGTTGAATGCCTAAGCTGGCTCAGTTGGAGGAGTATGCTGCTCTTGATGTCGGGGTCATAAGTTTGAATCCCACGTTGAAGGTAGAGATTACTTAAATAAATAAATAAATTTTAAAAAACATAGTTGAGTGCCAATACTTTATGTAAGACACCGTCTTATGCAGTGAGGATTCAATGGCAAGCAAAATAGATAAGTTGCCTGCTATCATAGTTATATTGTAGTATGCAGACTGGCAAAGCGAAAGAATATAGAAGTACTAGTACATCAAATACAGGTAAGTACTATCGGAAAAAAAAGTAAAGGAGGGTAATGGGGATAAGAAGTATGCCAGTAAAATGGTCAAGGTAGGTGAATGTTTTCAACATGCATGTGAATTAGTCATCTAGATGAGAGAGGGAGACATCTAGATGGGTTTGGTTTTGGAAAAGCCTTAGTTCAGTTAAAGTTAAGGATCATAAATTAAAAGTGAAAGCAATCATCATAGTTGTTTTTCTTTTCTTCAACTACATTCCTGCAATAGACAGAAAGTTGTAATTCAACCAGGGTAGTAGTATCTTTTGTGTGTTCAACCAAGAGAGGCAGGGCCAAAGAATTTAAAAATACATGTAAAGGAATGATTGCAATTATGGACGACGGACTCCAAAGAGTTAAAGATCAGTAAAAATCAAACAAATCACAAATCACATAGATCTCAAACAAACTCACAAATTACTGGAGTTAGACTCCTGGAAGGAGTAAACAGCAAACAAAAAAGATTTGGGTGCTTAATGTCTCTACATGCATTGAGTTCAATTATTGGTTGCAACAGTTTTCATTATGAACTTGGGATTATGAAGTGGGAAGCTTACATAGGATAGAGGATTATTACAGCAGAAATTATCAAGGAGTGGGGACGTATTATTCCAGTGAGAGATATTATCTAAATGAGCATTTAAATCACCAAAATTATGAGCCAATATTGGATAGAATTGGATACAGAAACTAAAATCTTCACAAAATGAAAGGGACTAATAGTGAGGTCTGTAGATTCACTAAAATGTGAATGGAGGGGGCACCTGGGTGGCTCAGTTGGTTAAGTATCTGACTTTGGCTCAGGTCATGATCTCACAGTTCGTGAGTTTGAGCCCCACGTTGTGCTCTGTGCTGTGGAGCCTGGAATCTGCTTCAGATTCTGTGTCTCTCTCTGTCTCTGCCCTTCCCCCGTTCATGTTCTGTCTCTCTCTCAAAACTAAATAAACATTAAAAAATTAATAAAACATGAATGGAGAGTGTCTTATACACGCTGATATATACACTATGGAAATCGGCTTCAGAACAGTAGGCTTTCAGAGACAATGACTGGGTAGTGACAATAAGGAGTGACAAAGACAATTCTCTACTCAAGTTCCAGTGCCATGACCACTGTAAGAGATGAATCAGCTACTATTCAAAAGAACTAGAGAGGAATCAGTCCTATTAGAGAGAATAGAGTAGGGTTTATTTAGGGTTATGAGTAAACAAGAAAATTCAGAGAAGGCCAGGGCACAGGCAACTCTATTATTGACTGTGAATTTCAGAAGGCAAAGTGCATGGTTTGGTGTGGAGGGTGAGAATGAGGTGCATGAAAGTTGTAGACAGTCCTTTGTGAATCAAGTATATGTGATGATGATCTGGAAGTCCCTGGCCTTTTCATTACTGATGAAAAAAGGAAAAGAAAAAAAATTAAAAAATTAAAAATAAAAAAAGGGGGGATGCATGATTGACTCAGTCATTTAAGCACCAGCTCTTGATTTGGACTCAGGTCATGATCTCACTATTTACAGAATGGAGCCCCTTTGGGGCTCCTCACTGACACACGGAGCCTGCTTGAGATTCTCTCTCCCTGTCTCTCTGTGTCTCTCCTGCTTGCTCTTCCTCTCCCCCTCTCTCTCTCAAAATAAACACATAAACATTTAAAGAACAAAAAGAAAAGATAAATAATGGGGATCAGTGCCAATGATATGGAGACAGGTGGTGGTAGGGAGGCTGATGAAGCAGGGGTGAGACAGTTTGGGTGTTGAGGAGAAGGATGTTGATGTCAGAGTCTTGCCAGAAATCTGTGGAGTTCCACAGGTCCGTCTTTACTCTAGTTGTTCTAGTTGTGATGGTTGTGGGCAGGACATCCTTACAAAGAATAGAATACAGAAAATCCCAGTCTTAGGAACCCATTCCAAAAACAGAATGCAACTCCATTATATAACTTTCACTTAACCAAGTACCAGATGCAACAAGGATATCACAGACCATCATGAATTAAAAGCTTATGACCAAGTAAGATTATCTTAAAATTGCAAGACTTGCTCAACACTAGAATTATTTTGGGTATAAATTATTAAATTAATCTAGAGGAAAAATGTCATATGTTTTCCTCAAAGGAAGGTAGGAAGCATTTTATAAAATGTAACATTCACTCATGATTTTAAAAACCAAGAACAAGAAAATTTGCTTAAAATGATAAAGGTTGAGTTTCAGACCTATGACAAATATACTTGATATAAAATAATGGGACCATTACCATTAAAGTAGAAATAGTACAAGTGCTCCTAAACCAGTACAAGTACTAGTCATTGTATTAGAGATATAATCAAACAAAAACATAATAAAAAATTAAATTTTAATATTGAAAATAAAATGGCATATATATCTAAGTGTAGATGAGATGACTGTCTACACAGAAAATTCAAGAGTGTCAATTGCCAAATGAATAGAGCTCATCAAAATAGAACTACAAATCAAGAATAAAATATTTTTAGGGCACCTGGGTGGCTCAGTCAGTTAAACGTCCAACTTCAGCTCAGGTCATGATCTCTCAGTCCATGGATTCAAGCTCCGCATGGGGCTACCTGTGCTGACAGCTCATAGTGTAAAGCCTGCTTCAGATTCTGTGTCTCCCTCTCTCTCTGTCCCTTTCCAACTCATGCTCTGGCTCTCTCTGTCTTTCAAAAAATAAATAAGACAAAAATTAATAAGACATAAAGAGTAATGATCAGTTTGGAAATGCAATCGAATTCAATTTCATGCTTGAAATAATAAAAAAATGTTCCTTCCTATAAAGTGCATATCTAACAAGAACTATATATCTTATATTTTAAAAAGAATGAAAACACCTTCCTGAAGAGCAAAAGTAAAACCCGGAATAACTAAAATGCTATCATGTTTACTGATAGATACACTTAAATTTCAGAGCTATCATTTCACCCTAAATTAAACAATAAGTCGAGAAATGCTTAGATAATTTCGCCAAAAAGAAGGAAGAAATTGTAAAATCTATAAAGTTTAAAAGAGTTTGTTCAGTTCAGTGATGTGGAGCCCTGGATAGAACATTGCTCTCATACTTATACAAAAGTCTGGATAACATGCCAATTAGCAACTTTTCTTGACATCAGAACGCAGCAGTTGATTGCTAATAATGACTAATAATCCCAAATCTAGAGAAAGACAGGTGTCCCCAAGGGAGAAAAGGAACTGGACATTTGTTGACCTGGAATAGGTTTTCTGATTTATTGACGTACACACGTATGTATGTGTGCATGTATGCATGTATTTGTAGCAGGAAGGTAACCCAGTTCCTGTTACCCCACCAGAGAAAGAAGCTGATGCCTCCTTTAAAAAAGAAAGCTAGGAATCATTTCAAAATTTTAGGACTTTTATTTTACTGTGCCTACAACCTGACCATGGAACAAAAATGCACTGCAATGCATCAGAGGTCCCCTGCTCCAGTTAACATACTTCTTTGTGTTTTGAATTAAGCTTTGTCTAATTAGTGCTTTAACTCCAAGTTCTGGCTTGTGATGGGAAGGTCATCTCACCATGAAAGATGGTAATCAGAGATTATTTTGACAGGAAATTATTTGTTATTTGTTAATGTTTAAATCTCCACTTACATATTCAGTTGACATTTAAACCACGTCAAATGTGTATTTTTCTTTTCAGGTGGCTCTGGAAATATTGATCATCAACTGATTTGTCCCCACCCCTCCAGGGCCCCTCCATTTGGGCTGTATTCACATGTGTTAAGTGCACTTAGCCTATTGGTACAGAATTCAAAATATGAAATGAGAAAAATACATTCTAGGGGAGCCTGGGGGGTTCAGTCGGTTAAGCATTTGACTCTTGATCTGAGCTCAGGTCATGATGTCACAATCTGTGAGTTCATGCCCTGTGTCTGGCTCTGTGCTGATAGTGTGGAGCCTGCTTGGGGTTCTCTCTCCCTCTCCCTCTGCCCCTCTCCTGTTAGTTCTCTCTGCCCCAAAATAAATAAATAAACTTAAAATTAAAAAAGAAAAGCACATTCTACACTTTTGCATTTCTTTCCTCTTGCAGTTGTCCTCAGTCCCTAGAGTGACAAAATCCTCTTCTGTAATTTCTTGAAGAGTTGAAACAGCAAAAAGTAGAAATACGGCCGTAATCTTTATTGAATAGAAGCCAATGATAAAATCTTGAAACTTATTATATTTTTTCCATAATATGCTTTAGGCAGAAGATAAAATTCTGTCCCTTTGAAGATTTTCACAGCTCTTTCATGCCTTCCTTTGCAGAAGTTTACCTTTTTTATTTCATCATTTAGAGTCTTTGAGTCATGAATTTATATATAAGAAACTTTGCATGATGATGATCTTTCTTGATGCTATAAAAATACATATATAATCTTTGATATTTTATATTTCCTTTTTGGAAAATAAAAACAGAAACTAATGGAATTTCACAAAATATTGTGATTAAAATATTTTTATATCCTGATATAAGTATCTTTTATTATCACCATATATATGTGAAGAAAAAGTTTGATAGAGATCATTATTTCCTATGAGTAAGAGAGTTATAGAAATCAGTTTTTCTTAACGTTGGGTTCATGTTTAGCAGCAAAAATAATTCTGAGTTGGTGCAACAAATTAGATTTCACAGGGTTTATCTGCTATTCCTTGACTGAATGTAACATTTAAAGTTGCCTTGTTCAGGTACAGTTTCCCCTTTCAGAGTCTTCACTTCTTCTCCTAGCTGCTTTCCCTAAAGAACCAGAAAAAGTGACCAGTACCACACCATGTCCCTCCAGCCAGACAACTGCGAGATGTTTCTGGCATTTGTGTGCGATGTCCAGAATGGCCCAATTAGAGTGTAGAGGCGGATTGTATTATTGGTCCCAATCCTCAATGCCTTTTGCCAGGTAACTTTGCAATCCCTTACAGGGAAGGAGGAGCATAGATTTCCCTATGCCTTGACTTAAGGCTCAGTCATATTACCTTGACTGACACTAAGAAACAAGACAGAATTGCTGGCATTCTAGCTCTAAGCAAAGCTAAAGAATTCTAAAATTTCTACCTGCGCCCTCATGCTTCCCTTACCACCCTCTGTAGAGTTTCTCTCAGGCATCTGCTGCCACTGAATTGCATGACAACAAACCACCAAAAGTTTGTGCTCTGGCTTCTGCTTTTGGGAAACCATCCCGATGCTACTGGAGGTCACGTCCACTACTGGCTTCCCCAAGACACAAAGGAAAGCATAGACTTCTGGGAATGAAGCTGAGAACCAAGGGAACAAAGGGAGTTTTCTCAGAGCATATCCACACTCTGAAATTATCCTACATGGAATTTTATGGAAGGTCCATGTAGGACCCAACCACTTAAAATTCATCCACTTAAAATCTTCCTCACCTTGTATAAATTCTTTAAACCCCCTGTGGATCATGTCCATTTCCACAGGGGTTCTCTAATTAGAAAAGTTTGTTTGTCCTTGGTTTTGTTCTTTGTGCTTTGTTTTTTTGTTTTGTTTTGTTTTTTTGGGCCAGCTTAATGACAGTTTTCTCTTAACCCTTCAAATGGCCTATGGTTTATGCTTGCCTTATGTCTCCCAAGATCAAAAATGGGTCGATAATAACACTAGGAAATAACCTGGCTCAGTCCATAAAATATCTGCTGTCTGATTGGTTGTTGGCTATCATTGTTGATTATACCTTCGTTGCTTCCTAGTTTGACAAATTCTCTAATAGGTACAACAAAATAGTTCTGCAAAAGATTGTTAGAAATCAAATTCCCCTTTTTTTAAAGTTTATTTATTTATTTTGAGAGACAGAGAGGGGAGGTGGTAGGAGGGGCAGAAAGAGAGAGAGGGAGAGAAAATCCCAAGCAGGCTCCATGCTGTCAGCGCAGAGCCCATTGCAGGGCTTGAACTCATGAATCATGAGATCATGACCTGAGCTGAAACTGACAGCTGGATGCTTAACCAACTGAGCCACCCAGGTGCCCCTTAAATTCTCTTTGTTCTCGTTTCATAACAGTGTCACTTGAATAAAATGTAATGGTGACAGATGTCTCCATCTAACCTGTAGTTATTCCACAATACTGAGCATTAATGATTAAATGACCATGTCTCAAGTCTCTTTCCAAAGGCAGCATTTAATTGAAAGTAATACATATATTATTCACATGTACACACACACACACACACACACACACACACACACGTGTTGGAAAAGTAACATCTTTAATGCCAAATTTGAAATGACCCATATTCCTTCTCATCCTTGTAGACATAGTATACAGAGAATTAAAGACAGAAGAAATATCATTTGTTTGCCCAGAGGGAGGCATGCAAAGCTGCAGATATTTAGAGGGACAGTCAATATTTAAAAGGGAATGTGCCAGAGAGAAAAGGCCTTCCTATACCTAAAGTCTGAGCCAGCACTCTAGCCATCCCTCAGTAGAAGAACTCTATTCTCTATTCTGGTGTTAGAGGAAGGTACTCAAAACCACCAGAACTTTCCTTCCCTGCTTCAACTGCCAAAACACCAAGAGCTACAGGAGATAGTAATTGGCAGTGAGCCCTCACCACTGAACTCATACATTACTACTTCCCAGTCCTGAACAGACCTCCTTGTGCAAATGAGAAGGTTTTGTATTAAAATATTCAAGTATGAATACTGTATTTAATAAGCAAGGGATAATTTATTTGACATGTGTTCAATGTGCAGGTGTAATACATCAACAGAGATTCTGGCAAAGAACAGCATTTTTTTTTTCACTTGGTACAAAATGTAAAAATTATCTTCAGGTTCCTCTGAATCATACAGTTTTTATTCTATCATGAAAGTTAAAGTTTCTGAACTACTTGCATTTAAAAAGCATCCATTTATCACTCCTCTAGCCTGTATATTTCCCCAGCTAAGGAAAGCCATTTGACCACATTACTGTGGACTAATGATGTGTCAAATTTTCTAGTTAAAATGAAGCCATTTGTCATCTTTATGAATGTGATCAATCATTGCATTCTTATTTTTAATCTAATTTAGGAAGACTTTTTAATAACTTTACATTCATAATAGTTGTGATTTTTTTAGAGGCAGTATTTAGCAGGGGTTTCATTCAGGATTGTTTTTCAATACTGTTTATTTTTGAATGTATATTTTAAAAGAGGAAGTGAGAAAAGGGCTATTTTCTTAGATCAGGAGTCTTATGTCACTAGGTATCTGACTGTCCTGAGGAACAGATGACAAACTTTTGTTTTAAAACTTTTTAACATTTTATCTATTTTTGAGACAGAAAGAGAGAGAAAGAGCAGAGAGAGAAGGAACATGAGCTGGGGAGGAGCAGAGAGATAGGGAAACACAGAATCTGAAACAGGCTCCAGGCTCTGAGCTGTCAGCACAGAGCCCGATGCGGGGCTCGAACCCACGGACTGCGAGATCATGACCTGAGCCAAAGTTGGACACTTAACTGACTGAGCCACCCAGGCACCCCAACAGGTGACACACATATCTATTATGTGTGTCAATTAAGCACAGTCAATTAAGCATCTGACTTAGGCTCAAGTCATGATGTCACAGTTTGTGAGTTCAAACCCCACGTTGGGCTCTGTGCTGACAACTCAGAGTCTGGAGCCTACTTCCAATTCTATATTTCTCTCCCTCTCTCTCTGCTCCTCCCTCACTTGTACTCTCTTTCCCTCTCTCTCAAAAATAATAAATAAAGGTTTGTAAAAAATTAAAAAATATTATGTAACTTGCAACTAGTTTTAAGTGGAATAATTCATTTACTGCTGACAACTACCTCATGAGGTAGGTACTGATATTACCCACATTTATCAAATGGGAAACAAATTCAGAAAAATTCAGCAATTTTTCCCAACTTTTTAGAGCTAGTTAGTCAGAGAGACAGGATTTTCATCCATGCATTTGTCTCTAGAATCTATATGCATAGCTTCTGTGGAACTAGAAAGAAAATTAAATTTATCCTGGAAGAAATAAGTGGGGAATGAATGGAGAAATATCAGACCCAGAGAAAACAGTAGATAATGGCCAATGAAAGAAAGCAGCTGAAAACAAGGTTTAAGAGGTTCTCTACAACAAACTTTAAATTGATAATATTTAGTCACTGAAAAAAAAATTTAAGAACCAAGAAAAGGCTTTCCAAACAGGGGTTGCAAAGTGTTTTTAAAAAACACACTTTTTTTTTTTTAAACAATACTACCTCTATCCGTAGTCATATGTGATGATTCCTCCATGCTATTTGATAAAATGACAATATGTTGACAGGTTTACCATGATAATATGGTTAAAGGAGGGAGCTGTTAAAAAAAATTCATGCATTTCCCCAGAGCACAAACAGTTGTGGATGAATGAAAACAAAAGTGATGCAAAGAGTATGTTGATCAATTTGCATAAAAATAGTGTGTAGACAAGGGGTAAAGGAAGAGCCTGTACCCAGGTCAGCAGTCCAGGTGCCAACTCACAGAGCTATTGCAAGCTTGTCAATCATTTTAAACAAATCATTTCACCTCTTAGGGTTTATGGTTTTCTTAACTTAAAAATATGACAAGTGGCAATGATGATTTCTAAGGTTTCTTTCCCTTCAAATAATATATAATCAATCTGCCAGACTTTGAGTTTAGTTCTTTAGATATAAGTTTGTCATCTGTTCTTCAGGACATGCAGATACTTAGTGACATGAGACTCCTGATCCAATTAACACAAATCTATAGTAACTTAATAAAGAGACTGCAATTCCTAAATAAAAATTGACCTAGGAAGCAAATGTTCCCAAAGCAACATTAATTCATTTGTAATAACTTGTTCCACTTGTTGCAAATGAGTTTAATAGGGATTGGGAGAAATGCTGCTCTCCAAGGAAGACTTTATACAGGATTGCCTTCCCAGTGTATACAGTAAGATACTATAATCTAGACTACAATAATATTCTTTCTTTGAGGTACTTTCATTTCTTTCTCTTTTTTGTTACCTTCATTCTGTAGCTTCCATATCTGACAAATATTGTTGCTTCCGATGTGGATGACCTTGCAGCAGGGTGCAGTGACCCACGAGTCAGAGGCTGGACCTCTATACCTGATGTCATTACATTTCTCAGGGTCCTTAATTTTCTTGTTTCTTAAAGGAATCTGATGCTTAATAAGCGTAATTCAGCATAGATATAAGAAATACAAGGGACACCTGGGTGGCTCAGTCAATTGAGTGTCTGCCTCTTGATTTTCATTCAGATTGTGATCCCAAGGGTCATGGGATTGAGCCCTGCATTGGGCTCCATGTTGGGCATGGAACCTGTTTAAGATTCTCTCTCTCCTTATGTCTCTCTCTCTCCTCTTGCACGTGCTTTGTCTCTCTGTCTCTCTCTATCAAACTAAAAAAATAAATTAGTAAAAATAAATTATAAAAGAAATACATGACCTGATGCCTGAGTATTTTGAAAACCAAGTGTTGAAGTGTTCATCTGTTCATTCATTCCCTTATTCAATCATTAAACACATAATTTGTTGAATACCTACTATTTACAAAATACTATGCCAAAAAACAGTACAATTTCTAAGCACGATGAGCTCTCTCTCCAGTGAATTAGGAAAACTAACTTCATTAAAATTCAATATAATAAATGTGAAGAGAAGCAGGTAAAATACTTAGCATAAATAAAAAATTCTGCTTAGCTGTATTTTGGACCAAAAAAGGTAGTTAAATCTTCCTGGAAAAATTAATTCTGGGTTTGATTTTTGAAATGTCAAGAAATTTTCCCAAGAGATAAGGAATAAAAGGTTTTAGGGAAAGACAAGGACTGTGAAACCATAGAATTTAGAGATATGCAATCCCTTTCTCACTGTTGAAGTTTCCAGGTTAATGGAAAGCGACAGAGGTTAATGAAGACTCAATGTTTTTGGTGTGTGAGTGTCATGCTGTGACATGTGATTTAGAAAGGTCGCTGTGAAGGGAATGCAGAATAAATGTAATAGTAACAAATGTAAAACTTATTTGTTTTTAAGTTCGGAAGAAGATATAGCTTTGGATTTATTTACTTCTTGTTATCTGTAGTGAACTCAGCGAGGCAGTGAGGATTGACTGTCCTTCCAAGAAGCTGAGGATTTAGCGAGGAAACATAAATGTAAGCAGGCAACTAGAGAAAGCTATACGGACACGGAGCAGTAGATGTACAGAGATGAACGCACAAACACACCTAGCAGGGCATCGGCAGCACTTGGTAAAAGAGGTTGAAAGTCTGCTTAGCAGATGGACAAGCGCTGAGCAAGGGTGGACACAGAAGGCAGAGGGCAGACACTCCACTTACTTCCACTTGTGCCAAATTGATTGTACAGTAGCGTGAGTAGCGTGAGTCAGCATTGCAGGCAAATGTCTACAGTTTGCTCTGTTCTCCCGTCTGAGTTCAAAGACAGATTTGATTAGTTTGGGTTTTATTCAAGCTTTAAAAAAAAGAGTTAAATTACTAATAGCATCTACTGCTTAGTATTTCACCGCTCTCAGACCACATTCTTCACCCTTTCTCCACTGTGAACAAGAGCAGTAACTTACAGGGTTGTGTGAAATCAAGGTACCTCTTGTGCTGACACTCATTACAGCTCATCTTCTCCCTTCTAAACAAAGCATGCCTACCTCCAGACTGATAAACCAGATTTTGGTTATTACAGGGCAAGATACTAAATGCTTTCTGCATGTAACTTTCTGTTCATATTTATAGAATGAAGACCACATCTGAAGTTTGACTGAGAAATAAGAAGAGGCAAGATAAACTAATAATTTTGGTTTGTGGTTGTTTATTGGAAACTGCTTTTATTTTGTCTTTATTTATGAAGACAGCTTTATTGAAATATAATTTATATACCATGCAGTTCACCCATTTAAAGTATACGATTCAAGGATTTTTAGCATATCTACGAATATGGGCAGTCAAAACCACAGTTTTAGGACATTTTCATCACTAAAGGAACCCCATTAGCCATCACTGGCCTCACTGGCCTACCTTCACCTCTAAGAAGCCATTAACTACTTTCTGTCTCTATAGATTTCCTTGCTCTATACTTTAAAATAAATGGTATTATATAATTATGGAATTCTATGACTGTTTTCAGGCTTCATCCAAGTTGTATCATGGATTACTACTTTATTCCTTTTTTTATGAAAAATAATATTCCATTGAATGGATATAACATATTTGTTTATTCATTCACCCGTTGACTGACATTTGGATTATTATCTGTTATGAATAATACTGCTATAAACATCTGTGTTTAAACTTCTCGTTTTTGAATATTTTTTAAACACAAAATTAAAATCATGCAATTAATGGGACCTCTTTTCTTGGAAGGCAGTTAGCATCCTTCTGCTTTTATTTAAGTATAGCTGTTTGCTATCTCCTCCTGTCTTCCAAGAAGCTTATCAAAAATCTTTCATTCACGATTCTCCTTGGAAGATTTCTGGCATGTGAATACACTTCTCCCCAGATAAAGCCAAGATTAGCATATCATTTATTTTCTTCAAAACTTTTGAATATGCAAGCAATCATAGTAAGTTTGAAATTGTATAATGTAGCAGTTATCCTACATAGAATTTTGAATTATTATTTAAAAATTTTTTTTAACGTTTATTTATTTTAGAGAGATGGAGTGAAAGCAAGGGAGGGTCAGAGAGAGAGTCACAGAATTCAAAGGAGGATCCAGGGTCTGAGCTGTCAGAGCCTGATGCAGGGCTCGAACCTACGAACTGTGAGATCATGACCCAAGCTGAAATCAGCCGCTTAATCGACTGAGACACGCATGTCCCCCGAATTATTTTTTATTCAGAAATAAATTTGTAAATTGTCAGCAAACCTTCTATATTTGGCAGGTAACTTGGTTCCAGTGTTTCACAATTACATTAAAACTTTGACAAGCATTGATACATTTACATAAAGAATGACCCACATATGATTATATCCTTAAGGAGTCCTAAACAAGTTATGAGAAAATGACATTTTTATACAGTATTTTCAACATAGTACCATATTTCTTTCTGGAAATATGGTATCAAACAACATTTTTAAAAATGTTTTATTTATTTCTAGGAGAGAGAGAGAGAGACAGCGTGAGCAAGGGAGGGTCAGAGAGAGAGGGAGTCACAGACTGAAACAGGCTCCAGGCTCTGAACTGGCAGTCAGCACAGAGCCCGACGCGGGGGTCAAACCCACGAACCGCTAGATCATGACCTAAGCGAAAGTCGGACGCTTAACCGACTAAGCCACCCAGGCGCCTCTCAAACAACATTTTCAATAGAAGTATAAAAGATAGTCTTTATTTACTCTTGCCAATATCTAGCATGAAATGATCACATTTATTTAATATTTGACAATGTCACAGAAATTAAGTCTTATTTTAAATTTTCATTTCTTTTATCATTTATAAGAGTGGCGAATTTCTGTATTTATTGGTATTTTGTATTTCTTCTTTGTCATATTATATATAATTTTTCTTTATATTTTTCTAAATATAATAGATATTTAGAATTAATTGTTCAGTGCCTGCTTCCCCTTTAAGTTTAGTTCCCAGATCGACAGATAGCATCTCTATCAATATTTACCACATCTGGCAAAAGGCTAGAAGAACTATAGGCACTCAGTGAATGAATGAATGAAATATATATTATGGTTTGATTCTGTCTCATAATTAATAAAATATCTTACGTGAGTTCACTATTTTTGTTTCTATTAAATTTGGTTTCTATTATATTCTGTAACATATGGGAAGGGTTTCATTCAGGAATACTTAAATACATGTATTTTTCATCTTGATATTGTCATTTTTTGTGATTATAATTGATATGTAACATTGTATTAGTTCCACGTGTACAAGGTAATCATTTGTATATGACAAATGGCCACTACAATAAATCTAGTAAACATCAATCCCCACACATAGTTACAATTTTTTTCCTTCTGCTGAGAACTTTTAAGATTAATCTTAGCAACTTCCAAATAGACAATACAATATCATAAACTAGAATCACCATACTGTATATTATATCCCCAGGACTTTATGTATGGATGTATGTATGTATTTTTAGTACTTATTTATTTTATAAGTTTGTACATTTTTACCATCTTCACCCATTTCACCCTTTCCCCAACCAGCACCTCTGGTAACCACCAATCTGCTCTTTTATCAATGAGTCCGGTTTTGATTTGATTTGGTTTTATATCCCACACTTTAAAAAGATCATACAGGATTTGTCCTTTTCTATTTAATGTATTTCACTTAGCATAATGCCCTCAAGATCATCCATGTTGTTGCAAATGGCAAGATTTCATTCTTTTTTATGGCTAAATAATGTTCCATTATGTATAGATACCACATTTTCTTGATGGACTCATCCATCAATGGACACTTACATTGTTGCATGTCTTGGTTATTGTAAATAATGCTGCAATGAACATGGGGTTCCAAATATCTTTTCCGGTTAGACAAATGCCTAGAAGTGGAATTTCTGGATCATATGGTGGTTCTTTTTTTAGTTTTTTGAGTAAATTTCGGACTGTTTTGCAGAGTGGCTGTAGACATTTACATTCCTACCAACAATGCACAGGGGTTCCCTTTTGTCCATATCCTCATCGAAGCTTTGTTATCTCTTGTCTTTGTGAGTCTAGCCATTCTAACAGGAGTGAGGTGGTATCTTATTGTGCTTATGATTTGCATCTCCCTGATTAGTGATGTTGAGCACCTTTTCATGTACAAGTTGGACACATACATGTCGGACACATACATGTCTTCTTTGGAATTGTCTGTTCAAATCCTGTTATTTTTTAAATTGTTTTTATTGTTTTACTGAGTTGTATGAGTATTTTAGATATTAACTTCTTATAAGATATATGACTTGCAAATATTTTCTCTGGTTCTGAAATTTGGCTTTTCATTTTGTTAATGGTTTCAGTTTTATGAAGTTTTATGGCTTCAGATCTTACATTCAAGTCTTATCTATTTTAAGTTGATTTATTTGTATAGTGTAAAATAGTAGTCTAGTTTTACTCCTTTGCATGTGGCTGTCCAATTTTTCCAGCACCTTTATTGAAGAGACTGTCTTTTCCCCATTATATATTCTTTGGGTCTTTTGTCATAATTTAATTTACATATGTGCATGGGTTTATTTCTGAGTTCTCCGTTCTGTTTCATTCACCTATATGTGTATTTCTATGCCAATACCCCATAATTTTGATTACTTTAACTTTGTAATTTAGTTTGAAAGGAAGAGTGTGATCCCTTCCTTTTAGTATTTGTAAAAGTATTTTAGAAACTTATTGCCCAATATAACTCAATTTTCCTCATATACAAACCCACATAAGTTTCTCCTCCAGCATAGTTCCAAGAAAACATTTGTCTCAGTTGATTGATGTACGCACATTTATTCTATTCCTATTGAAAAATATGTTAACACAGCATATATACCTATTTTGATTTAGTTTCCAAGAAATTCAGAATAAAGAGGAGCTTGTAACTTTGCTCTTTATTTCACTATAACTGCCTAGAACTTTCTAATCCCTCTGATTCTTTTTTATGACTATTTTTCTCTGTGTAACTTGTTATGCTATACGGTGTCTTATGTTTTGTAAGATATTTCAAATCCATTTCAAAGTGCGTGAGGAAAATGCATGAGTATAACGTTGCAACCATCATTTTGGAACAGTTTGCTAACATTAATTTATAATTTCTCCCCAGTAAAAATTCACCACAGTTAACATATCATGCCTTAAGCAACTCTGATTAAGTTATACAAAGCAGGCCTCCTAAGAAATGTGACAGGACTAATATATCCAACGGTAACATTTTACTTTTCATATTCAACAACACAAGATGCTATCTCTTCAATTTTATCATCAGAAATTATTGAAGAAAGAACCCTTATACTATTTACTGTTGTGAAGTATGTAGATAATGAGGCTGTTCTTTCAGTTGATCCCCCTTAAGATTTATCTTCTCATTAGTTGCTTTCCTCCAACCAGAGTGTATAGTTAAGATATGAAAGATGGGTGTCTCCTGGGAACTATAATTTCCAAGTTATCATCAGCACTAGAGATATGAAGTATCTTTAGATATTCTTGCTGATCAACCATCACAGGAATATTAAGACTTTACATACTCCATGATGATATTTAATTTTTTTTAGGACATTGTGAGATGGAGGATACTGAAATAAAATATAAATGGATAAAATGAAGTCTAGAAATATACATTTCCTGTTTCCAAATAATGCATTTGGACGATAGAATGATTTTTTAATGCTTTTTCATTGCAAAGACACCAGAGAATAAAAATGTAAGTGAAAATTGAGGGAGGTTTTCTTTAGACAGAAAGGACTAGTGTGCTAGGTACAATCTCAGTGATATAGTCAAATAAATAGCCTATGTAGTGGAGTTGATATGATACTTATTTCCACTCAAAAGAACAGAGATAATTGTCAGAGGCTAATATTTTTACATTGGCTCACTGATTCCATGTATAGAATAA
The DNA here is from genome assembly GCF_008692635.1 of Crocuta crocuta. NCBI lineage: Eukaryota > Metazoa > Chordata > Mammalia > Carnivora > Hyaenidae > Crocuta > Crocuta crocuta. The sequence goes on from NW_027528624.1 coordinate 60,636, forward strand.
GAACAATTTTCTGCATTATGAAAGTTATGAATTCACAGTATTTGTGTTTGTGTGTGTGTGTCAGCAGCCACTGTAAATTTTCAGCTCCCTTTCCTGTGAAACAACAAAAAGGAAAATGTCTCGATATTTCAGACAGACACTATTCAGTACAGCTCACAGTTTTGCAAGATGGTGCATGGAAATGCAGAAAGGAACTAAATTCCCAATAAAAGATTAATTTAGAATTTCTTTTTTAAAACTGTATTTTACTCTCCCCACCCTAAAGCATGGCTCCTTATTCTTAAACTGAATTCACACAATAAGTAAATTTGGAGTTTACTGATCCTGGGTAGGCCACCAAATTTCTCTGAGCATGATATTTTTTCCTCTTAAAAAAGATGTGAAATTAAAATGTGGTTATCAATCTCAAAAAGTCAAGATGAAGATGATATATGGTAATAGACACAATACAATGATAATGAGTTATTACTATTTTTGTCATCTTGAAAAATATGAGTCTGTCCTTCTTTGGGTATAGCAATGACAATTCATTTGTGGATAATATTGAGAATTTATAATATTTTCATATGTATATCAATTTATTTTTGTAAAAAATATTTACCAGGGGGTAAACTAAGCAATCTTTTTTTCCAGATAAGAAAAAACACATTTTACAGATAAGAATAGAGGCTTAGGAGTTTTTGTAATTTCCCCAGGGCCAACGAATCGCTGAATTTAGCCTCTCATTCTGAGCTTATCCCTCTAAGTTGAGTGTTCTTTCCACTATACTACGTTAGCTAAATTTTATAGTGGTAGTGATATAGATTAGAGTACGACATTTTTGATCACTTGGGAACTCTTGACTGATGACTTATAACTCAAAGGGATTTTCTACTTACATTGAGTGTTCAAGATGCCAGAAGCCAATTATAAAAGGAGTTGAATGGCAGCTGATAATTTTTGATCATTGTTTCTTTTGTCATCTGTGTTGTCAGTGAAATAACTCAAATCCTATGAATGAACGCTTGATGTCTTTATTGAAAAGAAAAGTATTTGGCATGGTCTGTTCAGAATCAGACACGGAAAATGGACTTAAGGATCAGAGTTCATTATTCACACAGTAAAGTGCAGTTTGTTCATGGACGTTTGGGCTGGGGAGATGGTTAGGAAAGAGAGAATATGATGGCGGAAGCTCATTCTCTCTCATTCTTTTTATATCTATTTCACTTCAACCTCATTTCATGCCCTTTCTGTGTACATTTTCCGAGAGGGCTGATATGCCTTTAGAATACTTCTGGAAAGTAACTTAAAAAAATAGAGACACTTTGTGTTTTGGTGGGGTGGGGGAACTAAATACTTTTTCCAAGTGACTGACTTATTGAATGTATTTAGTATCTATTACATGCATACACCATCAGGATCATCTCCCTGTGTAAGATTCGGATGTATTGCTTTCGTAAAGTGAAGGACATCTTTTCATGAATGTTGATCACAAAGGGGGAATAAGCAAATCTACAAGTTATGGGTGTTGTTGAAGTTTAAATAAAAAGAAAAATACATTTTGATTTGTTATTGGCCATTAATGCACAAGGAATAATGTATCTTGTATAGTTAGTATTAATTCTTATACTGTGAGGTGAAAAAATGAGCCACTCACACTCCAAATTACTATGTGTTTTCCATTTAAGAGTAAGTAGTCATACTGGGAAGGGGAAAGTCAAGTCTAGTTTAAAAAAATTAACTTTAGGATAAGCATTTACTGTACAGTTCCACATATCCTTTCTGCATTTCTATGTACAATCACTGAATGTTCTAGTTTCCACCTCGTTCCAGCTACCACACTGCCTTATGGTACATGCTAGTCCCTCAACCGCACATCACACTGCACCCTGAAATGCTGCCTTCTGTTCTTTCCATGCTTTAAATTACTTCTACATTTGCTACCACATCATATTCCTGACACAAACCTCCCAACCCTTATAAAGAATCCCATTATCCAAAACTCCCAGTGTGTTCTAACAGTTGTTCTAAAATCCTTCCACTATTAACTGGAAGAATATTTAAAATGATGCTTTCCTCACACCATCTCTTACTACAATTTGATGGATTTCTTTGTTATGTATTTTAATGAAATTAAGATCACCTTTAGTGTACATGATGGTTTTCCTGCCCCTTAAAATTCAAAGCACTCTGCATCTTTACCATGTCTCTTTTGTCCCAGTTTTGCATCAAATGACAAAGAATGTCAGTCTCAGTTTGGATTTTTTCAAAAGCAGACCCTGAGCTGAAACATCTGTGCATAGCATTTGTTAAAGTGCTCTTAGGAAAAACAAATAGGTCTGGAGGAAGCAGAACTGAAAAGGGAAAGAAATGAAGCAAAGGAATAATGTCAGGTGCAGTTGCAGCCTCAGATGGTCTTCTGGGAAGCTTGGGAGAATATATTATTCTCAAAATATTCTTCGCTGGAGCAATGGAATATGAAGGGATTTTTTTCCAGAAGTCCATTTTCAGCTGTAGTTATTAAAAGTTATCCTCTGAAGATCACAGATGGGAGCCATTAGCAACAAAGGATGAGGAACCAGAGGGACAGTGGGAGAAGTTGGTGTGCCAAGATGGTGCCAGTTTCGCGGTAGTACCTTATCCCCTTCTTCACAGCACTAGCACTTTGATCACTCAGCTGTATCATATTTGCATTTTTATCTTCTCCTCTTAACTAGGCTCTTTTCATTACATATAAAGATGTGTTCATATATTTTAAAAAATGATTCTCTGTAGATGTTCATTATTCTATTCTTGTCTTCTTTGTGGCTTAACTTCACAGACATACCTTAACTCCACTTCCCTATTAATTCATTAAATGCAAATATTTGATATACAGGTTCTGGATAAATTAGAATAATAAGAGATCAAATTGTTGTAGGTAATAAAAACTGATTATCTCAATCAGTTCTTTTAAATTATTTAATCTGTGCAATAGAAATAATAATTGATCTTGCCTTTGCCTAAAGCTGGTCCTGTTTTAGGATAGAAAACAGGCATTTCCCTATATAACAAATGGATATTAAATCCTGAATATTTCAGAAATGTCCCAATAGAATGTGGCTCTCCCAAAACACACACATGGCCACTATAAATCGTTAAATGCTTAGGAAATTTGGGGACCATTTTTGAATACTCAGTATCCTTAAATAAAAAAATGATAACCAAGTGATTTAATGATAAGAAAAGCTATAATGAAAACATATTATTTCTTTAACATTTTGCCTGGTGTCTAAAGAAAGAGGATCCTTTGACACTTATAAACATTTCCAGTACTGTAGCCTAGTGCTATGGTTACAGAACAGATCATTTATCTGATGGGGCAGCCTGCATCACTAAATGTTATTTAGTGAATCCAGTCATAAAATAGCATTCATTAAGTTACATTTAAATAGTAAGATCACTTAATGTGCTTTTGTTTACATCATTTGCCAGAAAGTTAAAGGGGCAAACAAGGAAGAAAAAAATTCTCAATTTTGCCTTACTTAGCCTGTAATAGAATATAATGGAGACACTTTCAAATCAGAGGACATTGATTAAGTACAATATTATAATATCAGGGGGATATTGACCATCACGTCAAATGAAAATAAATACTGTGTGAGAATAGCACTTGAACATTTTGGTCATCTAATTACAATTAAATAGAAGAGAATGTGGTTTGCCAAGGATTACTTACCAAATCCCATGTCAATTAAAAAAAAAAAGAAACATGTATTTTTAAGAAAGTGCAGGAAGGCAAGGATGAGAATTTTAGGAATATTTCACACTAATCATGAACATTTTCCTCTAGTTTTTAAAATTTTTTTAATGTTTTATTTATTTCTGAGAGAGAGAGACAGACAGACAAACAGATAGACAGACAGACAGCGTGAGCAGGGGAAGGTTAGAGAGAGAGGGAGACACAGAATCCGAAACAGGCTCCAGGCTCTGAGCTAGCTGTCAGCACAGAGTCCGATGTGGGGCTCGAACCCATGAACCGTGAGATCATAACCTGAGCCAAAGTCAGACGCTTAACCAACTGCACCCAGGCGCCCCTTCCTCTAGTTTTCACTGGCTTCACTGGTAGAGATTTGGCATGTCTCTAACAACAAATTTGCAACTTTTAAAAACTGAAGGATGACTTTAAGCCTCTCCTTTGAGTTTCTGTGAAAGAATATTTAACAATCTAAAGCAAATATTTCTTTAAGAGGGTTATAAAGATAAATTCCTTAATAGTAAAATGGTATTCTCTATAATTCACCTTGTTTTCACAAGGCACGAGTCACTGAAAATAGAAATAATATTAATTACAATTTGCTATCAGAGAAATAGGGCCAATCAATATGTCTGAAGATATGGATCCTCATACCTGTTCTCTTGCCAAACGAAATGCCTCATGGGAAACCTTTATGGGTCAACATTTCTTCAACTATAAAAAAGTGGATCAAGTTTTTTAAGTTTACCTAATTGCGGCTTGTTGTGACTATAATTAAAGTTGTCCTTTCACATTTATGTGCATAAGTAAAATTTATCAATGCAACTTTTACACAGCTACTTTTTCTATAAATAAGTATATTTTTTGTGTGTAATATTCATTTAGTACAAACATGTATGGGCACACTAGCTCTACAGATATAGTCAGTTAACAGCTGTTTTCCAGGACACCCCCTCCTCTACAATCTAAGCACCCCCTTTGTCACGGCTTTCAATGTTTTGATGACTTTGGACCTCCCTCTAATTCCGCTGTGACCTCCGTCTTGGATTGATGTCCTAACAAAGCAAGATGCCTCCAGGACCTTGCATCATTGTGATTGGTTGGTGCCATGCTCTTGGTTGATTAAGTTTGTTGAACATTACATACAATTGTGAAGATTTACTACTTGTGTTGGCATTCTATGAAAAATATCACTTTTTACCTAAATTATTAAAAACTACAGAGTTTAATCTACTGAAAAACATTCTTAGCTTTATTTTGAGTGGAATTGATGAATGTTTTTCAGAAAAATTGGAGTGTTTGTGATATTTATACTAGAAACCTTAATTTTAAATTTAATTTGAATAATATAACAAGTACGTTTAGATTTGATATAGCAACAAATTGTAATTACTTTTTCACCCTGGGGATGATTTTTGATATCCTTTTATTACTATTATTAATGCTTATATTTATGGATTGCTTACCATGTTTCAAAGCATACGTTCAATGTTTGCGTTGATACAATAATAGATTCTCATATTTAATTCTAACTTTATCTAAAAAATACTCTTTTATTGCTGTTTTATATGCCATGAAAATGAAGGTTCAGTTTAATATCCTATTCCAGGTAAAAAGCTTGGATGTGTCAGAGTTCAGATTCAAAGCCAGGGAATCACATTCAAGAGCCCATTGCTACTAAGCTAATTTGTTATTGGATTTCCTCTCTCATACCAGACACTTCTGTTGTAAAAATTTGAATAAGGCAATAGGATTTAATTTCAAAAAATGTAGAAAAATTTTTTCAGATCATTTCATTCATTTACCAAACTTGTGGACATAGAGTTATTATCTTTGTAATATACATGGGATCAATAGAAATGCATCCTCTTTCAATTTTGATATTGGTAATTTATGTTTTCTCTCTTTTTTCTTGGCTAACCTGGTTAGAGGTTAATCAATTTCATTGGCCTTTTGAAAGAGTCAATTTTTTATTTTTTCATTTTATCTATTGTTTTCTTGTCATTGTAAATGATTTCTGCTCTAGTTTTCATTATTTCCATTTTTTCTGCTTGCTTGAGGCATAAATTACATGTTTTCTCTAGTTTCCTAAGGTGGAAACTTAGGTCACTGATTTTAGATCTTTATTTTTTCTAATATAGATACATTTGATACTAGAAAATTTTCTTTAAGCTTTGCTTTTTAGCTACATCCTACAAATTTTTGTGCATTTTATTTTTATCTTATTTTAGTTCAAAATATTTCTTGGAATTCCTATTAAAACTTTCCCTTTGACATACGTGCTTTTTAGAAGTATGGTGTTTGATCCCCAAATATTTGGAAATTTTTCCATCTAATATTCCATTATTGATTTCCAGTTTAATTGCATTGTGTTTTGAGAATATAATTTTTTATAATGTCTATTCTTGAAAATTTGTTGCCATATGTTTTATAACCCATAATGTGGTCTATCTTGGTGAATATTCCTTGTGAACTTGAGATGTATATTCTGTCATTTTAAGGTGGAGTTCTTCATAAATCTCAATTAAATCAGTTTGATACTATTATTCAGGTTGTCTCTATCCTTACTAGATTCTGGATGCATAATTTAACAGTTACTAAGAGATGTACATTGAATCTTCTACTATAACAGTGGATTGGACTATTTCTCTTTCCAGTTCGATCAAATTTTGCCTCCAGTATTTTGTTTGATTCTTTTTAGGAACAAATACATTTAGGATTTTTATTCTTTAAGAATTGAGCCCTTTATCATTATAGAATAACTCTATCCCTGATAATCTCTTCCTCTAAGGTCTTCCCAACTTTCTTTAAAAGAGAGACAGACAGACAGACAGAATGCCAAGCAGGCTCCACAGTGCCAGTGCAGAGCTCATGCAGGGCTTGAATTCACCAAACATGAGATCATGACCTGAGCTGAAATCAAGAGTCAGAGGCTTAACCAACGGAGCCAACCAGATGCCCCTGCCCACCTCTCTTTTGATTAGTATTGGCATTGACTATGTCTCCATCTCTTTACTTCAACCCATCTAAATCTTCATATTTGAAGTCAGTTTCTTATAGACAGCATATAGTTGCATTTAATTTATTTATCCACCTTGACAATCTTGGTCTTTGAACTACTCTTTAGGCCATTTACACCAATGGTGACTATTCATATAGTTAGATTAATGTCGACCACCTTTCTGTTTTGCTTCTTGTACTTGTTCTTTATTTTTCTTCACCTCTTTTTCTGTCTTCTGTAGTTTCTAATGGGAATTTTTTTAAATATTTATTTATCACTGAGAGACAGAGAGAGACAGAGCATATCATGGGAGGGGCAGAGAAAGAGGGGGAGAGACAGAGTCTGAAGCAGGCTGCAGGCTCTGAGTTGTCAGCACAGAGCCTGATGGCAGGCTTGAACTCACCAACTATGAGATCATGACCTGAGCCAAAGTCGGACACTCTACCAACTGAGCCAGCCAGGCGCCTCTCTAATGGAATTTCATATTATTTAATTTTATCTCCTTTTTAATACATCATTTATAATTCTTTTTTAAAAAATATTTTAGTGGCTGTTCTTGTGTCTATAATTTACATTTAAACAATTAAGTCCACCTTCAAATAACAATCTATCACTACTTTGGCTGCACTTAAGATTTTCAACAATTTACTTGTGATTTGCTTTGATGTGGTTTTCTTTTTCTTTTTTTTTCTTTTTTATCCTTCAGTTGAGGATAATGAAACTAAATTGGATCTGTACATTTATTATGTTCATCAAATGTGGGGAAATTTTATCATTTTAAAAATGTTCTTCTGTTTTCTCCTGCTCCTTCTCCCTATTTTAAATATCTGTAGGTTAAAACACTTTATATAGTTCCATAGATTACTGATACTCTGTTCAGCTTTTTTCCTTCAGTCACTTTTTCTTTATTTATTTTCTTTTTTTTAATTTTTTAATGTTTTACTTATTTTTGAGAGAGAGAGAGGCAGCATGAGCAGGGGAGGGTCAGAGAGAGAGGGAGACACAGAATCCAAAGCAGGCTCCAGGCTCTGAGCTGGTTGTCACAGGGCTCGAACCCCTGAACCGTAAGATCATGACCTTAGCCAGAGTCAGATGCTCAACCAACTGAGCCACCCAGGCGCCCCAATTTTGAATAGTTTCTAATAATATATATTCAAATTCATGCATCTTTTTTTCTACAGTAACTGATGTGTTGTTAATCTTATGAAGAGTATTTTTTAAATTTCAAATGTACTTTTTCACATCCAATTTTTTTTAGTTTATTTATTTATTTTGAGAGAGGGAGAGAGCAGGGAGAGGCAGAGACAAAAATCCCAAGCAGTTTCTGCACTGTCATCACAGAGCCCAAAATGAGGCTTGAACTCACAAATTATGAGATCATGACCTGAGCCAAAATCAAGAGTTGGACACTTAACCATCTGAGCCACCAGGCACTCCCATACCCAGAAGTTTTATTTAGATCTTTATTATTTTCCATTTCTCATCCTCATGGTTGTGCTTTCTTCTACCTTCTCAAACAAATGGACCATGTTTATAATAGATATTTCTAAAAACTTACTGAATGCTTTCTTTTTAATATAAAAATATATTTTATAATAAAATGCCTTCAAATTTATATGTAGTGACATGAAACAGTCTCTAGTGTGTAGTGAAATGAAAGTTTCCTGTATCCCATTCAAGTATACCCTCATCACCATATCTACCATATTTTTTAATTTAAATCACCCACAATTAGTTCTGCCTATTCTTAAACTTAATATAAGTGCTCTTCTTTGCATGTAACATTTTTTTCAGCATAATGTTTTTTGAGGTTTATTCATGTTATTGTCTGTATTCATAGTTCATACTTTTTCATTTCTGAGCAGTATTTCATTGTATGAATATATTCCAATCTGACGTATACATTCAAATTTTGACAGATATTTGTAACTTTCAGCTCTAATGAATAAATCTATTACAAACTCTAATGCATTAGATTTTTTGTGGATGAATATTTCCATTTTTGTTGAGTAAATAGCTATAAATGGAGCACTAAACCATAGGGCATGTTTCTGGCCAATTTTATAAGACACTCTGAAACTTAGTTTCTTTTACACTCCCACCAGAAAGTGTCTGATGGCTCCAATTATTCCACATGCTCATTAATATTTGGTATTTTCAACTTTTTTTGTACTTAAGCTACTCTAGTGGGTAGTAAGTGTGTCTTGTTGAATTTTTGTATGCTTGTTTGCTTTTTTCTTTTTTAAAAAAATTTAAAGTTTATTTTTGAGAGAGAGACAGAGACAGAGACAGAGAGAGACAGAGTGGGGGAGGGGCAGAGAGAGAGAGGGAGACCCAGAATCCAAAGGAGGCTCCAGGCTCAGAGCTGTCAGCACAGAGCCCAATGTGGGGCTTGAACCCACAAGCCATGATATCATGACTTGAGCTGAATCCTGGCACTTAAACTGACTGAGCCACCCTATCACCCCGTGCTTATTTGTTTTTTTTTCTAATCACTGGGTGTTTTATTGAATTTGCAGAGTTCTTCATATATTTTGGATGTAAAATCTATGTCAGATATATGTTTTGTGGCCAAAAGTGTAAAATTTGATTGGTTATTTCCTTAACAATGTCTAGTGATAAAAGAATTATTAGTATTGATGAATTCCAGTTAGGCAATTATCTGAGGAATTAGTACTTTTTTGTTCTCTATGAGAAATCTTGACTCAGCCCAATTTTGTAATGGAATTTTGAATTGAAATAATTGTTTGCATGCAGTTATAAGATATAATACAAAGAGATCCCTTATATACTTCACTCAATTTCCCCACATGCTAACATTTGGCAAAACTGTGGAAAACAATCACAACCAAACTTTTGGCATTTGTACAATCCACTGATTTCTTTGCCTCCCCCCCCCCCCCCACTCTTTT